>NW_012114599.1:793259-821436 GCF_000951035.1 Colobus angolensis palliatus | reverse complement strand
AAAAAAAAAAAAAAAAAAAATGAAAAAAGTTTTTAAAAAAGTATGATGGTAGAATAAAGATATTTTCCAGAATATTAAGAATAAAGAAATGTGGCTTTTCTTCATAAATTCCTTGAGAATATTTTCCAACAAAATGAGGGATTAATGCAAAAATGAGGAAGACATGGGCTCCAGGAAGCAGTGGATTCACCCCTGGAGAGACTGCAGGGAACTCTCAAAACGACGGCTGTGAAGCAAACCCAGACAGCAAGCAAACTCAATTGAAGCATTAGGAAGGAGAACACTAGGACAGGGGTCAGCAGGTGTCAGCCTGTGAGCCAAATTCAGCCTGCTGCCTGCTTCTGGATGACCTACCAGCAAAAAAGTGTTTTTTTGTTGTTGATTTTTTTTTTTTTTTTGAGACAGGTTCTCCCTGTTACATCTTGGCTCATTGCAGCCTCAACCTCCCCAGCTCAAGCAATCCTCCTGCCTCAGCCCCTTGGGTAGCTGGGACTACAGGCACACACCACCACACCTAAGTTTTGTACTTTTTGGAGAGAAGGCTACCATTTTGGCCAGGCTGGTCTTGAACTCCTGGCCTCAAGTGATACACCTGCCTTAGCCTCCCAAAGTGCTGGGATTACAGGCATGAGCCACTATGGCTGGCCCTGAAGTTTTTAATGGTTGAAAAAAATTCAAAAAAATAAGAATATTTCATGATACATAAAAATTACATGAAATTCAAATTTCAGTGTCTATAAAGTCTTATTGGAACACAGCCATGCTCATTTGTTTACTGATTGTCTATGGCTAATTTCATGCCTCAGCGGCCAAGTAGCTGCTCAACCCTGTATGGTGAACTAAGCCTAACATATTTACTATCTGGTCCTTTACAGGAAAAGTTTTCCGACCACTGCTCTAGGATAAAAGGGAACTCCATGTAATAGGGTGCATGATTAAAAACTTAAGAAAAACTTGAGGACGGATAAAAGCAAATAATGCATGAGTCGGAGGGGGGAAGGTAATTAAAAATGCCAGATACACACATACATACAAATCCAACTGCTGTAAAGGAAAGTCATAGTTAAAATATAAAGAAATTGATCCAAATCATGATAGGAAGGCAGTAAGCTTCGAGAAGAATGAAATACATTCTAAGGTATAGATAAAAGGAGGAAGAAGCTGGGAAATGTTTGAAATATGGTGAAGTAGGAATATGTTTCTTCTTTATGTAAAAGAAAGGCTATTTAGAAACTCCAGGAGAAAAGCAAAAACTAAAATAAAACAAAAACTGTACCAAAAAGAAAAAACAAAGCTGGTTTAAATATAGAGCAGATGGATAGGTGTGAGTGAAAGACTTTTCACCATATAATTTTTGTATTATTTTGGATTTTGAGCCATATAACTGCTTTATCTAGTCAAAAAACAATCTGAAGCAACTTAAAGGTACAATGGTTTTGAGAAAGAAGAAGCCACATGAACTTCTCACTAGGAAATTTCCCTTTTGAGTTGTCCAAAGGATCATGATATTGAAAAAATAGGCTTTCAGGGAAGAGTGATTTCATGGTTAGAATAATGTATTTGCTGTGTATTAGTTGTTGGCTTTTAGAATTAATTTATTAGAATCCATTAGAATCAATCAATCTTTCCCACTGCTCAGGTTATAATACTTACAGTCATTTTGACTACTCTTTTTCTCATACTCCACATCCGATTGGTCAGGAAATACCATCAGCTTTAACTACTTTTGTTTATTTGAAGCAGAGTCTCACTCGGTTGCCCAGGCTGGGGTGCAAGGGTGTGATCTTGGCTCACTACAACCTCTGTCTCCACGGTTCAAGCAATTCTCCTGCTTCAGCCTCCTGAGTAGCTGGGACTACAGGTGTGCACCACCACGCCCAGCTAATTTTTGTATTTTTAGTAGAGATGGGGTCTCACCATGTTTTCCAGGCTGGTCTTGAATTCCTGACCTCAAGTGATCCACTCGCCTGGGCCTCCCAAAGTGCTGGGATTACAGGCGTGAGCCACTATGCCTGGACTTTTTTTTGTTTGTTTGTTTTTGAGACAGGGTCTCACTGTGTTGCCCAGGATAGAGTGCAGTGGTGCGATCCCAGCTCATGGCAACCTCCCCTTCTCAGTTCAAGCGATTCTCCTGCTTCAGCCACCCGAACAACTGGGATTACAAAGGCATGCCACCATACCCGGCTAATTTTTGTATTTTTAGTGGAGACAGGGTTTCACCATGTTGGTCAGTCTGGTCTCGAATTGCTGACCTCAAGTGATCCGTCCACTTTGGCCTCCCAAAGTGCTGAAATTACAGGCGTGAGCCACCACATCTGGCCTCACTTTAACTTCTGAATAGATCCAGAATCCAGTCATTTCTTTCCACCTCCACGGCTATCCCTGACTCCATGCCATTGTCATATTTCACCTGGATTTTTGTAGTAGCGATCTCAAAGGTCTCTGCTGATGGTCTCCACCTATGCTCCCCAACAGTCTGTCCTCAGCACAGCAGCCCAAGTGGCCCTGTTAAAATGCAGTTATATCCTGTCACCCAGATGGCCACATGGCTCCACTCAAGCTGCACCCGTGTGGTGCACACATGTACACACCACATTCACATACAT
This sequence comes from Colobus angolensis palliatus, assembly GCF_000951035.1. Classification (NCBI taxonomy): domain Eukaryota; kingdom Metazoa; phylum Chordata; class Mammalia; order Primates; family Cercopithecidae; genus Colobus; species Colobus angolensis. The sequence continues at coordinate 818,830 of NW_012114599.1, read as the reverse complement.
TCTTCAGTACCCCTCCAATTTCACCTCCTGTTACTCTCCCTCAACTTCACTACATTTCCTTTCAGCTTCTTCAACTAACTAAGCCTGACCCTGGCTCAGGCCATTGTACTTCCTACTCCTTCTGCCCCCAGACACCCAAATGGCTCATTCCCTCACTTCCTTCAGGCCATCGTGACTGGGTGTGTGTACAGCTGTGTTCTCATGTGAGTCCTTTTCCCTTTCCCTAATTTGGTTTCTTCCTTAGGATGTATTGTCATCTAACACAATAGAGATTTTACCTACTTTTCTCCGTCTAGAGGGAAAGCTCTGTGAAGGATGCTTGTCTATTGCATTCACTTCTGTATCCTCAGTGCCTAAAGCAGTGCTTGGCACATAGTAGGTATTCAATAAATATGTATCAAATGAATGAATGAATGAATCAGTAAATCACTAGAGACAATCTAGTTGCAGGACAGAACGTATGTTACCCAAACTTGAGAATGTTAATCTTATCAATCTTGGCCAAGATAGGGGAATGGAAGAGGTGGAGGTAGAGAAAAGGAGGGAAAGGTTGGGCATAATTAACCTCATGTTAAAACAAGGAGGTCACAAACTACTATCTAGGTGGAACAATAAATGGAAGTCTAAGTGCATTGTTTGAAACTGAAGATGTAGCTAGGGGGAAAACTGAGAATTGTGAGGAGGGGTATGGAACAGTTGGATGAAGGCAGGGTGTATAAGACAGCTGAGTCTTCTGACATGACAAGGAGTCAACAGGCAACACCTGAGGCTCCTGAATGCCGAACAGTAGTATAAGCACAATTAGAGACATAGGCATCACCACCTGAAGAACGAAAACCTCTGAGGGGTAGACAATTTCTTAGCCAGATGCAAATACTACTTTTACAAAATCAAATTTCTGGAGTGTTTTCCCTGAGCACCTTATTGCAGGCCATTGCCACACTGGGTGTGAGGAAAGACAACACTCCTCCCTTTGGGGACCTTTTGGGGCATAGGCTAAATGATGACACCTGAGAAAAAGAACAACGTAAGACCACACATTAGTGACAGCAGCAGTATGGGATGAGTGACCAACTAAGGCATTCATGGGAAGCATGAGTTAACCCAGGCCTCATATTCTGGCTGCCAAGCTGCCAAGCTGAACTTCCTGGTCTCTCCACTTGCCTCTCAGGAAGGCCAGATGCTGGCCTTCCTATAGCCCCTTTCCATTGTCCTTCCTATGTCCTTCCTATAGCCCTATGTCCTTCCTATAGCCCCTTTCCATTCCCACCGAGGCTGCAAAAGTTGATTGGTACTTAGTAGCTTGGTAGAATATATTTGATTTGGGCAGGCGTGGTGGCTCACGCCTATAATTCCAACACTTCAGGAGGCCAAGGTTGGAGGATAACTTGAGACCAGGAGTTCGAGACCAGTCTGGGCAACATAACAAGATCCCCATCTCTACAAAATAAAATAAAATAAAATAATTAGCCAGTCATGGTGGTGGGCATCTTTGGTCCCAGCTACTCAAGAGGCTGAGGTGGGAAGATCCCTTGTGGCTAGGAGTTTGGGGCTGCAGTGAGCTGTGATCGTGTCACCGCACTCCAGCTGGATGACAGAGTGAGACACACTCTCTCTCTCTCTCTCTCTCTCTCTATATATATATATATCTCAGAATCTCAGAAAGCAAACCATAGCTGTGATTTGCACCCATCAGTGACAGGTGATGCTTGCAGAGTGAGAAATAGTTCCTGGAAGGCAAGCCAGTCCTAAGATAACATACCATTATTTATTCTAATTTTCGGTGTCAAAATGTCCCTTTGACCAAAAACCTCTCTCTCCAGTGGTTGTACCAGGATAATCAAAATTACTATTATTCGGGGTACTGCTATAACTCTTCCTCTTCCTCTTAATGTAGACATTCTGAATCTTAACAAATTATATGTTAAAGCAATGTCTATGCTTTATTTTCTTTTAATACAATAAAACCAGATTCTGGACACAACTCACAGTGGGCAAGCATTACAACTGCAGTCAGCACTGGAGACCTCTCTCCTAGCTGGAAACGTGGTCCTATGAGCTGCAAGGACTTCTGCTTCTATGCCAGGTACAGGACCTTTTTATTCAGTATGAGGACCCTGATACCTGGGGCTCAGCCTCCTTATCGGTACTACTGAGTAACCCCCTCCTCCTTTCCCGCCTTGCTCCTCCTCAAGGTTAGGCAGCAACAGTGCACAAGACCCTTTGTTCTCCCATCACTGAAACATCTAACCTTTGATCGCTTGACCTCATCTTAATTCTGGAAGAAATTACTGCCCACTCTCCTTGTCTTATTGCCATTAAAGGCACTTTGCAGTCTCTTTAGTTAATTAAGAGTTTTACCAAAGATAGGAAGAGCCCTTGTCCTACAACTGTCTCTGCTTTTCATCCTTCTTTCTCTACAAGTTTTCTGTCTCAGCTCTCTTCTCTTCTTTCAGAAATCTCTTGAAAACTCTCATGTGTGGGCAACCGGCCCCTCCTAGTCTCTCTTTTTTTTCTCTTTTTGTAATAACATGTTTTATTTCAATGGAGTTTTGGGAGGAATAAGAAGCAAACTTGGTACTTATTCCAGCATCAAGAATTTTTATTTGTTGAGGCCAGGTGCAGTGGCCCATGCCTGGAATCCCAGCACTTTGGGAGGCCGAGGCAGGCAGATCACTTGAGGTCAGGAGTTTGAGACCAGCCTGGCCAACATGGTGAAAATCCATCTCTACTAAAAAAAGATACAAAAATTAGCTGGGCGTGGTGGCAGGCACCTGTAATCCCTGCTACTGGGGAGGCTGGGGCATGAGAATTGCTTGAACCTAGGAGGAGGTGGTTGCAGTGAGCCGAGATTGTGCCACTGCACTCCAGCCTGGGGAGACAGAACAATACTGCCTCAAAAAAAAAAAAAAAAAAATTATTCTTTTTGTTGAAAGGATTTCTTTACTCTACAAAAGATTTACAGCCAGGATTCTTTGTAGCAGCCATATATATACACACAGAGAAGGTAAATATTAGAAAGTTGAATCATCTTTTTTTTTTTTCTTTTTTTGAGATGAAGTCTTGCTCTGTAGCCCAGGCTGGAGTTCAGTGGTGCAATCTCAGCTCACTGCAAGCTCCACCTCCCAGGTTCACACCATTCTCCTGCCTCAGCCTCTTGAGTAGCTGGGACTATGGGACTACAGGAGCCTGCCACCATGCCCAGCTAATTTTTTTGTATTTTTAGTAGACATGGGGTTTCACTGTGTTAGCCAGGACGGTCGCGATCTACTGACCTTGTGATCTTCCCGCCTCGGCCTCCCAAAGTACTGGGATTACAGGCGTGTGCCACCATACCCGGCCGAAAGTTGGATCATCTTATATGTTATAAGGGAAAGTCTGTTTACCAGAAAAATGATAAAATCCTTAATTACATCTCTTTCTTCAGATACAGTCTCTGAATTATTCCCAGCTTTCATGCATGTTCTTTAATTTTGTTCTTCCCATTCAAACACAAAATATACTGGCTTAAGTTCAATGAACATTAGATTAAAACCAAAAATGTATTGCTTTTAGCCTTCCTAATAATTTACATCTTTTCTCCATTATGCTGATTTTAAAATCTTTGTTTCTTTTCGCTCTTTTTCCCCCTTTTAGCACTCATTTATATAAAATAAGAGCAAAATGCAAAAAATGTATTTAAATAATTGGAAAACAATGCTGGACAAGCAAAGATGGAGACACTGCCAGAGTTGAGCCATTGATAGGCTAGCAGTGCACACAGAAATGTAAATACTCATTCACCAGCTAACAAGGGAAGGTTTGAATTTAATGTACCATACAGGTGGTATAGGAGTATCAGTGTAAAAGTTATCAAAGGGTAGTTGTACGAAAGTTGAATGTCCCAAACTCAAGGACAGCTTACATATTCTGAATCATAGAAATATTTAAGTAATTACTTGACATATATGATAGAGTTTTAAGGAGATATGCACAAAATGAACTAATTGAAAATATTAACATACACCTTCTATTGAAAATGCCTTTGCAAAAGTGTGACAGTAAAAGAAATCTTACATGGCTAAATCCATCTTGTCTCTAGCCTCACAAGTTGGCTGTCTTTCCTCATTCGTGAGCATGGGCCAAGCTAACTTTGGGAGAAGTTTAGTTTATAGTTTAAATCATACTAGCCTTTCCCCAAAACTAAATTGTTCTTGTAAAACTAATGAAAGGCCACCAAGTTAGGAGGATGAGAGGAGCTTGAATCCTAAATAACTACCAGCTATTATTCTGGAGGTCTTAAAATTTGCAACTTCCCTAATTACTCTTGCAGATAACATCATCCTTACAAAATCTAAGATTGGTCTTTTGAGATGTCTTTTCGGGTTTTTGCATTTCTGACAACCCGATGCCCTCTTCCCCATGCCAACCCACCAATCAGTCCTGTGGTCCCCACCCAGGAACTGATTCAGCACAAGAGAACAGCTTCAATTTTCTATGATTTCATCTCTGACCCAACCAATCAGCATGCTCCCATCCTAGCACCCTGCCCACCAAACTATCTTTGAAAAACCCCCAACCTCGGAGACTTCAGGAAGATTGGTTTGAGTGATAACTTTATCTCCCTTGTGGAGTGGCCAGCTTTGTGTCAATTAAACACTTTCTTTATGGTAATGCCATAGTCTCAATGAGTTGATTTTGTTTGTGCAGCAGGCAGGAAGTTACACCATTAAACATGTATTGAGAATGAGGAAAATACCACTCTAAAATTATAATATAGTTTGTTAAGCACATGACCTTGCACCCAGTAGGTGCTCAATACATATTTTCTGTAACTGATTTACTCCAAAGAGGTTATTTAGTGTACCCAGAACTTTTGAGAAACCTACCATAATGTCCAGTCCATTGGCAAAAAGTGCCTCATTACACCCTCCTCCCTTTTGGAATTACTGATGGAACAGACTCTTTAAGTTGGGTAAGAAAGCCTGCTACCTGGAGGCTTCATCTGCATAATAAAAGCTTGGTCTCCACAATCTCTTACTGTAACCCAGACATTCCTTTCTACTGACAACTCAGCCAATTGCCAATCAGAAAATCTTTGAATTGGCCTGTGACTTGGAAGCCCCCGCTTCCAGTTGTTCTGCCTTTCGGGACCGAATCAAAGTACATTGATGCCTTAGGTCTCTCTAAAATGTATAAAACCAAGCTGTGGCCCAACTACCTGGGCATGTATTGTCAGGATCTCCTGAGGGCTGTGGCACAGGTCACTGGTCACTTATATTTGGCTCAGAATAAATATCTTCAAACATTTTACAGTTGGACTCTTTTCATTGATAGGCTCTTCTTTGCAAGGAGAGAGAGCAGTTTCTGCCACACTGAGTAAAATGACACCCAGGCCGGGAATGGCAGCCACCACTGGAAGCTTCCCGTTGGCAATGCACCAACTGGTTATTAGTATAGAGACTGCCTCTATAAATGTGGGGCTTCAGTGCCCTTGAAGATGGCTTTTGAACACGAAAAACTCACTCGAAAGTTACTTCATTTTTAAAAATTCATATTCAAGTTATTGAAGTTACAAAATAAAAAAACCTTGTTATTAAACTTACATTCAGGTTATGGATTAAAATATTCAGTGTAATACTCTAGCAAATTTTAATCACTCTGAAAAAGCCTTTGATTGCAATGTTTTATAGTATTTACAAACTTGGTAAATTAAACTCCCTTAAATATTTCAAATGCATTTATACACTAATGTATTTTCTTTTAAGAGCTGTAATTCTTTCACTAAAAAATAGACCTTCCCAAGACTTAAGTCTTACAAATTTCATAATAAATTAAACTTATGGTGAATCTTACCTTCTTTTGACTGTTACGATATTATTAACAAACAGTAAAATTTCAACCTAAAATTACAAGTCTAAATTATTCCTCAGTTATATATTTTTATTAGACCCATAAGGTTAATCTGTGAAATACTCTAAAGTTCCTAATTCTCTTAAACATGACTAGTACTTAAAATACTAAATATGCATATTATTTTTAATATTTTAATTAGCTATATTTTATATCTATACATAATTAAAAATCTATATTTCTAACCTACTAAAGAAACAAATATCCTAAACCATTTTGGGTTTCTCTTCCCTTCCCTGTAAATTTTAGCAGTTTTTCATGGACCAGAGACAGTGGCTAAGGTTTGAGAGTTAGAGCTACAGGCTCCAGGATGATTTTACTCATGGCCCTAACTGACATTCAGAGCCTCTTTGCCTAGTCCTATCTCTAAACCTTCAAGAAGGTTGTAGTTAGGTTACATATTACCTAATTCTCCAATCTACCTGGAAAGTCTATTGCATTTTGCATTTTTTTCAGTTCTTCAGATATTTAGAGGTCTTGCTGGCAAGTCTAAAGACCTTTGGACTTCATTGACTTCTATTCCTGTGTTTTCAATCTGATGGAGTCACATTTTATGCAATTTATTAAAATAATATCTGATTGAATTCTGGCTCTATCTCAAGGTTTGGTCTGACTGTGTGGTTACAATTTCCAATGTCATTCTACTGACCACCTCCAGGAAAAGAAAACAAAGAGTCAGAGAATAATATTACAAAGACACCAGTAGGTAAAAGGGGAATCCAAAGGCTGTATGTAATCATGTAGGACCTGAAATTTTTGTTTAGTTTTCACCAAACATGAAAATTAAATGTAATGTATATCTTGGACTGGATCCTAGATGGGAGCAGAGAGCGGGGGGGGTAAAGTGATGAAGGTGGGGAGATATTGGCATAAAGAACATGAGGACACTGGCAAATTCTTAATACAGATCGTATGTTAGATAGTAGTATTATATCGATGCTAAATTGTTTTAATTAGATACTTTTATTGTGCTTAATAGGAAAATGTTCTTGTTCTTAGGAAATGCACACTGAAGCATTTGGGGGTAAAGTGTAGTTGCCCTTTCCGTTCTTCCTGCCCACTGCACAGACAAAACCAACACACTGAGACCAGGGTATTGTGGTAAAGAAAGAGTTTAACCCTAGGTTAGCCACATGGAAGACAGAGTTTATTGCTCAAATCAGTCTCCTCAAGAACTCAGAGGCTAGGATTTTTATGGATAATTTAGTGGGCAGGGGGCTAGGGAGTAGATGTTGCTGATTGGTTGGGGATGAAATCACAGAGGTGTGGAGAATGGTCCTCGTGCGCTAAGCCTGCCTCTGGGTGGGGGCCACAGCACCAGTGGAGTCATGAGTCACGGGTCTGTGCGGGGTCAGTGGGTTGCCAGAATGCAAAAATCTAAAATACACCTCAAAAGGTCAATCTTAGCTTCTACAATAGTGAAGTTATCTATAGAGGCAATTGAGGAAGTCACAAATCTTGTGACCTCTGGCCACATGACTCCTGGGAAGTAAGGGATTATAGAAATTATGCCTACGTTTTAGCAGAATTCAGGCCCCTCTCATAATGCTAATCCTGCAGCTTTTCGTTAGTTTTACAAAGGTTGGTTTTGGTCCCTGAACAAGGAGTGAGTTAGTTTTAGGGAGGGACTATTGTCATCTTTGCTTCAAAGTTAAATTATAAACAAAATTCTTCCTATGGTTAGCTCATCCTATGCTCAGAAATGGGTGAGGACAGCCAGTCTGTGAGGCTAGAAGCAAGATGGAGTCAGCCATGCCAGACTTCTCTCACTGTCATCATTTTTGCAAAGGTGGTTTCAAAAGAGCATTATGTACAACTCCCAAATGGTTCAGGAAAAATGATGCATACACGTGGAAAGAGAGGTGAAGCAAATGTTGCAAAACATTTATAGTTACTCAGTTTATACAATTTATAGAACTGACTTAGAGGATAAGCACTAATTTTTATTTCTTCATTATTATATTAAAGATAACTAGCAGGGTAAGTCAAACAAATATTTGAATGAAGCATTAATGATTCTATCACTTGAATACTAGACATCAGCTAGAATCTCCATCTAGAGGTTTTCAACTTTTTTTTTGTAACCCATAACCTACAATATTAGGACTCAGGACAAATTTACACAGAGAGAATGGAAGAACGCTCATGATCCCCAGGTCTTCATCTATCCACAGGGAGGCTTACAATGGTGGCACAGCTGGACCACATACCCTGGGACAGTTTCCAGCAGAGAACCTTCTCCCTTTCCCCAGCCCCTCCAAGCTCAATCCTTTATCTATTTATAGGGACAAGTGTCAGGGAACATTTCTGTGAGTGTGTAACAATGGAAGTTCCTTGGTAGAGAAGTGGCCTTGTGAGAAAAGAGCTCTATGCCAGGCGCAGTGGCTCATGTCTGTAATCCCAGCACTTTGGGAGGCTGAGGCGGGTGGGTCACTTGAGGTCAGGAGTTCAAGGCCAGCTTGGCCAACATGGTGAAACGCCATCTCTACTAAAAATACAAAAATTAGCCAGGCATGGTGGCATACACCTGTAATCCCAGCTACTTGGGAGGGGGATAGGAGAATCGTTTACACCCACGAGGTGGAGGTTGCAGTGAGCTGAGATGGTGCCACTGCACTTCAGTCTGGGCGAGAGAGTGAGATTCCATTTAAAAAACAAAACAAAACAAACAACCAAAAAAAAAAAACCACAAAAGACAGTGAGAGAAAGGAACTCTAGAGCTCAGCACTTACTCACAGTCTGCTTTTCCACCGAGTTAATTCAGACCTGCTGCGCCTATTGTCTCCTCAGTTAGCAAAACTGGAAAGAAGTCAGTCTCCAGGGCTATCTGGATTTCTCTTTGCTCACACAATGCACAGCTAAAGGCTGTGTTTTCTGATACCATTTGTATCTTGGTGTAGTCATATAACTGAGCTGAAGTGCTTGATTTTGAGCAGAAGTGACATTTACCCCATGATGTCTTTCAAAGGAAGCTGCTTGCCCCCATCTTGGTTTCTATTCCTTTGCATGCAGTGGAATAAAGACGTGGTGACCATGAGCTAGCTTCAACTAAGCGGATGAGGACAACACCCAGGAGAGAGAGGAGCAACCAGATAGAAGGGACCTAGGTGTCTGCATGGCTGCATGAAACAGATGCCTACAAGTTCAGACGTGCATGGAAGTGAAATTAATCTATCGTTATCTAAGTCTCCACTATCGGGTCTCTGTTAAGGCATTAAATCAATATCCTAATTGATATGATACACATACACATTACTGAAAGAAAAGTTTCACACAAAAAATTATCTATTCTCATAACTTGAAATGCCTCTGACATTTTCTATTCTAGTCTATTTCATTTTTAAAAAGTACTGATCTCAGCTGGGTGCAGTGGCTCACACCAGTAATCCCAGCACTTTGCGAGGCTGAGGTGGGCAGATCACTTGAGGACAGGAGTTGGAGACCAGGCTGGCCAACACAGCAAAATGTCATCTCTATTAAAAATATAAAAATTAGCTGGGTGTCATAGTACATGCCTGTAATCCCAGCTATTCTGGAGACTGAGGCACGAAACTCACTTAAACCCAGTAGGCAGAGGTTACAGTGAGCTGAGATCACCTCATTGCACTCTAGCCTGGGTGACAGAGCAAGACTTTGTCATAAAAAACAGAAAATGCTGATCTCAATTTATTTTATTTTATTTTATTATTATTTTTTTGAGACGGAGTCTTGCTCTGTCGCCCAGGCTAGAGTGCAATGACGTGATCTTGGCTCACTGCAACCTCCACCTCCCAGGTTCAAGCGATTCTCCTGCCTCAGCTTCCCAAGTAGCTGGGATTATAGGCGCACGCCACCACGCCCGGCTAATTGTTGTATTTTCAGTAGAGGTGGGGTTTCACCATGTTGACCAGGCTGGTCTTGAAATCCTGACCTCAGGTGATCCACCGGCCTCAGCCTCCCAAAGTGCTGGGATTACAGGTGTAAGCCACCATGCCCGGCCCTCAGTTTATTAAATTGATTTCATTACCCACGAATGAGTGTAAAGACCACAAAGTTGAGTGACATAAAATTGCAAGTTTTATATTCTAGAAATACTCAGATATTGACAATTTCACATAGTTGAATCAAATTGATGTCTATGAATCAGACAAATAGCATTTGCATTCTACAAGTTTATAGTCTCAAATGGACAATAACAACAAGTTAGTGAATGTGTCCTCACAAGTGACTCTGCAATTCCTAGGCAGTGGACCTATATGTGTCATGTATACATACACACACAGACTTGCGAGCACACACAGGGGAAGAAGTTTGTTGGTATAACAGTGTTCATTATCCAAAGGTTTTGCTTGTTAAAGCAAAAGTAATCAAAACCTGGAAATAGTCACTAATAAAGTGACCACTTATAAAATCAGTTCCTATTCCAAACAGCCTTCCTTTTGTACTAATAATGCCTAACCCTTCTTGGTCAGTATCTCACATGTTGTTAGATACAGATTTGACAATGCATTGCAAATGTGAACAGAAATCAATGGCAAAGTGAAGTGGCAATCTTATAGAAGATACAAAACTCCATTAACTGAAATAAAATGAAAAACAACTACCTGAAACACAAGCAAAGCCACTGTTAAAGCAAGTAGCAATTGATACAATCCACAAAGATAGTAACAAAATAAGCCTTTTAAAATATAAGAGAAATCCTTGGAATACTACTGAGGAATAAAAAGAAATGAGCTACAAATGCTCAACAACATAGATACATTATGTTCAGTGAATGAAGCCTAACACAAAAAAAGCTATGTTTTGCATGAATCCACTTATTTGCAATTTGCAATTCAAGAATAGGAAAAATTAACCTACGGTGATAGGAATCAGATCAGTGATTACTTGGTGCTGAGAAGGTGCAACAAGGAGCTTCCTGGAATGATGGAAGTGTTCTGTCTCAATATGAATTCCTGAAAACTGATCGAATGGTATATTTAAGATTTGAGCTTTTCACTGTATATAAATTATATCTCAATTAAAATTTTATTTATTTTTAGCATACCAAGAGAGAAAGAGAAGTACTTAGAAAAACTGATAAAACTTCAAATATGTTTGCAAAAGATAATCCTTTTTCATGTTTATACTGTGAAAGTCAAATAGCTAAGCTGGCCGGGCATGTGGCTCACACCTGTAATCAGGAGGTCAGGAGAATGATACCATGATCGCTAACACGGTAAAACCCCGTCTCTACTAAAAATACATAGAGAAATTAGCTGAGAATGGTGGTGGGCACCTGTAGTCCCAGCTACTCGGGAGGCTGAGGCAGGAGAATGGTGTGAACCCAGGAGGTGGAGCTTGCAGTGAGCCAAGATCGCCACTGTACTCCAGCCTGGGTGGCAGAGTGAGACTCCATCTCCAAAAAAAAAAAGAAAGTGGTTTAAGTTATATCATGCTATCAAACAATTTTCTGAGAAAAATTTTGTCCAGAACACAGTCTTCCAAATAAGAAACACTGGGTTCATTCTTTGCTCTAATAATTACAATAATTATAATTATAAATGACATTTTTATGAAATATATATTAAGATACACTTATAATTCTTCTCTTTTTAAAGGTAAATTCTCAATCAAATTTTGATACTCATTTTAAGTAGATTCAACTTAAGATTCATTTACTCAACAAATATTTATCGAGAGCTAACAATGTGCCAGGCATTGTTCTAAGTGCCTGTGATGTACCAGTGAACAAAACAGACAAGGAGCCTGGCCAGTGTGGAGCATACATTCTCACAGGGAAACAAACAACATACACTGTCACAGGGGAAGCAACATACATTCTCACTGGCAAACAAACAACATACATTCTCACAGGGGAAACCACATACATTCTCACAGGGGAACAAACAACATACTTTCTCGCAGGGAAAACAATGTACATTCTCACAGGGGAACAAACAACATAAAATAGATGTGTAAAATAAGGAAACAGAGGGGAATGAGGGGGATGGGAGTGTGATGTGGGGAGGCATTGAGATTTCAGGAATGGCTTGAGTGAAAGGAGGTTAGGAAAGTGGCTATCTGAGGGAGGCCTATTCTAGGCAGAGGGAACAGCTAGAGCCAAAGCCCTGAGATGGGAGTGTACTTGGCATTTTCAAGAAACAGAAAGGAGGCCAGCATGGCTGGAGCAGGGCGAGCTTTAGGGGCAAACAAGAGAAGGGTCCGAGAGGCCTCTGGTCCACATCATATGAGGATTTTTTGGCCTTTTCCAGGTATGGGTTCCTCAAACTTCCTATCCAATTAGCCTTGGAAGATGGGTGTGTGTGTACATGTGTGTGCATGCGTGCATGTGTGCATATGTGTAAATTTCTTTCCTTTCTCGTTAGATACATAACCTTGATGTCCTGCAGTCACCTCAAAGCAGTAGGTGTGAAACAGAATTCCCCAACCATTCAGAGCTATCCTTCCTCCTCTACTTTTCCTCTCTGTTAAGAGCATAAACTTCTACCCAACTAAACAAGCTAGAATCTTTCTTCTCTCTCATTCCCCAGAGTCCTACCAATTCTTCTCCCACCTGACTCCTGAATTCACCCCCTCTTCCCCATCCCCACTGCCTCTGCCACTGTCATCTCCTGCCACCTTTTACAGCCATCTGCCTCCAGTTTCTCCTTTCTCAGCTGTCAGACTGACCTCTCCCAAACCTCAGTCAGATTCCATAACTCCCCTGCTTAAAACCCTCTGTGGCTCCTCACTGGCCATGGGACAAAGCCCTCACTCATTAGGGTGGCTCCCAGGCCCTTCTCCATCCGACTCCTGACCATGTTTGTGGTCTCATCTCCATCATCCCAGACACCAGCCACCATAGACAATCACCATCTCGGGAAACACTGCATTTTTATGCCTTCATGGATGCGATTTCTAAATCTTGAAAACTCCCCTAACACCTGTGATCATTTGTGCATCCTTCAAGATCAGGCTCAAGGGAACGCCACTGTGACTCCCTCCCCTCCCGTGATCTTCCTAGCCAGCGAGTCCACGCCACCAGCACACTTGCACACGCCTCTGTTCTTGTCCTTACAATTGTGAGTGTAACATTTCACCACTGTATGCCCTCCCCTGCTAATACAGGCCTCAAGCCTTTGCTGCCTCCCTGCGTGTTCCTACTACACCACACCCATATTTCTAGCACTCCCCAGGAGCTTAAACAAAGCTCAAGTCCAGCTGATGCCACTGAAGGTCTGAGGTTTGTTTTATTCCACTTTTCCTGTTGCAGTGAGTACAATCCTTCCATGAGCACAATCGTGTACGTGTGGGGTGGCAGAATTGGAACTTGAACCAATTCCCAAGTCTTGAGTTCTACTCTCAAGATGCAGATGTAGATCTATATTTATGTATTCATTTATGTATATTCAAAGTTAAAAAAACTCTTAAGATATATATGCTGCATAGATATGTATAAATATACATTAATGTATCCTAGAGGGATTCTATAGCTTACATGTGTATATACCCACATATATAAAAGGAAAGTTCCACCCTTAGATGGTTGTTTATATATAACACTTCTGCCAATAGATATTTATAGATATTGTTATCACTGCATTAATATGTAACTACATATTTATTGCCATATGAATATACCATAATTTTGGGATCTCAGCCATTACTACTAATCAGTGACTGCTAATACATCTAGATATATAAGTATAATTTTAGAGTTCCAGTAATAACTAGTAATCTAAAAATTGTCATTCATTCTATCTCTAGACACCCAGTATCCAAAGGAAAATTTGCTTTTCAAACAAATGGTGTTTCTGTCTCCCCAGTGCAACAGAAATTTCTCTCACTGTCTCAGCAGACTCAGGTCCCCTGTCCAGCTCCTCTCTTTGAAGGGATGACAGCTGTGTTCACCAGTAGGGAGATCTTTTGCTCATTTCCCCCGGGGTCCTAAGAGATGAGAGGTCATGCTAGTGCTGGGCCAGCTTCCTGGAAGGCTCCATAGTGTCCAGGAGGGGCCTCCGGGGAGGAGGGCAGTGGCCTGAGGCACCTCCTCACACCTCCACTTCTGCTGTTGTCAGAGAGCTTCCTGGCTTCCTTTTGTGATCAGCTGGGCCTGGAAAGACTGCAGCAGATGGCTGATTACCATAATGCGCAGAGCTTTAGAGGGTCCTGGGTGCAAACCCAGGCGTGACCAAGCCAGGAGCAGCTGCATCTAATGCAGCATGTGGAGCCAACATTAGGCTTTACCCACACACTCATTCTGACCTTTCCAATGAGAAGCCGATGGCGCAGTTCAGAACAGATGGCCAAGAGAAACACTAGGGAAAAGCCCTCCCAACCAGCTGTAGTGTCCCTTTTCCAGCCTCCTAACCTAACAGCTTCAGAGCTGACATGAAGCTCATTATCCCCATTGTGTCTTTCTCCATGGCGTTTATTCTCAGGGCAAGCACAAGCCCTGGTAGTTCCATTCTTAGCAGTCCTAGCTATTGGGAAACTTGGTTTCTAAAGCAAATGATGCTTGCAGTGAGTAAGAGTCTGCCAGACCCTACCTGGCACCTGACCTTGGCAATCATCTCTCCCCACAAGTAAACTCCAGGACCCCTACCAGCTGAATTGGCCCTCCTAGCTGTCACTAAAACTGACTCTGAACTAGGAGGGATGAAAGAAGCTCTTGCCCATACTCGGGATTTAACATCAAATCATATTAGCTACTCAGCTGGTGTTTAGAGCTGAAAAAGAAATATATTATTGTGGCAGAGTAAATAATTGTTTCTAGAAAATCAGGATTCCTTTTAAAGATGAAACCAAATTTTTGCTTAGGATAACCCCTTGATATTTGTCAGTGGGTGGTCTGGATAAAATTACAAAGCAGGCCCACATACTATAGTTGTAACTATTTAAACTTATAAATAAGTTAACAGACGGTTAAAATTCTTAACAGCCTCAAAGGCCCGGTTTGAATTTGGACTGCATGAACTCCTCAGAGTTCTGAGTCAGCACACGGTGTCCTGCGGGGGAGCTCCTGGCCCTGGAATCCCCACTTTCCTGCTTTCTTTCCCAATTCCAACCCTCACACAGGGAGCCTCTTGCACACATGTGAGGACACCCCATCCTTCACAGCCGAGCTCTGAACACACTTCTGCCAACTGCAGCCACTTGGCTAAGGAGGCTGCACACAGGCACCAAGAGTTGAGAAAGAGAGTGCTGGCAGTAGGCCCAGACCATTCTAGCAGGAAAGTGTGGGGTCCTAGGTACCTGGAAGGTGGTCTAGAACAGTGATCAGAAACTACAGTCCCTAGGCCAAATCTGGTCCATTGACTATTCTTATCAATAGTTTTATTGGAATATAGCTATGCCCTTTTATTTTTTTATTGTTTAGGGCTGCTTTCATGCTATCATGGGATAATTAAATAATTGCAATGGAGACCGTAGGGCCATAAAGCCTAAAATACTACTATTTGGTCTAGAAGGCGGGAGGAAGGTAAGCTCTGGGCAGGCAAACTCAAGGCATCCTTGGCCAGCTGGACACCTCAGCATATAGGCATGGGCACAGCTGTAGGACAGCCAAGCAGCCTGCTCTAGAGCATAGTGCCCAGAGCTAGGGCCCCTCTTCTCTGGGTCTAAGAGCAGTACTGCTTCTGGATAAGCCTCTTGGGTGGAAAAGTGCCTCAAACCCGGAAGGCATGAGAAATTAATAGCAATTTCGTTGTTAGCAGAGAAGGGAGGGGATTGAGCATCATGCCAGAGTAGTAAAGAACTTTTAAAAACAGCAATAACATTTTCTTACCATGAGTTACATGCACTGCTACAATGTAATGCCTTTGTCACCCCAAGTCTTCAGTAAAGTCTGCTATACACACAATAGCTTTGTACCAGCCAGGTGAGGTGGCTCATGCCTATAATACCAGGACTTTGAGAGGCTGGGAGCGGGGGTAGATCACCTAAAGTCAGGAGTTCAAGACCAGACTGGCCAACATGGCAAAACCCCATCTCTACTAAAAATACAAAAATTAGCCAGGCATGGTGGCGCATGCCTGTAATCCCTGCTACTCGGGAGGCTGAGGCAAGAGAATTGCTTGAACCTGAGAAGCAGAGGTTGCAGTGAGCCGAGATTGCACCACTACACTCCAGCCTGGGTGACAGAGCAAGACTCTGTCTCAAAAAAAAAATAGCTTTGTACAACTCAGTGGTGGTAAGCAGGTGATAGGAACCAAGGACGGGGGCTGGTTGCAAGTCTTATAGTAACAGAGGCAGTATGTCTGGAGTGGCAAAATAATCCCCAAACAATTAATTCTGCAGAGGCGGAAAATGGGAACTAAAATTGACTATGAATTTGCCCTTGGGATTTTACCAGAAAAATTGAGGAAGATGCTGAACTTTAAGCAAATTGAAGAATGAGTCAATCTTGCGCAGCTGTAAAGGGCAGGGTGACCGCAGTAACATTATAGCATACATTTTAATACCTAGATATTTAAAAATACACCTTTCTAAAACATGTCTAAATTATGTCTATTTGACCTATTGAAAGTACAAATCCTTTTAAAAATATGTAATCTGTGTCTGACAACTGGACCTCCAGTTTATTCTCCCAGAGTTTGATCCTTGCTTTGGGGACCCATCCAAAACTCTGATCCTCTCCATCCAGGGACCTTCCTGGCTCTTTCCAGACCAAGATCCTGCTGCAAGATGATAATTTCAGAAGTGACACAGCTACCTGCTCCCTGGCTCCTGACCATCAGCAGTCTGGATTGCCCTGGCTGTATTTGACTAGGATCCATGTCTCATATCATCATTTCTGCAGTAACTCACACAGTCCCTAGCAGATAGTATGCACTTAATAAGCGTTAGATGAACTGACTTGAACAGAATTCACTCCTCTCCACTTATAATGATACAACACAATTCCAATCTGGTCTAGCTGTATCTGCTTTCTTAGGGGCCTTCTTCTGGCCCCCAGCCTGCCTCACTTTGCTTATCTCCTGCTGTCAAGACTTCCTGCTTAAAGGCCTCCATCCAAAGGGTTAACTGGACCCTACTATTCACCCAGAATAAAGCCTGCGTTTATCATGTCCCTCGGGACTCCACACCTTTAGGCTGCGCACCTATCTCAGTGCCAGGGGTTTCCTGGAGTAGTGCAGCGCATTCCCTGTTTTCTACCTCTCTGACACAGTGAGCTGTTCTTTGCAGTTGACTTCTTTCCCACCTGGCAGTGGCCAGCTCCCTGGCATTTACTTCCCCTGATGCTGGTGCTTATCCAGTTTTAGTTTTAGGCTGGCTCCAGGCTATGAGTCCTGCTCCTTGGTCCTAGGCCTAATAATTTCCATTTCTTCCTTGGCTCTCCTCAGTGAGTATGATACAGTGAGTATGGTAAGTTCCACTGGGGGCCAGGTGCAGTGGCTCACACCTCTAATCCCAGCACTTTGGGAGGCTGAGGCAGATGGATCACTTGAGGTCAGGAGTTCAAGACCAGCCTGGCCAACATGGTGAAACCCCATCTCCACTAAAATACAAAAATTAGCTGGGTGTGGTGGTGTGTGCCTGTAATCCCAGCTACTCAGGAGGTTGAGGCAGGAGAATCGCTTGAACTCAGGAGGCGGAGGTTGCAGTGAGCTGAGATCCCGCCACTGCACTCCTGCCTGGGCGACAGAGTGCAATTCTGTCTCAAAAAAAAAAAGTTCCACTGGGTAAATGTCATTGTTTTAGGATCTCGTTCTTTCAAAAAAAATTTTATTTTTTGATACAAAAGAAAATAATCTAAATGACTTTATATTTTGTGCATATATCTTGGTTTCATATGTGACAAAACAATCATTCATGATTAGATAGTTGTGTGCTAAGATTCTTCCCAATCAAATTATTGTTTCTTAAAAATCTAACATCCATTCTATCACAAGAATCTAAAAGTATTGGTCTTCTTCATTGCACAAAACGAATTTCATCTGGTCTCTATTTCTAGACCTTCCAACTTCTTGAAAAGTCTCATGGAATGTCATCAACTTGTTCATACTTTTAGGGGGCTAAACAGGACACTGACCAAATTGTCAAACCTAAATGCTATGTGTGGAGTGAAAAAAAAAATTGTATCACACCAAAAGTGTATTTAATTGCTTTACCTTAGGGTGATTGGAATTTCAGTACATAAGCATAACTTTTAAGAAATCTTGGTTGCATATTTAAATGTTTGTGAAGGCTTTTTAAAAATACAAATTCTAAGGCCCCATCCTAGGAAAACTGAATAAGAATCTCTAAGAGTAGGGCCTGGGTATTTGATTTTTAAAAGCTCCTCAGTGGATCTCGATGAGCAGGTAAAATACAAATAGGTGAAAAGAAAGACATATGGATACACAACTTAGTCATGGCACTCAGCTTTACTTACCTTAAAAATTAAGTCAGGCTTTCCCCTCAGCTTCTCAGTGAGTCACACCAAAACCAGTCAGTTGCTCTCTTTTTGTTCCTGGTTTTTGACAAAAGCAAGGTCCTTTCTGGCTTATCTCAGGTAAAACCTCTGAGTTGAAATGGAAACTGCTCACTTCCTACATCACATTGTTGTGTAGCTGTGAAATGATTTTAAACATTTACATAGTTTTCTATGACATGTTTTACTGTGATAAAAATATGGAGTATAATCCCCACCCCTTTAAGAATGTTACATTATACCTTGTCAGACCACATATGTGAGCTATTGGCTTCAACAACTAGACTCCAAAACACATATAAACCCAAGATTTTGACTGAGCTTAGGCTGTGTCAGGGCTACTATCTGCCAGTCTTTGAGCTTGTCACCGAAGCCTGGCCTGCCAAACCTGGCACCACTCTCTAGCGTCCAGGAACCCTGTGTGCAGTCGTGGATCTCTGCTGTGTTGGTCAAACTGTGTGTCTTTTCCAAGAACCTCTCAAAAAAATCACCTCAAACTTCCATTAGACTTGACATCCACAGAGGCTTGCTTCCATCCTAATTGAGCAACTAGACTTTAATAACGAATGACTCATTCACTACGTGGTCAATGTACCTCATCCATTGGTACAAATCCCTGTGAGATATGTTCTCATTATCCTTCCCCTCTTCAAGCATTGTGAAAATAAATTAAAAATGTCTTTGTATAGCAATAAACTGTGTGATTTATGAAATCATACATTCATTATCTCCTTACTTTATTTATTTATTTAGAGACAAGGTCTTGCTCTGTTGCCCAGGCTGGAGTACAGTGGCACGACCATGGCTCACTGCAGCCTCAACCTCCTGGGCTTAATTGATTCTCCCACCTCAGCCTCCCTAATAGCTGGGATTATTAGGTGCGTGCCACCACACTCAGCTGATTTTTAAATTTTTTGTAGATATGGGATCGTGCTATGCTGCCCAGGCTGGTCTCAAACTCCTGGGCTCAAGTGATCCCCTCACTTTGGCCTCCCAAAGTGCTGGGATTATGGACATGAGCCTCCATACCCAGCTATCTCCTTATTTTAATCATGTCAAACAAAATGCAAACTGAGCTTTTTCTCCTTTCCAATCCTATTCCCTCTATCCCCATTGAGTAAAAGACGAAGTCTTTTAATTGCTTTACCTTAGGGTGATTGAAATTCCAGTACATAAACCTAACTTTTATGCAATCTTGGCTGCATATTTAAATGTTTGTGGAGGTTTTTTACAAATACAAATTCTGAGGCCCCATCCTAGGTCAATTGAATGCCGAAAATGCCAATCAGTCTAAAGTCATGCTTCCTCATGCATTCTGTTAGCACCCTGTTAATTAAACTGCCCTTTCTCTTCTTAGATAAAAGTCTTTGATTTGACTTCCTGGCTATAATTTTTTTTTTCTTTCCTAAATGCTTCCCTCAGCACCTGTTATCTCGAGTTCTTATTTCCTACCTTGACCCATTTTTGCCCCAAGGTGCCTATCCCACAATTCTAGTAGCCCCAACCCCTTGACTTCTATTTTGTTATAGCATTGTAGGAGAGGGGAAGCTTTCCCTCTACACTCTGAGGGTTCAATAATCGAGTGCATGAAATAAACTGACAGCAGGTAGATTAACAGGAGAAAATGTATACAAATTTATTACATGCACTGGGGCATCATATGAAAGAAAAGCGAATATTCAAAAACTCAGTGAGATCTAGAACCTATATACCCTCTTCATAGCGGACAGGGGAGGGGAGATATAGGCAACTTAGGGGAAAGTAAACGAATTGGAGAAAGATTTGTGGGTCCTGAGAAGAATAGGTGACAGCTAGTGACAAAGTCTCTCTGGGTGTGGTGTCACCTCCAGTCTCCCATGATATGAGCCAATCTTTCCTAGTTAAAGAGATCTTGGGGATTCAGGAAAATTTTTGAGTGGCATTTGCTGAATTCCTTCAAAACGTACTTTTAACTTTTCCATTGTTTTTTCCAAGTATTTTAGTGCTTGGGGAGAAAAATCAACCATTAAAATAAATATATGAAAACTAGAATAAGGTGCCTATTTTTCTCTTTGCCATAGTCTCCAATATGAGTTGGCCCAGCATTGTTGGATTCTATCTTTATTTAAAATTGTAATATTTTGGGCTGGGCACAGTCGCTCACACCTATGATCCCAGCAGTTTGGAGGCTGAAGCAGGAGGATTGCTTGAGTCCAGGAGTTCGAGACCAGCCTGGGCAACATAATAAGACCTCATCTCTACAAAAATTTAAAAAGTAAAAAACATTAGCCAGGCATAGTGGTGCACACCTGTAGTCCCAGCTACTTCAGACTGAGATGGGAGAATCACTTGAGCCCAGGAGAGCAAGGCTGCAGTGAGCCATGATCACACCACCACACTTTAGCCTGGGTAATACAGCAAGATCATGTCTCACAAAAAAGAAAAGAAAAACTTGATGCTTTATTTATCAGGCATTTTTGCATTAACTTTTATTTTTAAAAACATTGTGTTAAAATATTATTTATCTTAATGACTTTTTTGGAGCTTCCTGAAATTTTGCACCAGAAACAAGTGCCTTATTCCCTTCACTCTAGATCTGGCCTTGAATCACAAAAGTCCCAGATCTGCTTAGGTAAAAATGAATACTTCAGAGTTGAAATGGAGAATATCAGTAGGAAAAAGCATCCTTTTAATCAGGCTAAGAGTAGGGAGGGAAGAAAGTCTGAAAACATTTGCACATTAGTAATTTCTTTTTTTTTTTTTTTTTTTTTTGAGACGGAGTCTCACTCTGTCGCCCGGGCTGGAGTGCAGTGGCTGGATCTCAGCTCACTGCAAGCTCCGCCTCCCGGGTTTACCCCATTCTCCTGCCTCAGCCTCCCGAGTAGCTGGGACTACAGGCGCCTGCCACCTTGCCCGGCTAGTTTTTTTGTATTTTTTAGTAGAGACGGGATTTCACAGTGTTAGCCAGGATGGTCTCGATCTCCTGACCTCGTGATCCGCCCGTCTCGGCCTCCCAAAGTGCTGGGATTACAGGCTTGAGCCACCGCGCCCGGCCTAGTAATTTCTTACTCTGTCACATGTTTACTGGGGTTCCAGGTAAGAGTTCAAAAGTTAAAAAACGTTTGAAAACCTCTGATTCCAGCTCTGCTCTTATTATTAATAGGTTAAAAACTTAGAAACATGGGTTACATAAGAAATTAATGGGCGAGCTGGGTTAAAACCCATTGTCCTAATTGAGATTAGCAAAAGCTATGAAAAATAATATTCCTTCACAAGAATAATTGTAACTAACAACCCTCAATTTCTCCATCCTCCACCCACCCCTACCAGTAAAAGACAATTAGGACACCTCTGCAAAGGCTTTTAATGTATTAACTTATTTAAAAAAAAAAAAATAAAGGCTGACTGTGTACTGAGCTAACAAGTCAAAACATTGCCCTTGGCTGTGTGTGGTGACTCACGCCTGTAATCCCAGCTCTTTGGGAGGCCAAAACAGGAGGATCACTTGAGGCCAAGAGTTCAAGACTAGCCTGGGCAACATAGCAAGATGCCTGCTTTACAAAAAATTTTAAACATTAAAAAATTACCTAGACATGGTGGCATGCCCCTATAGTCCTAGCTACTTAGAGGGCTAAGGTGGGAGGATCACTTGAGCTGAGGAGTTCAAGGCTGCAGTGAGCTATGATTATGCCACTGCATTCCAGCCTGGGCAACATAGCAAGACCCCATCTGTTTTTTAAATTCTTTTGAGACAGAGTCTTGCTGTGTCTCCCAGGCTGAGTGTACTGGCACAATCTCAGCTTTCTCATCTCTTAAAACACACACACACACACACACACAAACAGAAACCCTCAAAAAGGCCCTTGTTCTTAAATTTGTAATTTTGTAGGGAACACAGATACATAACTATACCACCACCACCAATTAAAACACAGTGCCCTCAGTGCCATGATAGAAGGACGCATACAGAGTACCGAGAACACACTGAGAACAGGTAGTGTTTGAGTGGAATTTTGAAGGGTATTCCAAGCATTTGCCTATTACATACATTTCCCTGATAATCCAGGCTAGCCTTCTACTATTGATTACAGACACATAGCTCCAGTATACTTGTGATGCTGATGGGGAGGAAAGGTTGACCATAGGTGAGTGAGGTGGGCCTAGGACCTGGAAATATCACTCTCATTGGGTTGGAGCAGTTGGAGGAAACCCAGTTGAATGGGCAGCCAGTTTATAGACCAGGCTAAGACCAGCCTCAGGGATGTCCAACACGAGATAAAGGATGGATGGGGAGAAGGGAAAACTTGGAAATCAAGGAAACTGCTGGAAAGCTCATGGTTCATATCAGTGGTGGGAAAGGGAGGTGAGTTAGAGAGAATAGAGGCAGAATTGGCAACAGCAAGGCATAAACTTATTCTTAAAAGGCCTGGCATCCTGGGTGGGCCAGGTATCAGAGTTGAAATATAAGGCAGAGACTGGATGCTCAAGGAAAGTCACTATCCAGTCACTAAGATGGGGCACTGAGCAAAGCAGGACAGGCAGCAGGGAAGCCCTGAGGGTCCCCTGAGTGTCAAACCAGGGTGTCTTTAATCTCTCCAAACTGAAGCCAGGGTTTGGTCCTGGAGAGCCTGCAGGGAGATGTCACCTGGCCTAATTATGGGAATAAGGGAGGGTGTGAGCTGAGGAACCAGGTAGGCTCTGACACCACCACGAGGCTTCATCCCTTCAAGTTCCATGGCTTTCAAAGAAAAAAATTGAGATCCCAGAAATAAGTTTATTGACTTCTAATAGCTGATGACCAGCTCTGCCTATGGTGTCTTAGTGCCATTCAAGAGTTCAAAGACAGGCTCCACCCAGCCGAGAGCTGTTGAACATAGCTGTACTGTATATATAAAGCGATGTAATGACTGGTTGGGGTTAATCAAATATAATGCCTGACCCAGACCTATTAAATTTCACCACAAAAGAGGCTTTAATCAGTCTTTTATCAGCTTGGTGCTTTGGCCTAAGAAGACTGCTTTTGTTTGCCCATATAAGAGACAATGGGAGAGTCAGGATCAGCCTGCTCGCTGGAATACAACAAGCGAATTGTCCACAAACAACAGACCATTCAAGGCCATGAGAGAGGAAAGGCAGGAGAGGCCGCATGAATCTACAAAAGTGTCCACTGTTAATGGTTACGGCCCAGTGTTTAAATTCGGGCCACATTCCTGCTGGAGCTTCCAAAATATAGAGGGGACAGAAACAAAAAGACTCCAGTGTGCTTCATGTAAGTCTATCTGGCTTTGGCCCTCTGCAGGACATTCTTGTTTGCTGCCTGCTGAAAGGGGAAAGGAAAACTGACATTTGGTTCTCTCCCGAAGCAAAGCTCAAATCTGTTAGGGGTTAGATATGCTTCACAGGGCCATGGATTAAAGTTATGAGTACAGGTTCTACGCGAAACTGCACCGTCCTACTACCCAAGACCTCTTGGGCTACGGAAGAAACAGGAGGAGAAGGGAGACAAAAGCCAGGGGAGGAGAGAGAGAAAAGAGGGGGACATTCCCTGCCCCAAAGAGGGAATGACATTTAAGCCATCCAATTTAATTCCGTTCAACAAATATTTGAATACTTTTTAGGAGGCAGGCTAGGATGTACCCAGATACAGAAAGAAACACACGAATTTAAAAATCCACTATTTCTGCTCAGAATCAGAGAAAGTTAATACTGGAAAGCTCCTAGGTCATCCTACTTTATATTATGGTCTTCTAATCAGAAAAATAATTTTTAAACCCATGAGAGCATAAGTTAAAAAAAAGGAAACAAAGAAAGAGGAAATGAAAAGACTAAAAACACTGTCTCATTCCAAAAGAGTAACCTCAAATTCTGGTATGATCATGGGACTGTTATGGGAATGTGTCATGATGTGCCACTGAGGGAAGAATCCTTGAGAATGACTGATCTAGTCTCACTTAGGAACTTAGAATAGAATTTTAAGGAACAAAGTGGCAGGGCCAAGATCACTATGGCACTTACTAGCAGAGACAGGATTACAGCCCATGTCTTCTAATGCCCAACCGAGGGCTCAGCCACTTTCACCACAGTGTTGTACCACTAAGGTTAACTGGGAAGATGCAAATCCTGAAAATCCTTAAATACATAATTGAGTATCTTAGATCTAGCTATCCTCACCGATATGTCGCCCATTCACTGCCAAGCTTTGGGCCCAACACTTACAGTCATCAGAGTTTAGATTTTGTTTGTAAACCAAGATTTTCCCTTCAGCTCTAAATGGAATTTTGCCTGGACCTGGGAGTCTTTAAAGGAATAGGAGGAAAAAGAGTAGATGGAGTTAGATTGACAGCAAAGGGAAAAGAGGAAATCTTTCCTTATAAGACCAAATCTGTGGTGCCTCAGCTTCCGTTCAGTGTGGAGGCAGGAGTGGCAGCTGCCTAACTTGTTCTTTCTCATTCAAATATGCTGCATTTAAATATGTTTGGGGGCTGACAGTGATAGGAAGACATTCCTATGGCCAAGTAGGACAGAGATCTGGGAATGATTCTGTTTATGGAAGGTTTACTGGATGCACATATCTGAAGGTAAAATGAAAATGCTTAGTCTGGATGGTCATTTGGGGTGAGATGGAAGGGAGATAAGAAAGGGACCAGGGAAAAATGACAGTCATTCTGTGCATTGTGAGGGGTGCCAGTGGTCAGAAGTATTTTGCCATTCTCATTTGTCATCCAGTGCTGCTGACCCGTGCTTTGAAATGGCTTGGCTTCCCTAGAGATATTCTGAGCTGCAATTGCAGATTTCCATTTTAGGTTCTTGTTTTCTCCCACTCTGCTCTACACAATCAATTCAAAAATCCTTCCTCAGGCAATGTGCAAAATGCCTTTGCAGAGCTGATGAAGGTTCTGTGGTGTGGCCCATGTGAATGTATCAATTTTTTTTCTGCATGTAAATAGGAGTGGTTATGTTAAAGTGGTTATTTGCTACATTAGATCAATGATTTGGGCTACTAGGGCTTGTTGACAACCTTCTTTGATAATAACTTCTTTATAAATTATGTTAATTATGACTTTGCCTTGGACTGCAGTAATGGGACTGGAAGCTTTCTATTTTCTTTCAGGCTTCAGTAGTAATTCTGCCTTCTTTTTTTTTTTTTTTTTAACTTATGTTCCTGGCAATTAAGTGCTATCCCAAAACATAAAAACAATTTGCTCTTTTAAAAAATCATTATGCGCCGGGCGCGGTGGCTCAAGCCTGTAATCCCAGCACTTTGGGAGGCCGAGACGGGCGGATCACGAGGTCAGGAGATCGAGACCATCCTGGCTAACACGGT
>NW_012114599.1:702704-792719 GCF_000951035.1 Colobus angolensis palliatus | reverse complement strand
GATTCTCCTGCCTCAGCGTCCTGAGTGGCTGGGATTACAGGCACCCGCCACCATGCCCGGCTAATTTTTGTATTTTTAGTAGAGACAGGATTTTGCCATGTTGGTCAGGCTGGTCTCGAACTCCTGACCTCAGGTGATCCACCTGCCTCAGTGCTGGGATTACAGGCATGAGCCACCGTGCCTGGCCTGGATTATTTTTAACTGAAGAGGAGAAAAACAAACAAAAAGAAACAAATGTTTTGATAAGTTTGACTGTGGTTGTTGAAATATGACCTATAGAAAAAATAGAAATAAAAGAGTTATCACATGCTCTCCCCATACAATGAACAGTGAACTTTCAGGGTTTACCTGCTTGAAGCTCCAACTGTGGCTCTCAGCACATCTGCACCCTCAGCTAAGTGTCCTGATGCACCACCCTGCAGGTGTGCCCTGCTACCCACCCCGCCTTCACTCTCCCAGGCTCTTGCCATCACTTTACTTCAGCTAGTCAGGATTAGCTCTTCCTCCCTACAGGGAGCAATACTGACCTTGGAGTCAGACTGACCTGGTTTAAATCTATTAGGTAGAACTAAATAAAATTGCTGTTTTTAATACACCAATGGTGGTTAAATATTGGCAATTTCATGCCATTCAACCTAACACCACCTTCTCATTATCATGTTCTCTAAGATAAGATATTTTAAATGCCTTACTTATTCCATGACACAGGTTAGTCACCATTTACTGTAGACATGCTATGAATTATAAGAGGCTGCAGTGGCGTTTCATTCCAGATTAGTTTAACAAAAAATTTTTTTGACTCCTTCTGTTTACCCCAGGCACTGCTTTTGTGCTGAATACCTGGTTGAATGGAGGTCTCAGCTCAGTGGGGCAGATACACAAACAGAGATCTGTGATGTAAGCAGGAATTGGGCAGTATACCCACAGTACAGGGTAGCATGGAGGAGGAGGTTGGAAGCTTTTGGGGGACATGGGAGGACGAGGAAAGCCTTTCTCCCAGGAGAAATGCCTGGGTGCTGAACAACACAGTGTCATGGGCAACTTTCCAGAGAACCTTTGGCTGGTGGGAGTGTGAGAGAGAGCACATTATCATAAGGTGAGACTGGAGAGAAGCTTTGACAACTTGGGGACCCTCTTTACAAAACTAAATACAAAATGCCCACATAAACACATCACTAGGGTTCCTTCCAGGCCCCGAGTTTGAAGAGCCCAGACATTTCAGCTTCATTATCTAAAATATCTGCCTCGGCAGGGCCACACTGTAAGGGGCCTTGCTAAAGAGCAGGGGCATCCTGGCAGACAATAGGAGCTGCTGAAGGATCTCAGACAGGAAAGTGACATCATCAGATTTGCTTTTTAGAAAAAGAACCCCCAGGGCTGTCTGGAAGATGGATCAGAGAAGTTTATATTAGGTGGCAGAAAAGCCAATTAGAAAGCTATTTTAATAATCCAGAAGACAGCCAAGAGTCTGAAAATGGCAGAGTTCATGAAGGAGTAGACGAAGCTTCATTTAGCAAAAGTATCTCAGGGATAGTTGCCCCAGGAGGTCTGGTCCTTCTGCCTCAAAGCCCATATTGAGCAGGTGGTAAATGCTTTCAAAATCAGGTTCTCCTCCTGGGAAGGTCTATTTTTATTATTTATTTATTTATTTATTTATTGAGACAGAGTCTTGCTCTGTCACCCAGGCTGGAGTACAGTGGTGCCATCTCGGCTCACTGCAACCTCTGCCTCCCGGGTTTAAGTAATTCTCCTGCCTCAGCCTCCTGAGTAGCTGAGATTACAGGTGTGTGCCATCACACCCAGCTAATTTTTGTATTTTTAGTAGAGATGGAGTTTCGCTATGTTGGCCAGGTTGATCTCGAACTCCCGACCTCAGGTGATCCACCCACTTTGGCCTCCCAAAGTGCTGGGATTACAGGCATGAGCCACCGCACCCTGCCTGGGAAGATCTTGAATGAGCTGCACACCAGAGGCTTGTCACCCCATGTACCAATGGTAAACCATGGCACCTTCATGCTCGCTCAGGCCTGGTTATTCTTCATTCCTCCCTGCTCTGTCATATGCCTGGGTTCTGCCATAGTTTCCTCTTTAATAAACCAGTCATCTGCTCATCTTGAGGTCTGGTCCTGAATACCGGACTGCTTGGCCAGGGCTCTGTCACCTGCTTAATTCCTGCTATACTCTCCCTCTTTCCCCCAAATCTTGGGCTGAGCCATGCCCTCCATGTTCTCCATTCCCCTGAGAAAACCTCCATTCATCTTGTTCATCTTCCAAGACGCTGTACAGGAGTCTTCTCCTCAGCCATCTTTCTCTGGCTACTTCTCTCTGTCTCCTCCAAAACTCGATGACTTCCTCATCTCTGTCTCTTATGCATGCCTTTATTATTACCTGTATTATACTTAATCATATTTCTTTATGTGTTTGTTTTTCCACCCCCTCTTTAGATTCTTGAGATTAGGATCCATGCCTCATATTGTCTTTTCCCCCAGTAACTCATACAGTTCCTAGCAGATAGTAGGGACTTAGTAAGTGTTGGATGAACTGACTGGAACTGAATTCACTCCTCTCTGTTTATAAAAATATAACACAATACCAACCTGGTCAGAGTCTAACTGTTCTTGTCTTCTTAGGACAGCAGTGCCCCAGCCTACCCTGCTCTGCATATCTCCTGCAGTTCCTGATTTAAGGCCTCCATTCACAGGATTGATTGGCCCCTGCTATTCACACAGAATCAAGCTTGAGTTTATCATGCCCCTGGTGCTGCATATCCTGCCTGGGTATCCTCCTACAGCTGGGCCAGACTCCCCCTGGTCTGTCCTTGCTTGGTCCCCACTTCTTTCCAGCCTGCTTCTGAGGCTAAGGGTCCAAGATGCTTTGTGACCCTCTGGCCATGGTGTTTAGATAAGAGGGAGGTACTTATTCCAAAGGCAGCCAATTCATGGGCTAGACCATACCTATGGGGCAGCCCAGTGGGAAAATTGTTGACCAAAAGGATTATATGGGCCAATCAGATTGACAGATTACATGGTGGAGAATATCACTTTCAGATGTCTTCCCTCAGCAGGAGAACTGTAGATGGGGTAGTTTCTCTTTGGAGGGGACTGGGTAGGCCTCAAGATTGAGCTCTTTGGTACAATGCTCCAATCTATGTGCCTACATTTTTCTATTCTCATTATTGTCCACCCTTGACAAGAGTTATCTGAGACCCCAAACCCTGTCTAGTTGTACCTTTTATCGCAGCTCTTCACCTAGCCATTAAGAACTGTAGTGGGGTCTAAGGTTTTACCATACAAGCTAACAAATTATTCTGACATAGTTTCCTTCATGCTGGCAAACGACGTGAGACTCCTGGGTCAGAGACTCTCAGCACGGCAAGTAGCGTGAACGTTAGCTTATTTGCATCCGTTGCCCTTGCTCCCTAGTCCCATGGGGACAATGCCAGTGAGCTCAAATGCCTGCAGAGGCTACAGGTTGTGTTACAGTAGAGGAGCTCTGAGCTTAGGGAAGCTAAATCTTTTATAATGGGCAGTAAATATGCCTGCTCTTTGCTCTGGAAGGAGACACTCTCTTTATTATATTAGGCAGTAAGCATGGCTGGCTTTTTCTCTAGATGGGGGTACTATCTCCATCTTCTGAGGCTGTTTCACAAACATCCTTGAAAAGGTAGTCTTGAATGAAGGGCAGTCAGCTCACTTGTGAGATGTGCAGAGATGTAACTTATCTATGGGGAGCCATCTCAACACTAAGCAGCAGTCTCTGTTCACCCATGTTCTGGCACTGTCATGTTTATTCCACAGGTGACAGGCAACTTTGCTTTTCCAATCCGAATCCCTCTTCCTAGCTATCATCACAAATTCCCTGCTCCATTGGGACATTTCAACCAGATAGCTTCAGTAGTTAAGTTTAACATGTCTAACACTATATGCATCTTCCTCCCCTAACTTTTCAGGTGTTTTGCCACCATTTTCCTCGTCTCATCAGTTCAGATCCTAGGAGTCATTTTTAAATCCCATCTTTTTCCTTATCACTTATAACCTAGTCAATCCCAAAGTTCTATCAGCTTTTCCTTTGGAATATCTCATCCTCATTTCTTCCTAGCTCAGAAAGAACTTTATACTGTCATCTGCTTAGTTCAGAATCTTATTTCATTCCTAGACTGCTCAAGGAATGTCCTGACTACTTTTCTAAATTCCTACCTCCTTTCCTTCACAATTCTTAATTCTGTAAAGGCACAGTTTAGATTAAGTCACACTCACTTAAAAACGTTCAGTTTCTCATGGACTGTTTGATAGAAGAGTCTAACCTTTTCTCCAGAATACTCAAAGCCTGCCCAAATCTGACTAGGCCTTGTGTCCTGCCACTATGTTCTGGCTGTGCAGGCATGGTCTCCCTTCTCTGTCTGCTGAGTTCACATGTGACAGGTCTAGCTCCCTCCCCATCGCCATCACTCAGAGTTCTGACTACACCTTTGCAAACCCATTTTGTTCTTCGGTCCTAGTTGTTTTACTGGTGCAGCCTACACTGATTTCCTTTGCCCAATTATATTTATCTTAATATTTAACCTCATGCTGCCCATCAGTCTCTTTATGTCATATGTTCCCAGCTAAGTGTTAAGTTCCTGACGGTGTAAAACTATCATTTGTATATTTTTTATACCACTCGGTGATCACTTAGCACATACATGGGCAAACCATAGAAACACAACTCTCCCATTTCCTGGCCATGTGACTGGATAGTAATATATGTACCTTAGTCTCCTCATTTGAAAAATGAGATAGAAATAGTACCTACATTACAGGGGTGTTGGGATAATTAAATTAGATAATATGGGAAAATCTTAGCATCTTTCTTGCCATATAGGAAGAATTCAATGTTGACTATTATTATTAATCTTATAGTGATACACAAATAAATGAACAAATAAACCAATGATGAAATACATAGTTCTCTTTCTTGGAGGACTCCAATTTAGTGAAAGATGATCAGATAATCTTGAAAAAATATTTATGATAGCATTAAAGTGACCACGGTAAAGGCTGGAATGGAAGAGGGGGAGTAGCACTGTGCAAAGGGCCTAACCTAATCCTTGAAAAGATGTGTTCCTAGGAATAAGAGAGAACCTGATAAAGTGCATTATCAACTTATGATATTTTCAACTTATGATGAGTTTATACAAATGTGGCCCCATTATAAGTCAAAGAGCCTCATGAATGTATATCACTTTTGCATCATGGTAAAGTCAAAAAACCATAGGTCAAACCATCCTAAGCTTCACCAGCACAGTTGGGGGCTGTCCCTTCTTATAGGATCCAAATGAGCCAGGCCTTCGGTTCCTACCCAAGTTTACTTCCAGCTGCATCCCACTAACTACCTTTTACCATTTGTCAACCATTAACACAACTGTGTAAATGAGATTATCAAATGCTTTTCTGAGAGTAGGTTTTCATGGGCTGGAGGGGGAAGACAGATGGAATATTAAGTCGCTTAGGAGCAGTGGGGAAAGAAACCAGCTGTGTGCAGGTGAAAACAAACTAAATCAACTTCACTGGTTAGCTGCAGACCAGCTTTCCATGTAGCACAAAAGAATAATAATAAAAATTTAAATCTACTGCCAGATAAAACTTCTGTTACAGCTTTTCATGTCACAGTAGGGAAATATGGGCTCCTCCTGGAGCTCCTGATTCTAAATCTGTTACTATACTTTTAAAATAATGTTAATAGATACAATAAAATGGAATCCTAACCACAGTTATTTTGCCAATTCTATGAAAATATTGGCTCTGGAAAAGGGATGGCCTAGTAAGAAACCAAAGACATAGAAATATGTTTTGAGAATCATGTTCCTGGCCTAAAACAGATCTCCCATTAGGGAAGGTTGGCTAAGGCCAAGTTTCCCAAGGGCAGAGAAGGGAGAAAAACTGAGTAGTTTGTTTTTCTGCAGTCACAGTGGAACAAGACAGTAGAGGGAGGTATATTTTAGTTTCTACTACCTCTTCCAAGGGAAAAAGCAGACCGGGTTCGGTCTTCTCCATAGAAAAGTGGTAGTATGCCTTAATCACAACAGGCCCTCCTTGAAACATGAAGTTTCCTGTTGCCACTATCCCAGATCTGTAACCGCCCAGTGGTTCACCTCGCCCGTTGCCTAGATAGAGCCGATTTCTCAAGACAGGGGAATTGCAATAGAGAAAGAGTAATTCATGCATAGCCAGCTGTGCTGGAGACCAGAGTTTTATTATTACTCAAATCAGTCTCCCTGAGCATTCAGGAAGCAGAGCTTTTAAGGACAACTTGGTGGATGGGGGGAAGCCAAAGAGCCAGGAGTACTGTTTGGTCAGGAATGAAATCACAGGGAGTTAAAACTGTTTTCTTGCACTGAGTCAGTTCCTGGGTGGGGGGGAACTGATCAGATGAGCCAGTTAATTGATCTGGGTGGAGTCAGCTGATCCTCAAGTGCAGGGTCTGCAAAATATCTCAAGCAATGACTTTGGAGCAGTTTAGGGAGGGTCAGAATCTTGTAGCCTCCAGGTTTATGACTCCTAAACCATAATTTCTAATCTTGTGGTTAATGTTAGTCCTACAGAGGCAATCTAGTCTCCAGGCAAGAAGGAGGTTTGCTTTAGGAAAGGGCTGTTACCACCTTTGTTTTAAACTATAAACTATAAACTGAGTTTCTCCTAAAGTTAGTTCAGCTTACGCCCATGAATGAACAAGGACAGCTTGGAGGTTAGAAACCAGATGGAGTCGGTTAAGTTAGATCTCTTTCACTGTCTCAGTCATAATTTTCCAGTCGGTTTGAGATCCCCTTCCAGAGGTGTCTTTCTCTCCTGGGTGCCCCAGACTTTTCTACTACTCCTGACAATCCAGGCCACCAACTCATGTAATGCAGTTTCTGTGCACAGTGCTACTATAATCTGGGTCAGTGGTGGGTCCAATAAATTTGATGACTCTACCATCTCTTATTCCAATTGTCTCCATTCCCATTTGACTCAATTAAATACTTATTTAATTAGCCAACTCTTAAAATTACATTTTAAAATGAACTTGCTAAGAACACAGCTAAGTGTGTTCTGATTAACACATTTTTTTCAGCCTTATATTTTGATAAGTGCTGTTGTAGATTGCATCATGTCCCCCAAAAGGATATGTCCTAACCCCCAATAACTGTAAACTTGACATTATTTGGAGACAAGGTCTTTGCAGATGTAATTAATTTAAGATGAGGTGATACTAGATTAGTGTGTGCCCTCAGTCCAATGACTGGCATCCTTGAAAGAAGGCTGGGAAGAGAAACAGCCATACGAAGATGGAGGCAGAGACTAGGACAATGCAGCTATAAGCGAGGAAAGTGAAAGATTGCAGACAACTACCAGAAACTAGACAGAGGCAAAGAAGGCTTCTCCTCTGGATCCTTCAGAGGGAGCATGGCCCTTCTGACAACTTGATTTTGGACTTCTAGTTTCCAGAACTGTAAGAGAATACATTTCTATTTTTTAAAGCCAATTAGTTTGTGGTGGTTTGTTAACGGCTATCTTAGTAAACTAATACAAGTACTTTCATGTGCATTAATCATTTCTTCCTGGTATTGCTACCTAATGCATTCCCAGCACTTATCAGAGTTCTTGGAAGCATAATAGGAGTTCAATTAACATATGTTGAATAAACAAGTAAATTGATTATGTGTACAATCTGTTTCAGTAGAAGTATATGGGTATTTTTTTAAAATCTATTTCAGTTGTTTACTATTTCAAAGGGTCCGTGAACCTATTAATCTGTGCATGTGGACTTAATACATAATTTCTATCACATACATGTGCTTCTTATATTAACTGAAGAGTTATACAAATAAACAAAGCTAACAACTGATGAAAATTGCTCCCAAAAATGTCTGAATAGATTTATACTTGTTAATAGAAAAATATGAAGATTTACAAAAGGAAGCATCTGTCATCTTCTCTATATTCTCTCTGAAATTGTCAAAATTTGGTCAGTCATGCCAGAGGTGCTTTATAGCCACTACCACACCCAAATACTCAACTGTAGATTCTGGTCTGTGTAATAGTCAATGTAATTGACTTGGAAAGTAGGGCCAAAGAGGATATAATCCATTATCCTTACATATGTCTTGCTGCTGTCAAGATGTAGGAGTTGCCTCAGATTTGTGAAACAGATGGATCTATTTGAATCATAAAATCTTCACATTTTCCAAATGTTATTCACTATAATAATTCTATTCTGCACAGGACTGATACTGTACTAGTCCCTACAACAACGTTTCTCAAGGTATGCTCCATGGATCACCTGCATCAGAACTGCCTTTTAAAGCTATTATAATTAAAACAGGCCGGGCATGGTGACTCACACCTGTAATCCCAGCACTTTGGGAGGCAAAGGCGGGCGAATCACGAGGTCAGGAGATCAAGACCATCTTGGCTAACATGGTGAAACCCCGTCTCTACTAAAAATACAAAAAATTAGCAGGGCATGGTGACGGGCACCTGTAGCCCCAGCTACTCAGGAGGCTGAGGCAGGAGAATGGCGTGAACCTGGAAGGCGGAGCTTGCAGTGAGCGGAGATCGCACCACTGTACTCCAGCCTGGGTGACAGAGTGAGACTCCATCTCAAAAAACAAACAAAAAAAACCAGTGTGGTATTGGTACATGAAAAGATAGACAATGTAGTCACAGAGAGAAAGTTCAGAATTAAACCTCAATCCCCATAGAAATCTAGAATATGATATAAGGGGGAATTCAAATCATGGGCAAAATAATGTGGTGAAATAGATTATTCAATAATTGCTGTTGGGAAAACTGGGTAGCCATCTGCAAAAAAAAAAAAATTGGAAACAAATTCTGTATGGATTGAAGTTTTAAATA
Source organism: Colobus angolensis palliatus (assembly GCF_000951035.1). NCBI lineage: Eukaryota > Metazoa > Chordata > Mammalia > Primates > Cercopithecidae > Colobus > Colobus angolensis. The sequence goes on along the minus strand of NW_012114599.1, from coordinate 783,846 downwards.
TTTTTTTTTAATCTGTAAAGGCATTAGAAGAATCTGTGGGATAAGTTTTTGGGATCTCAGAGTGGGGAAGGCCTTTCTAAGTATTACATAAAACCCAGAAGTCATTCAATAAAATATTAATGAATTCAATAATAAACATTTTATAAAAAGCTGCCCTGCAGAAGTCATCAAAAGAGAAGTGAAAACATAAATGGCAAGCTAGGAAATATATCTCATATCACAGCCAAAGGCTTAATTTTCCTAATATATAAAGAGCTCCTACAAGCCAATAAAATAAAGATAAAAAGATTCAGTAAAATAGATGTGAGGGTGATCTGGCTGTGACATCTGTCACCCCATTGATTTCCAGGGTTGATTCAGCTGATTTGGCTGGCTAGGCCGGTGTCCCCTTCCTCCCTCACCACTCCATGTGCATCTCTCCCAAAGCTGTACACTCGGTCAAAAAGAACGGCCATCCCCTATAGAGGAGGAACAGTCTTCGGTCAAGAGTGTACAAGCAGCCGTACCCCCTGCTAGAACTTCAAAACAAGCTCTCAAGAGATTCAGTAAAATATGACTGGGTGCAGTGGCTCACGCCTGTAATCCCAGCACTTTGGGAGGCTGAGGCAGGCAGATCACCTGAGGTCAGGAGTTTGAGACCAGCCTGACCAACATGGTGAAACCCTGTTTCTACTAAAAATACAAAATTAGTTGGGTATGGTGGTGCGCACCTGTAGTCCCAGCTACTCAGGAGGCTGAGGCAGGAGAATAGATTGAACCAAGGAGGTGGAGGTTGCAGAGAGCCAACATCGTGCCACTGCACTCCAGCCTGGGCAACAAGAGCAAAACTCATCTCAAAAAAGAAAGATTCAGTAAAATAATGGTAAAAGAAAATGGAACAGATCTCACAAAAAGAAAATATTAATTACTCTTAAACATATCAAAGAATGCTCATTCTCCTTTCTCATAACAAAAGAAATGTACATTTAAACAGCAATGAAATACAATTTTTGACTATATTGGCAAAATAAAAAGTTTGATAATGCACTTTGTTGGCTGTGTTGGCTTAAGCTTGTGGGAAAGTGGCACTCATGTTTGTAGGAGTGTAAATTGATGTAACTTCTGTGAAGGGCAATTTGGCAATATCTATCAAAGTTACAGAATCACTTGTCAGTTAGCCCAGCAATTCCACTTCTAATAATTTATCCAGATACAATCACTAGTTTGTGAAATTACATATATACATGGTTACTCATTGTCACGTTTACAGCTGGAAGAGATTAGAAAGAACCTACATGCTCATCAGCAGTGGACTGTCGAATTATGTATAATCCTACAGTAGTATATTATGTGTTATCAACAAAAGGAGGAAAATGTATATGCTGGTATGGCTTTATCTCAAAGAAACATTGTTAAGTAGAGGGAAAAAGTAAGACTGAGAATGGTGTGTAAGGTATGTTACCATGTGAATGAAAAGAGAAATGCAGTTTTTGCTTAGTATGCATAAAATATTTCTGGAAAGGTATACAAGAAAAATGTAAGATTTCGAGACTGTAATCCCTACCCCAGACCTACTGAGGCAGAATTTGTGTAAGCACTGGTTCTGAAGCTTACTAAAGTTTAGGAACCTTAAGGAGAAAAAATTTGAGAAACATTTTTGAGATTTGCTGCCCTAGTTCCAACAGATAGAATTTTATCCTGTTTTCAAACCGAGTCTACCATTCCTAGTACCTCAGTTCTAATAACTAGGCTCCTATCCCTATTACCTCATTTTTGTCTCAGTAAACTACTTAGTTCCATCACATCCAACCTCTTCTTCCAAGTATGTAGGGGTCCCAGGGTCAAGGTATCTGGAAGGAGGATGGACCTAAGCATGCACAAAGCTGGCCAACAGCTCCTTCCTTACCTTTGAGATGGACATCCTGGGAAGGAAAAATAACTCAATGGTTAGTTCCAAGGAGTGAGTTAAATGTAAAATCAAGCCCTATGGTTTGTGTTGATAGCAAAGTACAGAGAAGATAGAGGAGCAGGTTTGGAGGAGGTAAACTAGTGATGTCCCCAGAGGCAACAGAATTGAAGAATGCTTTAAAGGAGAGTCAGTAAGCAAGCCACTGGTTGGGGAAAATTCCAGACCCCTGGTTCTTCCTTCTCTTTCCAAGCACCATTGCCATCACCAATACCCAGACCTGAACTGAATCACGTGGCTGGGCCCTTGCTACGCAGTCTCAGACTTCCCTGAACTGCCTACCATCTTTCCTAAATTTCTGAAGGCCTCCTATTCCCACCAATCATGAGGTACATGCATGTACCTCCAATAACCAGCACTCTGTGGCCATATTTTTAGGATACCTTTGCAGGACTGGATTCACTGCTAGCAGCTGTAGCTTTATCACTTCTCCAGTGAGTCTTCCCCCCATTGATTTGTTCTGGCTTCTAGATCCCAGCTTCCCAGGTCAACACTGTTAACCAAAGGGATCCACACCCTATGGGGCCTCAAAAGCTGGTTGCTATATGAAATTTGTACATTAAGTTAGATAGCAGTTCCTGCCTAGAGTGACTTGTCTGTGAAAACAACTAACCTGAAACCTCATAAAAAGTGGATTACCACATTGTTGCAAATTTAATTCAGAGTGATGAACACCAATGGTACAAATATTTGGACAGTATCAGGCCAACACAAATACAGGCTCTGTTATCAGATGTCAGAAAAAGAGGGCAGGTAGGTTAATGGATAACAACTGTCAGAGGTTAGGACAGATCAAGGACATGTCAGGTTAAGCAATCAGAGTCCTGTGATATATAAATCTGATTCTGAGGCAAAGTCTGCCTCAGAATCTGAAGCTTACTAGAGTTTAATAACCTTAGGGAGAAAAAATTTGAGAAACATGTTTGAGATTTGCTGCCCTAGTTCCAACAGATAGAATTTTATCCTGTTTTCAAACCCAGTCTACCATTCCTAGTACTTTAGTTCTACTAACTAGGCTCCTATTCCTATTACCTCATATCACACGTTACCAAGGCAGCATATGATTGGAATTGAACTATGCTCAAAACTTCTCACTCAACTAAATAATTATAGGTGGCCAAAGAGGGAGCAAGGGAGTGGCAGAAGGTTCTTAACCTAATAGTAGGTACATATGCAGCTTGGTGTAGTGAAGAAAGCACTTTACTAGGTGCTGTAGACCTGAGTATGGTCCTAAAGTCCTCTCTGTGTCCCTTATTCCAGAAAACTCCATCCTGATCCCAAACCTTGCCCAGTGGGGTCTCCTTGCTTTCAATTTAGCAAGCAGAAGTTTGTTCTACATCAATCCTCCACTGGACTTTGATGGCCTAGAGTAGGTATTTGGCCCCTTTAGATCTGTTTGGTAAGGGAGCATTCCCAGGATTATTGACAAGCCATCACCATTAGTGATCTTGGCAACACTTCCATTCCTGAGAGCAAATAGCATGTGTCCTTAGCAGCTGAGGCCCCCATCTGAGGTGTTTAATTTCCAAAGGGAATCATGGTGCATGTTGGGCCTATAGAAATTGCTAGCTAAGAAAAGAGAACCAGTTCTCTATATATGAAATGTCCTGGTTGTATAACTACAATGAGACACTTTTAACCAGTTTCTCTTTTTAATAATGAAACAGAAATTTATTTTAAAAGAGGAACAAACAGCATGCTGGCTTTTGAGGACTTTACTTTTCCCCAATTCTGAAGGTCCTCTATTCAATCGGTGTATTGAAAACTGTGTTTTACTTTTTCTGGGGAAGTGGCCCCTGCCATGGTTGTCCCTAAAATGTCAGCAATGTGGGTAAATGCTAGCAAAGTAGCTATCTTCTGCTTTAGATAAAATTCTACCTGATCTTTTTTCTCCTTTCTCCCCAACACAAGTCAGCAGTTAGCATAAGAAAAAAGAATCCAGAATTTTCTAAACATTTGACACATTAAAAGTCTCAAAACTCATTCGCTATTGAAATGTTGAGGTTTTTCTACAATTCCTTAACACACCTCCCTCCTGACCAGTCATCTTAAAAAGTAACTTTCAGCCGGGTACAGTGGCACATGCCTGTAATCCCAGCACTTTGGGAGGCCGAGGCAGGTGGATCACCTGAGGTCAGGAGTTTGAGACCACCCTAACCAACATGGTGAAACCCTGTCTCTACTAAAAAAACACACAAAAAAATTAGCTGGGCATGGTGGCAGGTGCCTGTAATCCCAGCTACTTGGGAGGTTGAGTTGAGAGAATCGCTGGAACCTGGGCAGCGGAGGTTGCAGTGAGCCGAGATCGCGCCACTGCACTCCAGCCTGGGTGACAAAGTGATACTCCATCTCAACAACCACAACAACAAAAAGTAACTTTCATTATTTAACTTCCTGCCTTAGAAATCTTTACATGTCAGGTGCGGTAGCACATGCCTGTAGTCCCAGTTACTTGGGAGGCTGAGGCAGGAAAAATCACTTGAACCCAGGAGTTCGAGGCTGTAGTGTGCAATGATCATGCCTGTGAATAGCCACTGCACTCCAGCCTGGACAACTTAGTGACATTCTGTCTCTAAGAAAATAAAAATAAATTAAACCTCATTGCTATTTAAAAAAAAAAATCTTTAAGAGTGCTCATGTCTTCAGGGTAAAGTCAGATTCCTTACCCTGGCATTCAAAGCCCTTCACCGTTAGAGCTTATTTCCTACTAGTCTCCTAAAGGAACTCATAGTTCAAGCCAGAGAGATCTGATCACTACTTTTACAAAATATCTTATGTGTTTCCTGACCCTCATCTCTGCTTCTGTCATTTTTCCTTCCTTTCCACTTGCCCAACAGTTACAATTCTTTATATATCTAGCTCAAGTCCTTCCTCCCTCATAATGGAAGATTACAGAGCCAGTGAGCTCTTCCTCCCTGCTATATTTGCATCACGTATTTGCTATCTGCTCCCATCATTTGGCATGTTGTCTTATGACAGGCTTTGTGTGTATTTTTAACTTGTTTTCTACTCTGCTTATGTACATATTTACCTTTTCAACTTTGATGTTTAACTCTGAGGTCAAGGATCATATCTACCATTGTGTTACACATCATAGACTCACAATACTTACTAATTTCAACTGATTGACAGCTAAAAGAGGAGGCCGGGTGCAGTGACTCATGCCTGTAATCCCAACACCTTGGGAGGCAGAGGCAGGTGGATTGCTTGAGCCCAGAAGTTCGAGACCAGCCTGGACAATATAGCAAAACCCCATCTCTACAGAAAATACAAAAATTAGCTGGGCATGGTGGTGCACACCTGTAGTCCCAGCTGCTCAGGAGGCTGAGGCAGGAGAATCGCTTGAACTTGGGAGGCAGAGGTTGCAGTGAGCCGAGATTACTCTAGGGCACTCCAACCTGGGCAACAAAGCAAGACCCTGTCTCAAAAATTTTTTTTTTAAATTAAAGGGGAAAATTTTTTGCTTTCATCTTTTCTTATAACCTTCCCTACTTGCTTTGTATCGTGAACCATTCCAGTTGGAAAAGCCAACATTGTTCTTTCTGGTTGGAACTTGTGTAGAATTCCAGGTTTTTGCACAGAAAGGGAACACTCCAGGAGAGAGAGGGAAGCTCTTGTAATACTAGGATGGCTATCTCCATGACTTCCACCTTTCATCTGTAGATGTCCTCTCCCTTCATGAGCACACTGGTGTCTCTTAAACACTCTGGCTCAAGCTAAACAAACACAAAATGCCTTCCCTTGGACGACCTTCCCACAAAACAGACAGGCTTTATTGGACCCTAAGGGATGCCAAAAGAGAAACAAATGCAAAGAAAAACAAAACAAAGACAGACTCCTCTAATATAAATTTTGAGTCCTTCTAACATGAACTCAATCCCAGGGTTCTCATGACTTGTCCTATTTTACAAGGCATCTACAGTGTCTATAGTCTATCCTCAAATACCAACAGCAAAAATTGTAGGCATACTCAGGGTCTTGTTTCCTATTCTCCAAATTGTGTCAGACTGAAGTGTGACATTTTACGACCCACTATTCCCTTTTTGGCCATATGTCCTATACTCTCTGTTTGCCCAATATGGCTCATCTATAAAACAAGGGTAGGTATAAAGCTGATGTGAGGATTGAATGAGGTAATCTAGGTATAGCAGTTAGCACTCAGAAAGCATTCAGTAAATACTATTCATTACTATTTCACAAGCAAGACTGACAAAACTGACCTGCGGGTAAGAAAAGAGTGGGTTTGACCAGGTATGGTGGCTCACGCCTGTAATCCCAGCACTTTGGGAGGCCGAGGCAGGTGGATCACAAGGTCAAGAGATTGAGACCATCCTGGCCAACATGGTGAAACCCTGTCTCTACCAAAAATACAAAAATTAGCTGGGCATGGTGGTGCACACGTGTAGACCCAGCTACTCGGGAGGCTGAGGCAGGAGAACGGCTTGAACCTGGGAGGCAGAGGTTGCAGTGAGCTGAGATCACGCCACTGCACTCCAGCCTTGCCACAGAGCGAGACTCGGTCTCAAAAAAAAAAAAAAAAAAAAAAAAAAAAAAAAAAAAAAAAAAAAAAAGGGTTAAAAGGCTTAGGGAGAGGGAGGGAGAGAAGAGAGAGACACATTTCAACTTTAACCCTACTACCCATACCACTCATCTAGGGCACCTCCACCTCCTCTTTCTAGTTTCTTTTAAAAACATGCCTCTCATGCACAATGACTATTTTCAAGAGCACAGCTCCACTCCTTCAGTCCCAAAGAACACTTATGTCTTAACGTAGTACAGCAATTGTTACACTCAACGTGGTAACAAGAGTCCATTTTTCTAATGGTTCATTTCTACCAGTCCAATAGTCTCAATATTTCTTCTCACTGTGATATAATCATGCTAATTGTCCCAACTACAACTGTTCCACTCCTCTGTCCTTCATTCAAGATGGAAGATCACAAGCATCTCTTCACTTTCTTCCCAGAATGCTTACAGAACTCATAAAATTGTTCAAACAGATCACCTCATGACCTTGATAAAATCCTTTTCCCTATCTGTACCTCAGTTTCCTCATTTCTAGGTAAATGTATCTGACAAGATGATCTTTAAGGTCCCTTCCAACTCTTACCTTCTCTGTTGAGAGCTTTGAATGTTGGATTATGGAGTTTACTTAAACTCATACTCAATAGGGAACCACAGAAAGAAGTTGAACAAGAAAAGTATGTGACTGAAATTATTAACAATGATGTTTAGAAAGAGTAGGAAGCACAGGGGAGACAATTAATGAAGCTTCAACAGGAGAGATGGGTGATATAATGGGAAAGCAAAAACTTATCAGGCTTGGCAATTGATTGGATATAGGCAACGAGGGAGGCTGGGATTCAAAGGACTGGTGATTAGGGTGTTACAGAAACAGAGAAGTAGAAAGAAGGCATGTTTTGAGGGTAACAAAATGAGTTCTGTTTTGGACATACTCTATACCTCAACAATTCCACTTCAAGGCATAAACCCCAAGGAAATTCTTGGACCTGTACAACAAGATATGTACGGAAGAAGGTTTATTGTAACATTATTCACAATAGCAATAACCAGGCCAGGCGTGGTGGCTCACACCTGTAATCCCAGCACTTTGGGAGGCTGAGGCAGGAGGATTGCTTGAGCCCAGGAGTTGAAGACCAGTGTGGTCAACATGGTGAAAACCTGTCTCTACCCAAAATATAATAGTTAGCTGGGCATGGTGGTGTGCGCCTGTAATCCCAGCTACTAAGGAGGCTTAGCCAGGAGAATCGCTTGAACCCAGGAGGTGGAGGTTGCAGTGAGCTGAGATTGCACCACTGCACTCCAGCCTGGGCAACAGAGCAAGACTGTCTCAAAAAACAAACAAACAAACAAAAACAATAGCAATAACCAATAATGGGAAATAATTCACATTGCCCATGAACAGGAAAGTAGATAATAAACTGTGGTATAATCATGCCATACAGTAGTATACAGTAGCCAAAACAGGTGAACTACCATACAGCAATATGGATATCTACAATATAACAGAAATTAAAAGTTTCTTACATACAGAATGGCATCCTTTTTATAAAGTTGGAAATAGCCAACATTAAGAAGATATATATGTGTATATATATATAATTTTAAGGAATATATGTTGATATGATAGCACAGTATTTAAAAAACAAAGGAATGATGAACACAGGATTTAAGATAAGGGTTTTTTTTGTTTTGTTTTGTTTTTTGTTGTTTTTTTTTAATGTGGAGAGACACTGGGATGCAATGAGGGAGCCATATAGTTAGATACAGATTACTGTCAAGGTCCTAGTTTTCATCTTGGATTTTCAAGTGTTTATTACATTATTTAAAAGTAACTGACCAAATAAACACATAAATGATCAGGAGAACAAAATGTATTAGATATAAATCATTGCTCTAAAAACGGATCCTAAAGAACATTACAGGAATTTTAAAAATACAACAGAAGAAGATAAAAGCAAATTGGTATAGGAATAAATTAAAGAGAAAGTAAAACCATCTCATAAAAGAGTGCTACATTAGCAACAACCAAAAATAGGAGGAAAGTGTGATAGAAAGCAGATTAAGACATGAGGGAAAGGCTAGACAGACAGAATGAAACAAAGAATATGTATAAATGATAGAGAAAGCATACAAAGGAGCTTCAACTCCTTAAAAAAAAGAAAACTCCTTAAAAAAGAATCAAGATTTTAACTAGAAAATTGCCATCAGCAAAAAGATCACATATTCCATAGCCATGTAATTTTTAACCAATGACATACAAGCAGAAATGTTGTATGTCGCTTCAGAGATGTTTCCTTAATAAAGGGGTAGGCCCCTTTATTTTTCCTTCATCTTGCTGCCTGTAGTATGGACATGATGGCTGGTACTCAAGCAGCCTTCTGAACTACGAAGACAAGGACCATTCTGTAAGAAATGGTGGAGCAGTGAACTGAAAGGGCTGTAGGTCTGTGATGAGTTCGTGGAAGTATCAGGCCAGTTCTGGATTTCTGCTATGTGAGAGAGTAATAAACTTCCAACTTGTTAAACTCTGTGTGTATGTGTTGGAAGGCTCCTTATAATCAGCCAAATTAAACACAATAATTATGACAGTGGCTGTCATTTAGATCATATATACATACATATAATCTAAATACACACACACACACACACACACACATATATATATATATATATATATATATTTAAGGGACAGACCTTCTCAAATTTGGGAGGAAAATTAAATGATGAAACTCAGCCAAAAAAGTTAAATCAAAATAATACAGAAATAGGGACTACAGAAGTCATTAGAGAAGTATTCATAAAGAAAATTTAATTTACTTAAATATGTAACTAAGATTAAATAACTCAGAATTATGATTACAGATGAAAGGTGATGAAATTGAGAGTATGGTACAATGGTGAATATGCTGATTTTCTCATCTTGCATGACATTGGGTCAATAAATAGAGTTGAAAATTGAATTTTAAATGTTTTTTAAAATAATTCCTAGTGTTTTTTATAATTTTTTTTGAAAAATATCTTAGAACTTCCATAGTGAAGAAGCATTTTTCTAAAGTTCAGTAATTCTTACAGCTTCACTTCAATTTTCTTTGACTTTCTTAAATGCAAGTGTAACCAAAGTTATTATACCTTATTTTGAAATAGTATATAGAGTAAGATTCTCATTTTTGTCTGCCAATCTGTCTCTGTCATTCTACATATATTTGTCTACTTACCTCCTCATCTTTCTGACTATATCTTAGAAGCACATAGAATGTTTTGACAGATCTTCAACAAACATCATTTTGTGTGGGTCTGAATGGTGGAATTTATTTTTCTGTTTCCATGTTTTAATAAGGATCATTTATTATTTTGATAAAATAGATCAACTCTGTAAAACCAATTTTTTTAAAACAAAGGAATTCTCCCACTTTCTTCTGGAAAAGTTTTATAACTATGCACAAATGAAAATGAATACCTGCTCCCATAACCAGGCACTAACAGAAATTATGTCCCAATATTTTGATTTTGCTACAATTATGAACAGAGGTAGTAACTGTACAATAGCAACTTTGGAATAAGAAGTCAATATCACCACCTCTTGTCGTACACCTTCCTGAAGGCAATACTTTACAACTATACTCTAATTTTATTTTTGTCAAAGGAAATGTTTAACCTCACAAGCAAATGTGTTTAAAAATAAAGTAGGTAGGGCATGTTTTATCCTCATTTCATAGATGGGCAAACGGCATCCAAGGTAACAGACCAAAATAATGGCAGAGCAGGGACTAAAACTAAAATATTCTAATTTCCAGACCAGATGTTCCCAGAGAAAGGCAGTTATTGTTATTTTCCCCTTGTTGAATATGACTGGTTTTCATGGCAATAAGATAACCTACACATACCCAACAGAGTCATTGGTTCATAGAATTTTAGACTTGCAAAGGACCTTAGGGATTGTCTTAGGTAGGAATTCTTCAGGGGGGCCTCCGCAGCCTCCTCTCAAGCTGGAGTGAAGTTGACATGCCTCCAGGATCCCACTGCAATAGCCAGAGATTTTTTTGTTCTTGCTTGATTTACATACTAATATTCCACATAAGATTTCATTTGAAAAAGTGGCATGACTTCTACAAAGAGATTTAAAATCGCTGATAGCCTAATCTTACAGAAATAGAGAGGTGATTTAATATAATCATTGCAAAGAGAGGAAGTTTTAGGATGTACCAACCAATTCACAGGAGAATAAGCAATCTTGAACCAAGCTTTATTTTGAGACTGTGTGATATCATTCCATTTAGGAGCAGCTGCTTTTCTGAATTCACACTTCTCTTTTTTCTAAACCACTAGCTAACTTACCCAAGTGTACAGACTGTACAAATCTTATGTGGTCAAGAAATTGTAGATTTCATGCACGAACAGGAATGGAAGAAAATTTTCAACTGTCTTGCCTTATAATGTTTCATGTTCTAACTTTGAAAACTGTCTAACCAGGAGCATCTGTCTACAGTTAAAAATGCGGATTCATTTTTAAGGTAGCAGGAGTGTTTTTTATTAGATATAAATATCACTATGCTTCTGAGATTGATGAAGTCAGTTAAATGCAAGTTGTGGGCAATATAATTTACATGTATTAAGTGCTTTACAAATTATAATCATTAAAGTAGAATTTGCTACATTAAGAAGGGCACACACTTTATAATGAGATATGCCCAGTCTTTTTTTTTTTTTTTTTTCTGAGACGGAGTCTCGCTCTGTCGCCCAGGCTGGAGTGCAGTGGCTGGATCTCAGCTCACTGCAAGCTCCACCTCCCAGGTTCACGCCATTCTCCTGCCTCAGCCTCCCGAGTAGCTGGGACTACAGGTGCCCGCCACCTCGCCCGGCTAGGTTTTTGTATTTTTTGGTAGAGACGGGGTTTCACTGTGTTAGCCAGGATGGTCTTGATCTCCTGACCTCGTGATCTGCCCGTCTCGGCCTCCCAAAGTGCTGGGAGATATGCCCAGTCTTAACACTTAGTAGCTGGGGAACCTCAAGCGAACCTACTTAGCCCACTGATACTCAGTCTTGTCATCTGTGAAATGGAACTATTGTGAAGATTAGGGTGTAATGACAAATACTAAGTGCCTACTTCTCTCTCAAATATACCTGTAGATTAATTTGTACTTCTTAAAAATAGAGAGAAGTACTTATAACCATAGTAAATATGAAAGGAAATTTTTTTTGAGACAGGGTCTTACTCTTTTGCCCAGGCTGGAGTGTAGTGGTGCAGTCACAGCTCACTGCAGCCTCTACCTCCTGGCCTCAAGTGATCCTCCCACCTCAGCCCCCAAATAGCTGGGACCACAAGCACATGCCACCACATCCAGCTAATTTTTTTTTTTTTTTTTTTTTTTTTTAGTAGAGACAAGATCTTACTATGTTGCCCAGGCTGGTCTCAAACTCCTGGCCTCAAGTGATCCTCCTGCCTCAGTCCCCCAAACTGCTGGGATTACAAGTGTGAGCCACCATGCCTGACTCTGTAGGAAACCGTAAATGAAAGGATTGAGGGTCCAGTAGGGCACACACAGCATCCATGGAGAAGAATGGAGGGAGGAAAAAAAGAATTGCGGTGGTTATATCAGGAAATACATGTGGCTGCATGTAATGCAGAAATACTAATAATAGTGGCTGAAATAAGAAGGCGTTTATTTTTCTCATAAATAAGGAGTCCAAACCCAGTTGCTCCTGGACTAGTCTGGCACTACAATGCCTCAGGGAAGGCCGCCCTCAACCATCTTTACCATACACTTGTGGATTCATTGTTGCAAGATGGCAGAGGGAACATTTCAGGTAGACAGAGGTAAAGAGTAAGGGGTAAAACTTGCCTCCTTTTTTTTTTCTTCTAAGACAGAGTCTTACCGTATCACCCAAGCTGGAGTGCAGTGGTATGATCTTGGCTCACCGCAGCCTTGAACTCCTTGGGCTCAAATGATCCTCCCACCTCAGCTGCCCAAGTAGTTGGGTATACAGGCATGTGTCACCACGTCTGGCTAATTTTTTAACTTTTTGTAAAGACAGGACCTTGCTATGTTGCCCAGGTTGGTCTTGAACTTGAACTCCTGGGCTCAAAGCAATCCTTCTGCCTTGACCTCCCAAAGGGTTGGGATTAGAGGTGTGAGCCACCACACCCAGCCAATTTGCCTCCTTTTAAACAGTTTTCCCAAAAGCCTCACCCAACAATTTCCACGTACAACTCAATAGCCAGAACTGGACCATCTTGATGTTTTCCAGTTGGGTATTTGATGATACGGTTTGGCTCTGTGTCCCCACCCAAATCTCATCTTGAATTGTAATCCCTACATGTCCAGGGAAGGACCTGGTGGGAGGTGATTGGATCATGGGAGCAGTTTCTTCCGTGCTATTCTAGTGAGAATGAGGGAGTTCTCACAAGATCTGGCTGTTTCATAAATGACTGGTGCTCTCTCTCTCACCTCTCTCTCCTCTCTCTCTCATAATACGCGCCTTGCTTCCTCTTCACCTCCCACCATGACTGTAAGTTTCCTGAGGCCTCCCCAGCCATGCAGAACTGTAAGTCAATTAAACTTCTTTTGTTTACAAATTACCCAGTCTCAGATAGCATCTTTATACTGCTGTGTGAGAATGGACTAATACACATGGCTACCCTAAACAAAATCAAGATCATATCAGTAATGAGGGAAGTGAGGATGAGTACTGGCTAATGACCCAGTATCTACCACAGAGATGGACCAGACTTCACTAAGAAATATGATTCTGAACATCTGCAAGCCAAATATTTACCAGGGATAATTATTATTACTACAAGAAACCTTTGGCATATAACTTCCTACACGTAGTGTTTGGCACACAAGTGATCTCCAATGATCTTCTCTAAGCTCTATGGCTATGTTTGCTTAAGTTCCACTTTTTATTATTTACTAAAGTCCACCTGTAATATCAACCCCAGGGCTTGGTTTGAATAAATATGGAAGCATCCATTTATTTTAAATAATTTTCCATTTTATTCATTCCACATAAGATGTAAGAATACTTGTAAATAAATAACACTAAATGATAAAATAAATAGCTAAAGAGGTCAAGTTGGAAGAGAAGAGAAAGAAAATAAAATCCAAGGGTCATGATAGTCATACAAGGACACACAAAGCCCTAGGATTATTGGAGGGCTCCACAGGTATGGAGATCCCTTACCATGTGAACTCTAGCAATCTAAATATTTACATAAAGTCTGGTTTAAATGTTTATGAAAATTCACTATCCAAATAAAAAGTTAGCCAGGCACAGTGGCTCATGTCTGTAATCCCAGCACTTTGGGAGGCCAAGGTGGGAAGATCACTTTGAGCCCAGAAGTTCGAGACCAACCTGGGCAACATGGCAAGACCCCATCTCTACAAAATTTAAAATAATTAGCTGAGCATATTAATTATTGGTGGGTGGCAAGCGCATATAGTCTCAGCTATTCAGGAGGCTGAGGTGGGAAGATTGAGTCTGGGAGATTGAGACTGGCCTGGGCAACATGGCAAGACCCCGTCTCTACAAACAAACAAACAAACAAAACCTAAAAAATTATCTGGGCATTGTGGCATGCACCTGTGGTCCCAGCTACTCAGGAGGCTGAGATGGGATGATTGCTTAAGGCCAGGAGGTTGAGGCTGCAGTGAGCCATTATCATGCCACTGCATTCCAGCCTGGGTAACAGAGCAAGACACTGTCTCAAAAAAAAAAAAAAAAAAAAAAATGGTTATAATGAATACACAAATGTGCACCAAGTAAAGTTTTATGGTCGGTTGAGTGCTAAGGGTTCTTGTGGACATCCCTCACATTGGTGTTTAGAGGTACCCCAGAGCAGAAAGTAAGAGGTACAGGTACACAGGCTCATTGCAAGGTCACCCTGCACGGAATTGTAGAAGCTGTGGAACTGGACTCTGTGGCAGTGGCTGGAGGAGGTAAAGATGTGAAGTGGTGCTCAAGAGGCCATCAATTCAACACCCAGCCCTTCTGAATGAGACTTTCTTGGGTAGAAGGCTGGGGATATACATTGTTAACAGGTTTCCAGGTAATTCTTATGAACACTGACATTTCCAGAACCACAGCTCTAGATCGGGGTTTCTCAAATGGTGGTTCACAGGCCTGCCATGTCACAGTCCCTTTGGGTGTTTTAAAAAATAAGGGACCAGTGTTTTAAAAAATAAGGGAGGTCGAGGCTGCAGTTAGCCAAGATTGTGCCACTGCACTCTGGCTTGGACAACAGAGCAAGACCCTGTCTCAAACAAATAAAAATAAGGAGGGGGCTGGGCGCAGTGGCTCACGTCTGTAATCCCAGCACTTTGAGAGGGTGAAGTGGGTAGATTATTTGAACCAAGATTGTGTCACTGCACTCTGGCTTGAACAACGGAGCAAGACCCTGTGTCAAAAAAATAAAAATAAAAATCAGGAGTAGGGCCGGGTGCAGTGGCTCACATCTGTAATCCTAGCACTTTGAGAGGCTGAAGTGGGCAGATTACTTGAGGTCAGGAGTTTGAGATCAGCCTGATCAACACGGTGAAACCCATCTCTACTAAAAATACAAAAATTAGCTGGGTGTGGTGGTACGCACCTGTAGTCCCAGCTAATTGGGGGGCGGGGGGGGGCTGAGGCAGGAGAATCACTTGAAACCTGGGAGGTGGAGGTTGCAGTGAGCCAAGATCATGCCACTACACCCCAGCCTGGGTGACAGAGTGAGACTCTGACACAAAATAATAATAATAATAATAATAATGAGTGGCCCACAGATAATTCAAAATCATATTTTCTGTTAAAAACTTAGCGGATATTTGCCACAGACCTCAGGGGCAGGTCCAGATACTTTAAGAATGAGCCAGGTAGACCTAGTGACTTGGTTCTAACAAAAAGAATGCAGCAAAGATGATGGGATGTTACTTCTGAGATTAGATTACAAAAAGACTGGCTCTGTCTCGCTCACCCTTGCTTGCTCACTCTTGTTTGCTGACTCTGGGGAAAGCATGCTGCCATGTTTGTGCCGCCTACCGAGAGCCCCACATGGCAAGGAACTGAAGGAGGCCTCTGGCCAACAGCCATTGAGAACTGAGGCCCTCAGGCCAACAACCCACAAGGAACCAAATCCTGCCACTAATGCATGCGTTTTTGGAAGCAGATGAGTCAACAGCACCAAATGACACCTTGATTGAAGCCTTATAAGAGACTCAGTTAAGCTGCAACTAAATTCTTGCTCCACAGAAACTCTAAGATAATAAATGCGGTTTTAGGTTGCTAATTTTGGGGGGTAAATTTGTTATCTAGCAAAGGATAATACAAAAAGGCTTCGTGAAAAAAATTTTACTAGTTTTAAACGTGTTGGCACATCAAAGGATGTCTTGGTCATAGGAGATTTTCATTCATGTAGAAAAACTTATTCCTTGATATTGTCAGTAAATAAAAACGTCAGCGTGCAATAAAAAGTTTGACAAGTTCGAACCTAGCCAGAGAGCAAATGTACATCCCCAACACATAATAGGTGCTTACTAACTATAAGCGGAACAGAGTTGATAGACCAGAGGGAACAAAGAACCTGGAAAGATAGAAAAAGAGATTCCAGTGGATCCAGTAGGCCAGAGGTTCTCAACCTCAGCATGAATCAGAATCACCCACAGGGAAGGGCTTGGTTTAACCACTGATTACTGGGGCTCATCTTCAGAGTTTCTGATTCAGTAGGTCTGAGGTGACAACAAAGAATTTTCATTTCTGAGAAGTTTCCGGGTGATGTCAAAGCTGCTGGTCCAAAGAGCACACTTTGAAAACCACTGCACTAAGCAATAGTTTTCTGCTGGGGGATGACATGAGAATAGTATATACAGACCATTCGTAATGCATCAGAGGACAGCAAGGCTGAAGGGAGACAGACTTGGGGCAGTTTTGAGTCTCTTGCTCAGGTAGCCAGGTGGTGGTACTGGGGAGCAAAGAACTTCACGGCCAAGGAAAATTAAACAGGAAATATTGAAAGGGCTTCACCAGTTCCCCAAATATTGCAGTTTAGGACACGCGCAATGGCTCATGCCTATAATCCCAGCACTTTGGGAGGCTGGGGCAGGCAGATCTCTTGAGCTCAGGAGTTCAAGACCAGCCTGGGCAATATAGCAAAACCCTGTTTATACGAAAAAAATACAAAAATTAGCCACATGCTAATTAGTCCCAGCTACTTGGGCAGCTGAGATGGGGGGATTGCTTGAGCTTGGGAGGCAGAGGTTGCAGTGAGCTGAGATCATGGCACTGCACTCCAGCCTGGGTGACAGAGTGAGACCCTGTCTCAAAAAAAATTTTTTGTAATTGCAGTTTAAATAATCACTCCAGTTACAGAGGGAGGAAATAAAATCACTGTCAGTCCTAATGAAACAGCCACACAGGCAGGTTTGCCAGACAAACCTGGAGATAGCTTTTATAAGTCAGCATAGCTTTTATAAGTCAGGTGCTCTAAGCTCTATTTACTGCTATAATTAATTATACCAGTTCTGTTTACCTGATAGGATTGTCTTTGGGCTTTCAGATGGTCCTGGCTCTAGGATCATCAGCTGGAGCACCTGAAAGTCATTCAAGCTCTTTAGATTTGTGCCTGGTCTGATTTACAGATCAGAACACAGTGCAATTTTCTCTACTGGCATCCATCGATTCTGTGTCCAAGTTGAAAATCATTCAAGTAGTCAAAAGAGTACATGATTGTATTTATTCATGAGCTGTTTTTGAAATGCACTTTTTCCTTAATGTTCCAGAGACAGTGGTGTTAATAGAGTGCTTTCCAAAACACACAGCCCATGGGGGTAACCATTTCCAGGTTTATGGCATCTATTAGCAGATGTCCTGAGCTATGGGTGGGGGTGGTGGGGCAGTAAGTGGAGAAGGCCTTCTTTACATCTGCACCTTGGCATTCTTCCCTGAAGACTTGGTTACTTTTGCATTTTTCTTATAATTTTTGGCAAATTGTTCAAGCATTCAAATGTGACTAGCATAATGCCTAAGTAACAATTTGAGAAGCCAGCTTATTTTTGCTATTTGGGACTACGGCTGCCTTCCAGCAATTTCTAATACCAAGACAATGCCTCTATGACTGGCAGCATTAAAGCACTGTCCAAATATACTCATGGTTGATTTACAGGGAAGAGAGGAGGCAGAGCATCTCCAGGGTTACAAGGATGAAAATTTACACCCAAAGAACTTCCAGTCTAGCTTGGAGGCGAGGATGGGAGCGGGTAGGGAAGCAGGGTGGACATTTGTGAACAACTGAACAAGCAGGCTGGTATAACATTTCAGGGCCAAAATAAAGCATCCCAAGTTGAAAAGCACACATTTTAAATCTTTTTTAAAATGTAATTAGCATAATTGAGCTAATTTCCAAGATTATCAATAGTTGTTTCCGTAACAGAAATGAATAGAGTCTCCTGGATCTGAAAAGTGAACAAAAACAGAGGGAATCTTTTTCTGCCTATTTACTTAGTTACTAAAATTATTTCTTGAGTAAACATTTTAATAAGCAAGTGCCCTGGTTTTCCCGTCTTTTCTCTGTGGGCCTCCTTGGCACGGAGCTAAACATCTACATGCTCATGGACTATAAGCAAAGAGTTTATGGATAGATACAGAAATTACCATATTTTGTTTTGTTTTGACTTCATATTTTAAAATAAAAACTCTACTTAAAGGTGCTAACAGGTATATTTTCAACCTGAACTAAAGCAAATACGTGTTTTTTTGGTTTATGTTTTGTTTTTTGAGACAAGGTCTCACTCTGTCACCCAGGCTGGATTGCAGTGGCACAATCTCGGCTCACTGCAACCTTCGCCTCCCGGGTTCAAGTGATTCTTGTGCCTCAGCCTCCGGGTAGCTGGGATTACAGGCACATACCACCATGCCCAGCTAAATTTTTTGTATTTTTAGTAGAGATGGGGTTTTACCATGTTGGCCAGACTGGTCTCGAACTCCTGACCTCAAGGAATCCACCTGCCTTGGTCTCCCAAAGTGCTAGGATTATAGGCATGAGCCACCATGCCTGGCAAATATGTGTTTTTTAATTGAAGTATAAAACCCTTTTAGACCAAGATAATAGGGGTACTTACTGGCAGAATTGCCATATAGTAAAACAGGTTTCCCACCACATTATGAGGCCAGGCTAACGTTAATGTGTCTCCATTCTATCTGCAAGGTTCAGGGTAAACCTGCTCCAGATGTCTGTATTTAGTTTCTCTGGGGTCAACCTCCTCTGCAAGATTAAAAGCTTACAAAATGACCAAAAGCTATCAAAAGCGTAGATATACCCAGGTCTTTTAAATACTTGTTCTTTCCATTTTCTCATACTCATCAGATTTTTGCTTATGGCAACCCAGACCCACAAGTTCATTTACTCTAGTCAGGTTGTTTACATCCACTTTGAAGGTCTTTTCAGTTAACCTTTTTCCTGACCCACCCCACAATTTCCTCTAGTTTGTTATTTGACAACTATCCTAATATTTTACCTAAGTCATTTGCTTCCTTCCTATTGCAAGCTTTTTTACTGCTACCACCACCCTCTTTCAGAGAGCTCAGGTCTGTCTTCCTGAGCAAGGATCCAAGGTTTTCTTCAATCTGGACTCTGCACTACATGGTCTCAGTTAATAGCTCTTAGTAAAACTCCACTTTTTGAACTGCTGGTTGGGGGATGGAGACAGTATGAATTATAAACTCAGTTATAGAGATTATGTTACACAATTATGTAACATAATTGTGAGCACTTAGAAGAACAGGGTTTAAATAGCTTAAAACATTTCAAGGGAAGGGCCTTCTAGGCCTGTTATAATTAACAGGTAAGCATCATTTCATTTAGCGTGTCACTTTTTTCTGTGAAAAGAGTTCATTCTCTAAAATGGTTTTCTGGCCAGGCACGGTGGCTCAGGTCTGTAATCCCAGCACTTTGGGAGGCCAAGACAGGGGGATCACCTAAGGTCAGGAGTTCAAGACCAGCCTGGCCAACATGGTAAAACCCTGTCTCTACTAAAAATACAAAAATTAGCCAGGTGTGGTGGCGGGCACCTGTAATCCCAGCTACTTGGGAGGCTAAAGCAGGAGAATTGCTTGAACCCAGGAGATGGAGGTTGCAGTGAGCTGAGATCACACCATTGCACTCTAGCCTGGGTGACAAGGGCAATACTCCATCTCAAAAAAAAAAAGTAATAATAATAATAAAATAAGGTGGTTTTCTTATTTTCCTCTGAAGACTTCTCCTTGTAGTCAATTACAGTCATGTACTGCATAATTATGTTTGGGTCAATGACAGTATATATGACATTGGTCCTATAAGATTATAATGGAGCTGAAAAACTCCTATTGCCTAGTGACACCGTAGACATCAGGACTTAATAGCACAACTCATTACTTACGTGTGAATGGTGATGCCCCTGCAGACCTTCCAATGGAAGAAGTTGTGGAAGACAGGAATACTGATGATGCTGACCTTGCATAGGCCCAGGCTAATGTGTGTGCATCTTAGTTTTTAACAAAAAAAGCTTAAAAAGGAAAATAAATAAATAAGAACCTTGAAAACAGAAATATAGAATATAAAGGAAAAATATTTTTATGTAGCTGTACAATATGTTTGCATTTTAAGCTAAGTGTTATAACAAAAGAACCAACAAGTTTTTTTCATAAGTTTATAAAATAAAAGCTATAGTAAGTTAAGATAAATTTATTATTATTATTATTATTTTATTTTTCAGATGTGGTGTCCCTCTGCCGCCCAGGCTGGAGTGCAGTGGTGCAATCATGACTCACTGCAGCCTCAGCCTCCCCAGGCTCAGGTGATCCTCCACCTCAGTTTTTGTATTTTTAGTAAGAGATAGTGTTTCGCCATGTTGCCCAGGCTGGTCTCAAACTCCTGGGCCCAAGTAATCCACCTACCTTGGTCTCTAAATTGCTAGGATTACAGGTGTGAGTCACCACACCCATCCAAAATTTATTATTAAAGAAATTATTTTTTTTTTGTTTGAGAGACAGAGTCTTACTCTTTCACCCAAGCTGAAGTACACTGGCATGATCATGGCCCACTGCAGCCTCCACCTCTCAGACTCTTGAGTAGCTGGGACTACAGGTATGTGCCACCATGTCTGGCTTTTTGTATTTTTCATAGAGATGGAGTTTCTCCATATTGCCCAGGTTGGTGTCAAACTCCTGGGCTCAAGTGATTCACCCACCTCAGCCTCCCAAAGACTGGGATTACAGATGTGAACCACCATGCCCACCATGAAAAAATAAATTTTTAAAATAAATTTAATATGGCCTAAGTGTACAGTGTTTATAAAGTCAACACTAGTGTACAGTGGTGTCACAGGCCTTCACATTCACTCACGACTCACTCATTGACTCAACCAGAGCAACTTCCAGTCCTGCAAGCTCCATTTATAGTAAGTGCCCTATACTGGTGTGCCATTTTTAATCTTACTGTACCTTTTCTATGTTTAGATATACAAATATTTACGATTGTGTTACAGTTGCCTACCAGTATTTAGTAGGCACGCTGTATAGGTTCGTAGCCTAGAAGCAATAGTCTCTACCATATAACCTAGGCGTGTAGGAGGCTGTACCACCTAGGTTTGTACAAGTACACTCTATGATGTTCCCAAATGACAAAATAGCCTAACAACAGAATGTATTCTCATCATTATGCAACACATGACTGTATTTAATAAATCTTATTCTCATCACTAGTGCAAAGGCAAAGTCAAAAGATCACTAACTCCAAAATAGTAGATTCTGAATCTAAAAGCTCGAGGCATCCTTTGACTGCCCAAGGCAGAGATGAAGTGCATATTTTAGTTTTTACAAAGAGCACTAAAGGCTTCCCCCATCCTATCCCTAAAGCAACCTAAAGTAATCATTTTAAACTTCACCACTTCTTGTTCTGGGCCTTAGAGACTAGGGCATTACTCAGTATTTGCCCTTTTCTCTCATGGAAAATACCTCTTGTTTAACTCTACTTCATACCTAAAATGCGCTGGCTTCTCAAGTCAATCTTCCTGAAAATTTTCCCAGTGTGAAAATGGCACCAAGAAGTGTTTTTCTTTTCTTTATTATTATTATTTTTTTAAATGTGTAGCCACACAGACCCAACAGCAAGAATGGCACCAAGAAGTGTTTTTCTTTTATTATTATTATTTTTTTAAATGTGTAGCCACACAGACCCAACAGCAAGAATGGCACCAAGAAGTGTTTTAACAAATGCTGGCAAGGATGTGGCAAAAAGGGAATCCTTGAACACTGTTGATGGGAATGTAAATTAGCACAACCACTATAGAGAACAGCTTTGAGTCTCCTCAAAAAACTAAAAATAGAGCCACCATATGATCCAGCAATCCCACTGCTGGGCATATACCCAAAAGGAAGGAAATCAATACATTAAAAAGATATCTGCATTTCCATGTTTATTGCAGCTCTGTTCTCAATAGCCAAGATTTGGAAGCAACCTGTACTGTTCAGTCATAAAAAAGAAAAAGATTCAGTCATTTGCAACAACATGGATGGAACTGAAGGTCATTATGTTAAGCGAAATAAACCAAGCACAGAGAGACAAATGTTGAATGTTCTCACTTACATGTGGGATCTAAAAATCAGGATATAGAGAGTAAAAGGATGGTTACCAGAGACTGGGAAGGGTAGTGGAAGAGTGAGGTGGAGGTGAGAATGATTAATGAGTACAAACAGTTAGAATGAATAAGGCCTAGTATTTAATAGCACAATAGGTGACTATGGTCAATAATAATTTCATTGTACATTTTCAAATAACTACAATAATACAATTGGATTGTTTGTAACACAAAGGATAAATGCTTGAGGGGATGGATACCCCATCTTCCATGATGTGATTATTATGCATTGCATGCCTGTATCAAAACATCTCATGTACCCAATAAATATATATACCTACTACGTACCCACAAAAATTTAAAAAAAAAAAAGTGGTTAAAATTGCCAGATGAAAGAGACCTGGGAAAATTACCATTAGTTCCTCAAGTCAGTTTTCCTAGTGACCAGGTATGAATTTGGCAGGTGATGTAACCTGTGTTGACAGACTAGAGCTCTGCACCATAAACGTACAAGCTGACCACCATGCACATATTCCAGGCTTAATAATAAAAATATAAATTAATAAAGCTCACCTTTCAGCTCTATGAAAATAGAGTCTGAACATGGGCTGAATGTCAAGAGATGTGAATATAATACTGCCCCATCATTAATTATAATCTGTATTATAGAGCAATTCAATGGAATGGTAGGCTAATGGGACCTTCTGTTCAAAACCAGGTGGAGGCGGGGCAGATTAATTTCACCATCTGTTATTTTATCAGTAAAGTACTACTCTTTAATTTTGAAACCTTTTCAGTTTCGATGAATCCTCTATTGAAATGCAAATAACTCTTGAAGGGGTTATATCAGTCTTTTATCAGTTGACATTATAAACACTTTGTATTTCAGCAGAGACAGGTACAAATGCCACACAGGCTGGGGAGAGAAGGAAAAATTGGGGCTGATGAGGGAGGAAGGAGGACACTGAAAAAAAATGTGTTACCTTTACAAAACTGCTTGTTGAGGACCACCTTAATTCTACTTGCAATTACCCCTGCTGACCATATCTGGATCAAGGTTGATGGCTTCCTTGAACACAAGGTCAGTGTATTAGTTCATTTTCACACTGCTATAAAGAACTGCCTGAGACTGGGTAATTTATGAAGGAAAGAGGTTTAATTGACTCACAGTTCAGCGTGACTGGGGAGGCCTCAGGAAATTTACAATCATGGAGAAAGGCGAAGGGGAAGCACGGCACCTTCCTCACAAGGCGTCAGGAAGAAGTGCTGAGTGAAGCGAGAAGAGCCCCTTATAAAACCATCAGATCTCCTGAGAACTCACTCGCTATCACGAGAACAGCACGAGGGAAACGGCCCCATGATTCAATTACCTCCACCTGGTTTCTTCCTTGACCTGTAGGGATTATGGGGATTATAACTCAAGATGAGATTTAGGTGGGGACACAAAGCCTAACCACATTAGTCAGGCTTCTTGGATAACAAACAATAGCAACCTTGCCACTTGCTGGCCTTGAATCCGAGGCATGTCCCTCTTCCTTATATCAGTAAATAAATCCATATTTGCTTAACTTTCTAAAAGTGCTCAGCTGTCTAGCTGTAATTTTCACCTGGGACACTCATCTTCACAGAGAATTGCAACACATGACCCTTTTTTGCTTTTCTCTTTTCAGTAATATCAAGACTATCCTGCAATGCCAGAAGGCTGGAGATCTGCATTTGAAAATAATGAAGGATAGGGAAGACCTATTTGAAATTTTCTTCTTGGCAGTTCAAAATTTCTAGTCCAACCACTAATTGAATTAACAGACAAAATGAACCCTAAATAACAGAATTGCTGGTACAAAGGAAAGAAGTTATGAATACAAACTGTGGCCTCATGACCAATTGCAGAAACAACCCAATACACACGTAATTATAGATAATAACAAAAATAGAGATACCGAGCATGTTTTCATTTGCACAAAGGATCATGGCATTTTGTTAGGTGAAAGCATGTTTGGATTGCTACTGTTGTTTAGAAATTAAAGTATGGATAGAAGGATATGTAGAGATGTTAACTGGCCAAAGGAGCAGAATATGTTAGTGTTAGTGAGTCATTTTTTTTCATTTTTTTATTATACTTTAAGTTCTAGGGTACATGTGCATAACGTGCAGGTTTGTTACATATGTATACTTGTGCCATGTTGCTGTGCTGCACCCATCAACTCGTCAGCACCCATCAATTCATCATTTATATCAGGTATAACTCCCCAATGCAATCCCTCCCCCCTCCCCCCTGTGAGTCATTTTTAGCATTGATTCCAAACTCCTTACAGAGGACCTTCCTATATTGCAGAAGCTGGAGAGCTTAAAACCACATTTCTGATTTCCTGAATTCTAAGATAGTAAATTGGATACACACATCTTATTTCTCTTCCTCTTGAAACCCTACAAAGGGTACAATAGATTTATTTTTGTAAAAAGATGTAAGCCCTCTGGAACTGGGTAAACAAGAGAAGAGACTAGAACAACAATATTTCAGAAGCTGGATAGTGGCAGTGAAGAAAGCAAGGAAACAAATCAATTTACATTGCAAAAGTCTCAAAAGTTTCAACAACTATTTATACCAGGTAACAATGGAATTGTGGTGAAGGTGGCATCATGCTGAAATAAGGAGGATTGGGTGAAAGATGATTGAAAAGCAGTGAACCCCTTAAAGCTGCTTCCCCCACTCTATACTGCTGGGGAACTGTCCTCCTATATCCTAGTATAGCCTGGATGTTTATTCCTTTTGAAGGAGACAGAGAGTATTAGGACAGGTGAATTTCAGACCCCACTGAGGGCTGGGTTCTGTACCAACAAATGGTACACCCAGATGGGCCAACGGTAAACGTCTAGGTTAGTAAGTCCCACTCACTTGCCCAGAGCTTCTAGTGTTTTCATTCCTCATTTGTTTTTAGTTTTTTTTTTTTAATTGGGTGGGTTTTTTAAGGTATAATTTATACAGTAGTGCAATGCACAGATTGTAAGTATACAGTTTAAGCAGTTTTGACAAATGCGTACACCCATGTAACTCACATCCCTACCAGGATATGGAACATTTCCAACACCTAAGAAAATTAGTTACTCACTTTAAATCATGAGCAGACAACCAAGAATTACCAGACATCTGAGGAAAGACCCTAACATGGAAAATGAACATCACAACAAACAAATAGAAAAAGACAACTTAGAACAAAGAGCCTTTTAGGAAAAATAAACTATATATTTTAAAAAGTATATTAATATCCTCAGAGAGACAAGAGAAGATCTTGCACATAGAATGCGATGAAGAAAATTCAAATAACAACAAAAAAAGAGCTCTTAAAAATTGAAAACATGATAACAGTAATGAAAAAAGTCACCGGAAATGTGGAATATAAATTCGAGAAAAGTCCTCAGAAAATAGAGCAAAAAAAAAAAACAGAAGAAGGAAAATAGAAGAGAAATTAGAAGAAAAGTGGAGCCCAGTCAGGAGATCCAACATCTAAATAACAGAGAAGAAGAAAGAAGTAACAAATAATTCAAGATAATTTATCCAAGGTTTCTAGACTGCAAGGGCCTTCTGGATGCCTGACAGAATGAGTGAAAATTAGACTCATACAAAGGCATATTATTTTGAAATTTCACTGGATACAAAGAGAAAATCCTACCAAAAGACTGCTCACATACTAGGAATCAGAATAGCTTGAGATTTCTCAATAGCAGCACTCGAAACTAGACATCATGGAGCAAAGCCTTCAAAATTCTAAAAGAAAAACATTCCCGATCTCAAATTCTTTATCTAGTTACTGCACCAATCAAGCAGGAAGGTAGAATAAAGACATTTTCAGACAACCAAGATCTCAGAGAATTTACCTTCTGCACACCCTTTTTCAGAAAACTACTGGAGTGTGTTCCATCAAATGAAGGGTCTGGCCTGTGTCTGTAGTCACCAGTACTCAGAAGGCTGAGGTAGGAGGATCACTTGAGCTCAGGAGTTTGAGACCAGCCTCAGCAACTTGGTGAAACCCCATCTCTACAAAAAAATACAAAAAATTAGCCAGGTGTGGTGGCTTACATTTGTGGATCCATCTACTTGGGAGGCTGAGGTGGGAGGATCCCTTGAGCCCAGAAGTTAGGCTGCAGTGAGCTCTGATTGTGCCACTGCACTCCGGTCTGGGAGACAGAGTAGGATCCAGCTTCTAAAATAAATAAATATTAAAAATGAAGGGAGTAAACCAAGAAGGAAGAATATATGGGGCTGCATGAAACAGGAGCTTCACCACAGAAGAGAGGCAAGGGGAATCTGTCAAATTGTGGAGAAGGTGGATCCCAAGATGGCTGCTGTACACAAAGTATAGATCTTATTAGAAAATGTAGGCCAAGGACAGTGGAGGGCCCATGACCATGGCTGCGCTTGCCTCCACAGTAACTCATGGGCATAGTGAAAGCCCATGCATGGACAATAAAGATGAAATGATGAGACAGTAACAAACGACATTTCTAACACACAGGATACAGTGAAGCCCGGGGTCTCTCTATGTCTTAGCAAAACTCTCCTGACTCTCATAGACTATCATAAAGGAAAACATTTAAATCTGCCCAAAGAAGAGAATTTCCCCCACATATTAATATGCATGTGTATATGTTGTGTGTGTGTGTATATGTATACATGTGTGTCTATGTGCTTGGATATATATTGAATATCTCTGGATGGATTATGGAAGCAGATATGAAGAAAATTTACTTCCCACTTCCTTCATCTTCCTCCTCCTCCTCCTCCTTTTCCTCTTCCTCTTCTTCTTCCTCTCCTTCTCCTTCTCCTTCTCCTTCTCCTTCTTCTTCTCCTTCTTTTCTTCTTCTTCTCCTTCTCCTTCTCCTTCTCCTTCTCCTTCTTCTTCTTACCATATGCCGTCATTAGCTATTCAAAAGGATGAATTTATGCCCCAGCGTGCACGTCTTTGTGGTGCCGTGGTGCGATCGGCTATGGTCTCCTCTAGTAAATGGGCTCGGGGGCCTAGTGTCTCCGTCACCACCATCCGCGATCGCCGGCAGAAGCCCGCGAGGCGTTGCCACTGGATTTCCACTAGCCTGTAAGCAAAAGCAAGGCAGCCAGCGGCTCCCTCGTGGCCACCCGTGACTACTGCTGGAGCCACCTGGGTTCCACTTGCAGTAACATGCAGAGGAAGTGCCAAGTATCCTGGAGAAGCCATATCCCCGACCGCCTGCTGTTCCCAAGGCTGACCCAAGTCACTGGTAGAGGAGCTTCTTTTTAGGGAGGTCCACTCTTCCATGTATGGCCACTCCCCAGAGCATGCGAAATCCCCCCAGGCCTCTGACAACATGACCACCTGAGGCCTGACTCAGGAAGCCACAAGGAAGCAGCTCTATGGCCAGCTCTGCAAAACCAGTACTGAGCACCCATCCTGACCTGAGCGGCTGCCACCAACCCAGGCTTCGGAGGTGCTAGGTCATCAGAGGCCCTTCCCACCCGGCCCCACAGCCCACCCTGTGCAGGCAGGCTGCAGCAACAGAGAGGCAGTTGGATTCTTTATATCAACACAGCAAACACCAAAGAGAAAGTAGAGAGAGTCCAGCTCTTTACTGTCCAAGCCACAGGCGAACTTTCCTAACACCCTGTAAAGTGTTCTCCTTGCACCAAGTGGAAAATAAACTCCAAGCAGCCAGCAAAAGAAAAAACAAAGAAAGGAAAGGAAAGGATGAAAGAAAAGAAAAAAAGAAAGAAAATGATTCGTATATAAAATACATTCTCTTTTAAAATTACATGCAACATGCCATTGCCTGAACAATTTCCACAGCAGTGTTAGGAATTTATTCTGTGGGTACACTTGCAACCACACGTGAAGTTATATAAATGAAAGGTCATTCATTACAGCATATTTGTGATAGCAAAGGACTGGAAACTGCCTAAATGTCCACTGAGAGGAGAATGGTAAAATAAATTATGTACATCCATACTACAGAATACTTTGTAGTCATTAAAAAAAAGTTAAAAACTCCTCATTCAATGATATAGCATAATATCCAATTATTCTATTAAATGAAAAAGTATAGAAGAGAGTTATGTACAAAAATTGGAGATAAATATCTCCGACCCTTGCAAACTAAGTTGGATACATTGTTGTCATTATATTCTGTGCTTTGCCTATGTGATGCTCATGACAACAATAATTAATGATTATTGCTGTTAAAAAAAAAAGGGAAGAAAACTTCTACTTCTCATCCTCCCTTGCAGCTGGTTCTGGATGTAAAATAGATTGCACCCATCTGATGTATTATGCAAGATTTGGAAAACAGAGAAGCCAGCACCACTTTTTTGTGTTCTTGGCTGTTGATGCTGCCAGTTATGGTCATAGAGTTATCGGGGTATTCTGCAAAACCTGTGTCCAGAGATTAGCTACACAGATGTCAAGATGCAGTTGCAGTGGTGCTTCCTTATCCCTGAATCTCAGCCTCTGTGATGTCCTCTTAAACTCAAAAGTCCCAGAGAGGGTGCCAGATTTCCCACCTTTCTGACTCTGGTGCCCCCATGCCAAGACGGTTCAGTGGTGATATTCTAGTGGTCATTACGAAGAGCCAAGTCTACCTGTCTCTGCTATAGTCTGAATGTTTTTGTCACCCCCAAATTCATATGTTGAAATCCTAGGTATTAAGAGGTAGGGCCTTTGAGGAGTGATTAGGTCATAAGGGTAGAGCCCTCATGAATGGGATTCGTATGCTTATAAAAGGGACTCCAGAGAGCTAACTAGCTATGTGAGGATGCAGTGAGAAGATGTCTGTCTATGAAAGAAGTGAGCCCTCATAAGACACCAAATTGGTTGGCTCCTTGATCTCGGACTTCTCAGCCTCCAGAACTGTGAGAAATGAATTTTTGTTATTTATAAACTACCCAATCTAGAGTATTTTGTTATAGCAGCCTGAACAGGCTAAGATCAAAATTGGTACCAAGGTGTGGGAGTGCTGCTGTAACAAATAGGTAAATTGTAGAAGCAGCTTTGGACTGGGTAATAGTAGAGACTGGAAGAATTTGGAGGTTCATCCTAGATTAAAGCCTATATTACCATGAACAGACTGTTAAGGGGAATTCTGGTGAAGGCTCAGAAGAGGAAGAGAAGAGCTGTAGGTAAAGCTTGAATATTCTTAGAGAATCCTTAAGTGGTCATGATCAGAATGTTGGTAAAAATATGGATGGTAAAGGTCATTCTGATGAGATCTCAGATGGAAATGAGGAACACTGGAAACTGAAGGAAAGTCAATCCTTGTTAAAAAGTGTGAAAGAACTCGGCTATGTGTCCTGGTGTTTTGTGGAAAGTAGAGCTTATGAGTGATAAAATAGGAAAGTTAATGAAATAAATTTGTTAGCAAAATGTTGAAGGTATTGCATGGCTTCTTTTAAATGCTCATAATAACATACAAAGAGAAACAAACAATTAAAAATATAATTTATTGGGGTAGGGGGGTAAGGGGAGGGAGAGCATTAGGACAAATACCTAATGCATGTGGGGCTTAAAACCTAGATGATGGGTTGATAAGTGCAGCAAACCACCATGGCACATGTATACCTACATAACAAACCCTCACGTTCTGCACATGTATCCCAGAACTTAAAGTAAAATAAATAAATAAACAGAATTTCTTCTCAAAAGAAAAACATAACTTAAAGATTTGGAAAATTAGCCTGTCTATATTGTAACTGATATATAAGATCAGTTAATATAAGATCAGATAATACAAGAAAGCGTGGTTATAGAGGAGAACACCAAGGATGTGGCCATCATTTAATAAAGAGGTTAGTACTCATTAGCCAGGTACTATTCATGAAGACAATGGAAAAATGACGCAGAAAGTATTTCATAGATCATCACTGCTCCCTTTTCCATCACAGGCCCAGAATGAAAAGGCACTGAGGACAGAATGATTTCAAAGGAGGAGTCCAGGGAGCCCTCACCCTGGCATTGCCCCAGTGATTTTCTTTCTGCAATCTGGTGCAGCCCTCTTCTGACACCCTAGATGTGGTGTGAGCTCCAGAGAACACAGATGGTAAACCTTGGTGGCATCCTCACAGTGCCATCTTCCATGGTGCATGGGGTACATGAGCCATGTGGGCATGGCTACCTACACCTAGATTCCCAAAGACGGAGCCCACATAGCCCAGCCAGAGGGCCGTGACAAGGGCAGGGCCAGCAAAGGGAATTCCCCCTAGGACACTGCCTAGTGGAGCTGTGGGGTCAGGGTTCAATTGTGACCCCAGATGTGTAGAACTACCTGCATGTGATTCTAGCCTTAGGCACCTCAATTACAACCCATGAAAGCTGCACCGTGGACTGTGACCAGCAAAGTCATAAGGGAAGGGCCACCCAGAGCTTTAGGGACCCAACTCCTACCCTAGTGTGTCCAGGAGGCAGAACATTGAGTCAAAGAAGATTATTCTTGAGCCTTCAGACTTAATATTGTCCCTATTGAATTTCAAACTTACTTGAGACCTGTTATGCCTTTTTTGTTTCCTATTTCTCCCTCTTGGAACAGAGGGAGAAATGCCTATTCCACCACTGTATTTTAGAAGCATATAACATGTTTGATTTCATAGGTTTGCAGCTGGAAAGCAATTTGCTTCAGGATGAATCATACCTTGAGTCTCATCCATATCTGATTTAGATGATATTTAGCTGAGAATGCGGACTTCAGACTTGTGAGTTGATGCTGGAATAATTTAAGACTTTGGGGACTACTGGGATGGAATGAGTGCATTTTGCATGTGAGAAAGACATAAATTTTGGCAGGGGGGCAGGGCCTGAATGCTGTAGTCTGAATATACAGTCCCTTGGAATGTATATATTGACATCCTAACCCCCAAGTTCATGGTATTAGCAAGTGGGGCCTTTGGGAGGTGATTAGGTCATGAGGGCACACTTCTCACTATTAAAATTAGTGTCCTTATAATAGAGACCCCAGACAGCTAGCTAGCCCTTTCCACCATGTGAGGACACAGTAAGATGTTCATATATGAAGGATGGTCTTTCTTGATCTTGGACTTCCCAGCCTCTAGAACTACAAGAAATTAATTTCTGTTGTTTATAAGATACCAAGTATATGGTATTTTGTTACAGCAGCCTGAAAAGGCACACTCCTAACAACCTCCCCAGCAATTCTGAGAGCACCCAATTCCATTTTAAATGCTCTTCTGCCTATTTTAATAGCAGAGTGGTTTGTTTCCTGAACTCATATAATTGATAATAAAAATTTTCAAACAGAGAAACTGCAAACCTATTTTAGAATCATTAAAGTAATTCATTATATTTGTATCTATCCTATACACTGAATGCTACTGAAAGGAGTGTTAAGTGGTTTAAAAATGCAGAACTATCTAGGAGATTCTCTTCTGTGTGTGCTAACTACTGGCACATTAAAAAAAAAATTACACATCAGGCTGGGCATGATGGCTCATACCTGTAATCCCAGCACTTAGGGTGGCCGAGGTAAGTGGGTCACTTGAGGCCAGGAGTTCAAGACCAACCTGAGCAACATGGTGAAACCCTTGTCTCTACTAAAAGTATGAAAATTATCCAGGTGTTGTGGCATGTGCCTGTAGGCCCAGCTACTTGGAGGTTGAAGTGGGAGAATCACTTGAACCCTGGAGGCAGAAGTTGCAGTGAGCCAGGATCATGCCACTGCCCTCTAGCCTGGGTGACAGAGTGAGACCTTGTCTCAAAAACAAAACAAAACAAATAGAAACAAACAACAACAAAAAAAAAAACCACACATCAAATCACGGGCAGCATGTTTAACTTAATTTTTTAAGTGTATCCAGAATATAGAATGACTAAATGAGCAGCTATTAAGGATTATTTTCTATAAAGTAATATTTTTACTTTAAAAACTGACAAAAATGAACATGACTGGCAGAAGTACAGTGGCTTACTCTACTCTCTAAGAAATGCCTGGTGACATCAGTTAAAAGGTATGTCAGAGACTAACAGCTGGGTCACTTCAGGTTTCACTCTCTTTGACTCAGCATCCTGAAATGACCCTCAACAGGCTGGGAAAGCCATTAAAACAGCTCCTGGCCCATAGCAATGACATGTTTTTTACCTTTCAATCCTGGTGATACTCTGGGAGCTGATGACAATTCTGAATTTTGTCTCTTTTTACATTGTTTGCAATGTGAATTTGACAGTGAGTAAATGAATAAAAGGGAGTGAAACGTGGGAAATTATAGCCTTTGAGTACCACTGAGCACTTGATATTACATATTTGCTTCTGAGGCAGCTTTTCATATTTACAGTTAATCCAGTGACATTTTTGGGTGTGCTTTTAGAAGAGAAAAATTGATGGCTAAGAGGGCAAATGACTGAGAAGTCACAGCCCTCTGCAAATGCAGACACGCAAATTTACAATTTTCTGGCAGAGGACA
Organism: Colobus angolensis palliatus; assembly: GCF_000951035.1. Classification (NCBI taxonomy): domain Eukaryota; kingdom Metazoa; phylum Chordata; class Mammalia; order Primates; family Cercopithecidae; genus Colobus; species Colobus angolensis. The sequence goes on along the minus strand of NW_012114599.1, from coordinate 751,358 downwards.
AACAGTAGCATTCAAGTCTACGTTTTCAGAGGTTTACTCTATATTAACCAGGCCACCATTCAGTGCAGAATAAGATAGAATTGCTTTGACTCTCAGGCCTTTTAAAGACTGGTTGGAGCCTTCTAATGCTTGACCATATGTGAATTACCCACTTGGTGGATTACTTGAAATTCAGCCAGCATAACCCCAAGTGAACTGCTCTGCCTAAGTTATATTTAGAAAACCACTAACTTATTTAAACATTAGACTACACAAAATTTTATGGGCTGAATATATCCGAGATAAAGTATATATATATATATACACATATAAACATTTCTAAAAGTAAAAGGATTTATTTTTTGGATCACCCAAAGTTTTGGAATTAAAATTATTTAGAGCTGGCAGGGTCCTTAAGACATTTTATCCAAGAGTTTCATTTTATAGCTGAAAAAACAGACACAATGAGGTTTACTGACTTGCCAAGCAAAACAGTTCATTGTTAAATTAACATTTATAAATCATAGCGTCCCTTCCATTATCCTGCACATAAGGAAGTTTTTGGAAATATTTTTAGAATTGTCTGTGATATGGAGGAAAAGAAATCCAAGGCCACACCAAAGCTCCCTAAGAACACAGTTGGACTCCAGGGGTGACGGGCTGATATGCTGGGGTATGCAGTTGCGGGAAAGAGCCTGCCAGGTGTTCCTTCACTCATCCTTGTTAGCCCACACTACAAGAAGTCCTCAGAACCTGTCCTCACTTTCTTTTTATTTTGTTTTATAACTCACTCAGACTCCTTAATTGTCCTTATGCTATCTCTTTTCTGCAAGTAAACTTCAGTTGCCTTCTGTGAGCTATGGAATTTTAGGGAGGAGTCGGACCCATGAGTGTGGAGAGGCAACCCCACACACTAACAGAAAGTAAGCACCAGGGCTGCTGGAGAAGAGAGGAGAGTAAAGTTCACAGTGTATATTTAATGCTGCTGAGCAGCTGGGCATCAGGGATTGTGAGATTTTACACCCCAGAAGCTGCTCAATAGTGGTCTGTGGGGCTCTGCTAGAAACCAGCAAGGGAGCCAGCAGAGAAAAGGCAGTGCAGCCAGTGAACAAATTCCAGAAGCTCATCTCAGGACTGCTGGCTACCAGGCTAATGACCTACAGTTGGGGGCTTGCAGCTATTTGCAGATGTACTTAGATTTTAAAAGGCAGTCTGTACCACCCGACACCCATTAACATGGCTACTATTTTTTAAAAAAGAAAAAACAGAAAATAATTATTAGCGAGGATGTGGAGAAATTGTAGCCTTTGTGCACTATTGTGGGAATGTAAAATAGTGCAGCCACTATAGAAAACAGTATGGCAGTTCCTCAAAAAATTAAAAATAGAACTATCATATAATCAAGCTATTCTACTTCTTGATACATGCCTAAAAGAATTGAAAGCAGGGACTTCAGCCTGGGCAACATGTCAAAACCCTGTCTCTACAAAAAATACAAAATTTAGCCGGGTGTGATGGCATGCGCTTGTAGTCCCAGCTATTCGGGAGGCTGAGGTGGGAGGAGTGCTTGAGACCAGGAGGTTGAGGCTGCAGCAAACTGAGATCATACCACTGCACTTCGGCCTGGGTGACAGAGTGAGACCCTGTCTCAGAAAAAAAAAAAAAGGAAAAGAAAAGCAGGGACTGGAACATATATTGGCACACTCATGTTCACAGCAATATTATTTACAATAGCCAAAAAGTGAAAACAACTTGTGTGCATTGACAGATAAATGGATAAGCAAAACATATACACACAATGAAGTATTATTCAGCCTTAAAAATGGATGAAATTCTGATACATGCTACCACGTGGATGAACGTTGAAGACACTCTGCCAGTCACAAAAAGACACATATTTTATTATTCCACTGATAAAAGGTACCTATAGTTAAAATCATAGAGAGAAAGTTGTATCATAGTTTCTAGGGGCTAGGGAAAGGGGGAAATGAAGAGTTATTGCTTAACAGTTACAGAGTTCCAGTTTTGCAGATGAAAAGCGTTCTGGTGGTGGATGGTTGCACAACAATGTGAATGGACTTAATGCCATTGAGCTATACAGTTAAAAATGATTAAAACTGTAAATCTGTATGTGCATTTTGCCGCAATTTTTTTTTGAAAAAAGGAAGTTAATTCTAAAGTGTGTGTTAACTGAATTTGTAAAGTATTTGATTTTTTTTCATTGAAAGGAAAGCCATAGCCTATCTTTCATCATTCTTCCCTTAGTTCCTTCCTCTTTCCTCTCTTCCTTCATCCTTCCCTTCTTCCTGCCTTCAAACATCTACTTGATGTTTGCCAAACATTGTGGGAGGCCCCTGATAAAACATACCATGGTTGGGTGCTGTGGTTCACATCTGTAATCCCAGCACTTCGGGAAGCCAAGGTAGGAGGATTGCTTGAATCCAGGAGTTTGAGACAAGCCTGGGCAACAAAGTGAGAGCCCATCTCTACAAAAATAAAAATTAAAACATTTGCCAGGCACAGTGACGTGTGCCTGTAGTCCCAACTACTTATGTGGCTGAGGCAGGAGGATCACTTGAGCCCAGGAGTTTGAGGCTGGCTGCAGTGAGCTATGATCACACCACCCCTGTACTCCACTCCAGCCCGGGCAACAGAGCAAGACACTGTCTCCTAAAAAAAAAAAAAAAAAAGATACTATGCCCTGCTGGTAATCCAGCAGGGAATCTCCCCAGGTAAACAAACATTATCATCTGACCCAGGTCTGCTCTGTGATAGAAATGTGCTCAGTTTTCCACGGGAGCTTAGAGAGGGGACACTAATGTAGCCTTGGAGACAAAGGAAAGCTTGTAGGATTTTGGGAATTCTAACTGAAGTCTTGGAGGGTGAATAGAAATTAGCTACTTAAAGAAGGAAAAACCTGAACTAACATAACAACATCAGTAATAACATTTTATAGTAACAAAGCTATAATTAATGTATTATTTATACAAATAATGTTTGTTAAACACTACATGCCAGGCACAATTCTAGGTGCTGAAAATATGAAGGTGGACAAGATAAAATTTCTCTCTCATGAAGCTTAGGGGCAGACAGTCAATAAATACGTAGATAATATATGGAATTATCAAATTATGGTAAGTGCTATGAAGAACAACAGAGCAGGGGAAAAGGAAAGGGAGGTTTGGGTTAAGGGAGGGAGAGGACATTACTAATTTTTGTAGGGTAGCTGGGGAAGGCCTCACTGATACAGTGGCATCTGAGCAGAGGACCAAAGGTGGGAAGGGAAGGACCCTGGGGAAAGAAGTAGAGACCAGAAGAATAGCAGAGGCAAAGTTCCTGAGGCGGGAGCATGCCAGGTGTTTTTGTAGGACAGTGTGGCTGGAGTAGGAGGAGGGAGGGAAAGAGTATTTGGAGAGGAAGGGGATGAGAGGAGGACAGCGTTCCCATCATGTAGGGCATTTGGGACCACAGGAGAACATGAGCACGTGCTGCCTATCAGATGGAAGCCACTAGAGGGTTTTGAGCAGAGGAATGGCTAAAAACTTGGGTTTTAAAGGGATCATTTTGTTTACTCTGTTAAGAAGATTGGAAGAGGCAACACTGGATACAGCATCACTAACAAGGAGACTATTGCAATAATCCAGGAGAAATTAATAGTGGCTTGAACCAGGATGGCAACAGTTGATGTTGTCATATTCCAGATATATGTCGAAGGTGGAATCAACAAGATTTGCTGACAGACTGGATATCAAGTGTGAACAAAAGCAAATAATCATGAATGACTCCCAAGTTGTTGGCCTAAACAACCAGAAGCACAGACCTGTCATTTACTAAGATGAAAATCCTGTAGGACAAGCAGATTTGGGGTGGGAGTAGACAAGTAATCAGACATTTGGTTTCAGACACATCAAGTTTGAGATGCCTATCAGATATTCATGTGGAGATATCAACTGCTATTATATGTAGAAAGTTCCATAGTTTAGAAGAGAAGTGTAGCTAAAGACATAAGTTAGAATCTCCCTGCTTGGATTGCTTCAAAGCCATGACCCTCCCTGGGTGAGATTCCCAAGCGGGGATGTATAGATAAAGAAGATGTCTAAATGGTTGGGCCATTGGGTACTTGGGACACTCTGCTAGTCAGGGGGATGGGGTGGACCCAGCAAAGAAGACAGAAAGAACAGCCACAGAGCTAAAAAGGAGAACAAACTGAGTCTCCAAAACTAAGTGAAAAAGACATGTTTTGAAGAAAAGGGAGTGAGCAACTGTGTCAAGTGTTGAAGACAGGTCAAGTATAATGAAGGCTGAGATTGGACCACTGGATTTGGCAGCATGGAGGTCAGTAGTGACTTCAAGAGCTACTTCAGTGGAGTGGTAGGGGTGAGTGCTTGGTTGGAGTGCATTTGAGACAAAATAGCTTTTAGCTATTTGAATTCTCTATGCCTTGGTTTCCTTATCTATAAAATTTGGAGTAACTCAGTACTATTCTCATAGAGTTTTTTGTTATAAAAACTAAAGGAAAAAACACATCTGAAGTGCCTGATTAAGGTCTAATATGTAGTAAGTCCTTAATAAACATAAGGTAGGTTATTAAAATACTATTTTTATTTCAACCATCCAAAGGAAAAATTGACGTTCACTTTTCTTTACCATAATCCACTTTATTATAAAGCTCAGATAAGAATTGTCACATTTAATGACCATTTTTCTCTTTTTTACATTTATTTTCTCTAAGTACAGAAATAAAATTAGGGTATATAGACAAATACCATAAGAGGGGAGGAGAGGAAGTGGAAACAGATATAGATAAGACACCTTTAAGGAGTTTTGCTGCAAAGGAGCAGAAGAATCAAGTGGTGCTGGAGGGTATTTTTGGTTTTGGTTTTTAAGTTGAGAAAAATAACAATGTACGGCAGAGAAAATGATCCAGTCAAGAGGGAAAAATTAATAAAAAAGATGGGAATGTCTTTGAGAGGGAAAGAGGAATGGAATCTGGTATTCAAGTGAACAGGCTGGCCTTAGGAATGTAGTCAGTTCATCTGTCACCGAGGGACAGGCAGCACCTACAGGTGTAAATGCAGGTGGGTGGGCAGATGTAGCAGAATTTCTCATCTAACGCTTTTTGCTGCTTTCTTAATAAGACACGAAGCAAGATCCTCAGCTGAGAATAAGGAGGGGGAGAGGTGTTGGGGGTTTGAGAAAAGATGTGAAAAGTGAAGCAGTCATCTAAGAGATGGAAAATGAATATATTAAGGAAGGGTAGGAGGATTATCTTGCAGCACTGAGGACCTAATTGAGATTGGTGTTGTCTTAGTCTGTTTTTTTGTTCCTATAACAGAATACCTGAGACTGGGTAGTTTATAAAGAAAAGAAATTCAGTTTTTACAGTTCTAGAAGCAGAAAGTCCAAGACTGAGGAGCTGCATCTGATGAGGGCCTTCTTGCTGATGGGGACTCTCCGGAGAGTCCTGAGGTGGTGCAGGGCATCACATGGCAACAGGAAAACAACATGCAAACTGGCTTTTAACAGACCCCATCTGTTGATAACCTATTAACCTATTTATCTATTAATCCATGAATCACCTCTTAAAGGCCCCTCCTCTTAGTATTGTTACATTGGAAATAAAATCTCAACATAAATTTAGAGGGGACAAAATTGAATCCACAGCAGTGGTGATGAATTTAACATGGCACAGTCAGCATGTTTTCCAATCATGTTTATCTATGTGGATGCTCATTCAGAGGAAGTGGAAAGTTGGCATCATCAGGAGGGATTTCATCAGGTGAGTACAATGAAAGGAGAGAGGGGTAAGAGATGAGGTGGGTATGCAAGGGGTGACTGTAGGAAAGAAACATGCAAACTAAGGTGGAAAAGCAAGGAACTGAAGCAATGAGGAAGTGAGGTATAATGCAATGGTAGAATCCTGACAAGGTACTAGAGGGATGGCATGGGAAAATTAGGAGAGGTCAGAGAGTGGGTTATACGAAATTGAGATGGAAAAGAAGTTGCAGCTATTGGTAATGACAAGGCATGACCATGCAGTTGGAACTAAGGTAGGTTGGAAGACAAGACCACTGGAGGAGAGGAAAGGCAGAGGTCAAAGACTTGAGAGGTCAGTGCATGGAAAGGATTATCTGCATGTCATAGAAATTATTCAGAATTAAAACAAGATTACCTTTGGAGACAATGACAGTGAGACAAGAGCTAAACTCTTCAAGGAATGAAGTGGAGTGGTCCAAGATCTGCAGATGGCTGCAAAAAGAAGGGCTGGCAGTTGTTTAATGTAAAGAGATTCAAATTTTGTGGGGAGAGGTGGTGCAACTTTAGGAAGAGTAAGGGAAAATGGTCTTAAAGCAGCAATAGGAGCACACAGGTTATGTATCCTGCCTCCAGGCCCAGTGGAACATGGGATGTGACAGAAAAGCAGCCACCTCTTGAGAGAACTGCAAAGGAAGCAGTGCCCTAGCGGACAGCTAATTTTCAGTTAGGCCAAGAAGGTGAAGATAATATAGGAAATTTTGCTAATGGTGAACTACACATTCCAGGGGGCACAATGAAAGTTCTTGTGTTATGGAGGGGAAGGAAATAGGATCAGGTGAAAAAATATACAGAGCATTATGGGCATACAGTCCTATCTTGTGGCAATACAGGGCACACATATAAGGATAAGGGGCAGGACAGGACTTGCAGCAGTGGCCTCCCAGGTAGACTGTGTCAGTGAGGCCATACATAACTCTGGTGGGAGAGGAAGGGATGAAGGTTTTACCAGGAGCACAAAGGCTCTGGGCTCTGTCTTCTCTGCTGTAGGGAGGAGGCTAGGGGAGGCGTGATGCCACAGAAGTATGGGGCTATTACAGGAGCCCAGGTAAGGGATGATGATGGCTTGGGTTATTGTAATAGTGGAGCTACTAAGGAGTAGCTGAATAAGTGATGTATTTTTGAGACAGAGCTCAGAGGACTAGCTAATGGACTGATTGATGGGGCAGGACTGGAAGCAGGGACTGGGAAAAAGGGAAATCAAGGATGGTTCTAGGTTTTGGTCTGAGAAATGGATGACTGAGAAACAGGGATGGCAATGAGTGACTAAAGAAAGAGTTTTCAGATAAAGTTTGAGGTGCCTATTTGATGTTTAGATGGCGATAGTGAGTAAGGTGTTGGATTTATGTCTGAAGTTGTAGGTAGAGGAGCTTGGTGACCTTGAGCAAGTTATCTAATTTCCCTAAGCCTATTTCCAACTGGAAAATAAAACTATCTATTATTGTTATCTATGTGATGTGAGAATTAAATATGGTAATACTGTAAAGTCCTTAAGCTAGAGCCTGGCTCTTGTGCAGAGTGATGCATAAGAGACATTTAATTATTCCTGAGAGAAAAGTAGGGTTCATTGAACCTAAAGTGACTTTTCCAGAGCTGCTGAGTAGTGAGCCCCACAGTCAAGCCTTGAATACCAGTCTATGCTCTTTCTACTACACTAGCAGCACAATTAGAAGTAATATTTATTGACAATCCTCTGCAGCCAGAACACAATTCTTACCATAGTATCAAAGAATACAAAGAGATATAAACCATTCTTAGAGTGTTTTCATATCAGGCATCTCATTTGTTTTTCCAGAGAGTTATGATATAGGGAAGAGGAAAGTATAGGCTATGAAATCTGAACTGACCTGCTTCAGATCTCAGATTGTAATTGTGCTCTTAGATTATTCAACGTAACAGCAGATTTGGGGATCTTCGTTTTCTAAATAGTAAAATTATTAAATATTTACTCCTTGGCTTTCAGTAGCAACCAAATTCCATTGGTGTAACCTGCTTTTTAAAAATGTTCTTAAGTAAGTTAAGATCTACATTTCCAGTTAAATAATTACACACACCCCATCCCCAGTAATTACTATTTTCTGAATACTAGTTCTAGACTATTAGCCTTCTTATGTCAACTTTGGAAATCCTAGTCTTGTTAAGTTTCTCTATGAAAGAGAAGAAAATTGTCCTCTTAGTCAGACTCACTACCACCGTTCAATATCCCATCAGAGACAATCTGCCTCATTTTCCTGTGAAATAGAGGTTAGTTCACAGAAGATGATAGAGCTTACTCAGAACAGAAAATGAGCTCTTAGAGGTCATTGGGAACGTTAATTGCAATGGATTAATAATTTACCTTTAACAGTTTTCAACAAATACTTCTTGAGAAAAATCTTATCAAAATACTATAAGCTTTTGCTTCTGGTTAATCCTGTCTATAGCATGATGAACAAATGGGCTCAGCTTTCACAACTTCAGGAATACATTATTCAACTTCTATCCATGGCTTTAGTACACAAAGATAAAGGGATTCTGCCCTTAAGGTACACCCTGACTATAGGGGATACAGGCAAGAAAACAAAGAGATGTATAGTACAGAGCATAACAGATGCTTAAGTTGTAACAGGGTGGAGGCACAGAAGTGGAACAAGGCTTTGTGGGGATGAGGTTGCTGCCAGGGATCATTTCAGAGAATGGTATACCTTTGCTGCAAAGGACAGGCCTTGAAAAACCAAACCTGGCACAACTTGCATTTCCAAACTGTTTTATTTAATGGAAATGCCTTTTTATAACTTCTATTCGTTTACTTAACATTTACTAGGGGCCAGGCAGAGTGGCTCATGCCTGTAATTCCAGCAATTTGGGAGGCCTAGGCAGGCGGATTACCTGAGGTCAGGAGTTTGAGACCAGCCTGGCCAACATGGTGAAACCCTGTCTCTACTAAAAATACAAAAATTAGCTGGGTATGGTGGCTTGTGCTGTAACCCCAGCTACCTGGGAGGCTGAGGCAGGAGAATCACTTGAAGCTGGGAGGTGAAGGCTGCAATGAGCCCAGGTCGCACCACTGCACTCCAGCCTGGGCAAATTTTTTTTTTTTTTTTTTAAGATGGCTCTCACTCTGTCGCCAAGGCTAGAGTGTGGTGGCGCAATCTTGGCTTGTTGCAACCTCTGCTTTCCGTGTTCAAGCTATTCTCCTGCCTCAGCCTCCCAAGTTGCTGGGATTATAAGCACTCATCAGCGTGCCCAGCTAATTTTTGTGTTTTTTAGTAGAGATGTGGTTTTACCTTGTAGGCCAGGCTGGTCTCCAACTACTGACCTCAAGTGATCTACCCACCTCAGCCTCCCAAAGTGGTGGGATGACAGGTCTGAGCCATCGCGCCCGGCCACTTCTGCATTTTCACTATTCTGAAAATAAATGATCTGTACAAATATGGAGTTTAATCAGAAATCTCCCAGATAGCAGTTTTTTACTAAGTATTCATGAAAGTCTTGACTGGCTAAGAAGGATGTGCGACTACACGTCCTAATATTACTTAATTTCACATTGAGAAATTCCTGTACTTACAACCCTAACTCTAGCCAGCTGACTTACAAATGGCCATCATTGGTCAAGACAGGAAAAGTATTCACTGCATAATTCTTACAGAAGGTGGGTAAGAGGTGCTATCACCAGATGTCAAGGATGGTATACTAACAGACTCCCGCTTACCAACTTCCACCTTACAAAATCAGACAGATATAACCAAAGCCCTGAGCCAGGGTAAAAGAAGGTTAATTCTGCCCACTGACAGATGGCATTAGTAGTAGCTGCAAGCCTTTCAGTACCTGCTGCAGCTGCACACTAAATGATTGTGAAATTCATTGAAAATAAAGTCTACTTTCCAAACCCCAGAAACAAAGAGCACTGGAGCTGAAAGGGATCTTAGAGGTCATCTGGTGTAGACTTTGCCAGTAGATTTTAAAGCTTTATCTGGTAACTTTCACCACAATGAACCTTTCGCATCTTGTCAACTTCTCTGATTTTCCTGGAACCTCAACCCGTGTTGAGAATTCCACTCCATATTCCTCTCTTACTCCTTCCCACGCTCATGGAATGGCTTAAACATCATCACCCTACCCTGTGTTGGGATTTTACAGTTGCAAAGAAATTAAAAAATGGCAGAATAATGAGAAAATGTTCTGGAGTGATAATATCCTATACATTGATAAGAGTGTGGGTCACACAAACTTGTGTATTTGTCAACACTTTGGAATGGTACACTAAAGATTTGCAAAAAACCCCAAAACACTGTTAAAAATATATTGAACTCTAATAAATGATAGACATGCTGAAGTATTTGGAGATGAAATATATTGATGTCCACAAATGTATCAAAAATATAAGATGGATTGATGGATGGACAAAAGGATAGATAGACGGGACAGAGGTCCCAATCTATACCCCAAGAGAGGGCTCTCGGATCTTGTGCAAGAAAGAATTCAGGGCGAGTCTGCAATGCAAAGTAAAAGCAAGTTTATTAAAAAAGTAAAGTGGTGAAAGGACAACTACTCCATAGACAGAGTAGGATGTTCCCAAAAGTAAGAGGAGTACACCTACCCCAGGTACAATGCTTGTATATACGGGGAGATGTGCTATGCTACTAGGGTTTGTGACAGAGAATTAATTTTCTTAATTATCATATTTTGCAAGAATCAATATTATTTATTATCTTTAAAGAAAAATTAGGAATGCCTTTATTCTCCAGATTTGGGATATCTGGACACTCCAAAGTCAGGGTCTGTTTTAGTAAACATTATTAATTTGTTCCCTTAACCATAACTGTCTACAGGCTAGGAATGCCTAACTTTCTGGGAATGCAACCCAGCAAGTCCCAGCCTCATTTTCCTAGCCCTCACTCAAAATGGAGTTGTTCTGGTTTGACTGGCTCTGACAGATAGATAGATCATTATGTGAGAAGGCAAATATGGTAAATGTTAATTGCAGAATCTAGGTGGTTACATGGATGTTTACTATGTAATTATTTTAATTTAATTTTTCTGAAAAATTTTCGTAATAAATTTAAATAATTTATAATTTAATAAAACATAAAATGCTAGTAAAAATAACTAATTAATAAATACATTGTTTAAGTAGTAACCAACAAACATTTAAAATTTTTTACAATAAAACGTTTGGTAGGGGAAAGTGGCAGAATGGTTCTTCCTAGGCCAACTTGTCATTTTACAGATGACGAAACTAATGCTTAGAGAGAGTGTCTGATTCTGTTACTCCACTGTTTAAGATCTCCGAAGGCTCCCTCATTCCCTTTACAATAAAACCCAAGCTCTTTGGCTTGGCACACAAACCACTTCATAAACTGTCCCTTTTTCTCTGATCACCTCTTCCATGCTACATGCAGAAGAGCACAGCCATAATGAGACACTAGAGCAATGGAGCAGGCTAATAATTTGTTACCGTTTTAATATGATAGCTTTTTTAAAACTAATTTTTACTTATCAAAGCAATATTTGTACATAGCTTACAATGTCAAGTAGTTCAAAAGGCTTGTAACAAAAAACAGCCGTATTTTCAGGCAACTCTATCCCACCCCCAACATCCTATTATCCAGAGACAATCACTTTGAGCTGTACTAGCTGTTTCTATTTGCCTCCAATTCCCAGATTTGTGATTCTCTCTCTATTCATCAAGTTAGATATTATCTATTGATTTCCTTTTGTTGGTGGTGAAGCTATTAGCACTTCTACTCTTCCTCTGCCCCTTCTCCCATTCTCCCAACGTAATTGTATCACATCTTTTGGTAAAATCCATATTCAGTTCAATTAATATGACTGGAAATATTGTTTTCTGATGAATCAAGAAAGGTGTTGAGACTACATTTTTTCTTGCGTATCTTTTAATTTCTTTGGAAGTTGGTAATTGCTTATGGTTTTTCATTTGCTTAGATTTCATAGAACCAATTGTTCCCACAATATACCAACAGCTGTGTAAAATGCTTCTGAACAAAAACTTTCACATGGCCAGCCTCTTAGGTAATCTAATAGTAGTTCCATTTTCTTCCTCCTGGCAGCATCCTTCCTGGAGCCCCCTGTCCCACCTAATTCACACAGGTTACTTTCTGGGCTTGCCACCTGGTCTAGTCTTGTCTGTTGGTCTTCAGGGACTTCCTTTGGTCATCATTCTGGAGATGCCCTTCACCTGACTCCTGTGTGTAATCCCCTGTTCCTTGGATCTTTCTTGGTTTATTTCATCATTTGGTGGAACAAATCATCCAGTAGTTTCCTGAGAAAGGATATGTGAAAAGAACATCTTTTTGTGATGTTACATGTATAAAAACGTGTATATCCTATCCTCACCCATAATCAAAGGTTTGTTTTGGTGGGTGAGTAGAGAATTCTAGTTTAAAAATCATTTTTACTCAGATTTTCAATGGCTTTCAGATATTCCATTAGCTTCCAGCTCTCAATGTTGTTGAGAAGTTCAGTAGTATTCTTTTACTCCAATCTTTTGGAATGATTTCTTTTTTCTCTTTGAAAGACTTGTCTTTCTCTGAATTTGTGTCTTTATTCTGCTGGCTTCCACCTACGTTATTGGGGGATTTAATCACATCTGCAGTGATTTTTGTGTATCTTTTCTATTCATTTTGTGAAATGAAAATAAATCTCAGGACCCCCAAAATCACTAAGCCAAAAGGAAAAGTCAAGCTGGAAACTACATCAGAAAAACCTGCCTCCCATTTTATTACTAAATAAGATAAAGAGGGTTTTTTTTTAATTTTAAAGCTGCATACCTCCTTCACAATTTGCTCATCCCTCTGTTCACCTGAGACAACTGCCTTTCTGACTGCTTACCCTGCCCTATTGTTTCACTAAGGCAGACTAAGGCATAAGTGTCTATTCCTGTACTCTATTCTCACATGTAAATTGTGTATTCAGTGAAAGGCTAATCAAAAACTCAAAAGAATGCAAACTTTTGTCTCTTATCTATCTATGACCTGGAAGCCCCTTCTCCCCCTTTAAGTTGTTCTGCCTTTCTGGACCAAATCAATGTACATCTTACACATATTGATTCATATCTCATGTCTCCCTAAAATGTATAAAACCAAGCTGTGCCCTGCCCACCTTGGGCACATGTCATAAGGACCTCCTAAGGCTGTGTCAGGGGCACATCCTTAACCTTGGCAAAATAAACTTTTGAAATTGATTGAGATCTGTCTCAGTTACTTTTGGGTTAACAGATTATATTAAATAAAACAAGGCATTTGAAAGATGTTTGGAAGCTATTTATATGTTGGTGGCCCTGTCTTCTGGTGGCCTTTACTAGAATATAAACAGATGGCCAGCAAACTTTTTCATTTTGTATCCCTACAGTTAATGTAAGTAGGTCTATTCTCTGGTGGCATTCAGTTTCTCCAGAGAAGGATCACCCCATCTCTGTGGGCGGAGGGGAAAGAGGGAGTGCCGCTAAACCTGGCAGAGAAGGGCATGGAGGCTCTCACTTTCCTCTTTTCAGACTCTAGCACCTCACTGCCAGCCCTCCTCTGTTTGGTACCTGATTTCCTAATACTTTCTGGCTTAGCTTCTCCATAAACCCATCTTCCTATTTTGTAGAGTGGGTGGGAACCTAGACGTCTAGGGGCTTCTTACACACTCTTACTCCCAATTTTCACTCCTTCACCTAGGCTCTGTCTTCCCGGTACCTGATGCCACCAGCTCCTGAGGTTTTCTGCTGTTCAGTGGAGTGGACTATCTCCTTCAAATTAGCCTGACCCTGGGCAGGTACGTTAGTTTGACCTTCCTCCTCTTTAGTTCAGCACTGCTCCTAAATGGACTTCTCCTTGGAGGAGATGGCTAGAAGACATAAAGTTCATTGATTATATCTATAAGCACCTACTGAATACCACTGGGTACTGGGAATAAAAAGATAAATAACATCCAGTCCCTGACCTCAAGGAGCTCATAGGCGAATTTTCAAGAGAATCACATAAACAAACAATTGCAGTACAGTGTTACGAGTGTAGCAGTCCAGAAGCTTAGAAGACATAGAGAGAAAAGAGGCTGTAATTTCCTCAGCAGGAGCAGTGTTTCGGAGTGGTGACACAAGCTGAGTTTTGAAAAACATAAATATGAGTTTGCCAGCCAAATAGGAAGAGGGAAAATATTCCAAGAAGAGGGACAAAAACATGTGCAAAGCTTCATTTCTTCATTTGTTTAAACATATTTACTAAGAGCTTGCACTGGGTAGGCATTGGGGATATAATTCTTTTGTTGCTGTTGCTGTTGAGACAGGGTCTCACTCTGTTGTCCAGGCTGGAGTACAGTGGTACAATCACAGCTCACTACAGCCTCTGCCTCCTGGGGTTAAGCAATCCTCTCACCTCAGCTTCCTGAGTAGCTGGGACTACAGGTGCACACTACCACATCTGGCTAATTTTTTCTAATCTTTAAATTTTTTTTGTAGAGACAAGGTCTCACTATGTTGCCCAGGCTGGTCTTGAATTCCTGGTCTCAAGCAATCCTCCTGCCTCAAACTCCCAAAATGGTTGGATTACAGGTATGAGCCACCGTGCCTGGCCAGGGATACAATTCTGAAAAGAACAAAGTCCCTGTTCTTGAAGTTTGCAGAATGACAAAATTAGGCAATCAAATTATCAAACAAGTATCTAATTACGAACTGTGAATAATTGTCACAGATGGAAGATAATAAGAATGGTAGGGTTGGGAGGGAGGGGTCCCAGCATGGTGTATTCAGGGAACCATAAGCAATTCTATATGGCTGGATAGGAGCAGAAGTCCCAGCTATCTTGGACGGGGCAACAAGTCCATTGTTCCAATTCTACCCTTGGGCTGATCCATACTCATAAACAGTTCTTCAACCCCTGGACAGATAATTATGAATTCTAGAGTTCTTTTCTTCTTTCAGCAAATTTAGCTTTTCTGAGAATTTCACTTACTTTTAAAAAATTATGAAGACTCAAGTCAGACTTAATCTATCATACGGCTGCTCGCTGCCTCTCTCAACATGTTCGAGCCCATCTGGAGTTTCTCAGAATCTTTCTGTGTTTTTTTTTTCTTTTTTTTAACTTCTCCAAACAATTTAGCATCATCAGCCACCTTCTCCAACTTAGAGTTCACCTGTTCTTGCCAAATGCATTAAGCACACTAACAGAATTTTTTTTTTTTTTTTTTTTTTTGAGACAGGGTCTTACTCTGTCACCAGGCTGCAGTGCAGTGGCATGATCTCGGCTCACTGCAACGTCCGACTCCCTGGTTCAAGCCATTCTCCTGCCTCAGCCTCCCGAGTAGCTGGGATTACAGGCACGCCCCACCATGCCCAGCAAATTTTTGTATTTTTAGTAGAGACGGGGTTTCACTATGTTAGCCAGGATGGTCTCAATCTCCTGACCTCATGATCTGCCCACCTCGGCCTCCCAAAGTGCTGGGATTACAGGCGTGAGCCACCGCACCCAGCCAGAGACATTTTTAAAAGCTGACTTTGTATATACTCTCTCTTCTCCTGTTAGTAATGACTAATATGTTTTATTCTCATTTAGCAAACCAAGGCTGCCAAGATTTCTGCTTGTGTGATATTATCAAGTTGTGGTGTCACTGGCACTGGCTTCCAGGTTATACAAGGCTGGATTCCTGATTTGTACACTAACATCTACAGTGTCCAGATCTACATTTATAGAGAATAAGCACCTAGAGTAGCCTATTAAATGTTTCACCTAGAAATGATGTCTGGGGAACCCCACTCAGACTAACTACCAAAGACCCTCAGCAAAACGGCCAAGTAGGTAGGTATAGTTAGCTTTTGGTGCCTACTCATAGCTCCTATCTTTGCCTCATCCCCATGTCCCTTCTCCCCAGCCACAGTTTTTTTTTTGCTCTCAGCTCTACTGCAAAAAAAATTTAGAGGCACAAGGGAGGCATTGAGAGAGATGAAGATAATTTTTTGTTGTTGTTGTTGTTTTTTTAATGACTCTGACAGTAAATGATTCTTTCTGGGGGCACACAGATGTTTATGTGTCCACACCCAAACTGCTCTTACACATCTTCAAAGAGGCCCTCAGAGAAAGAGCAGGGGATCTGTGGGAACAAGATAAGGGAGGGAAAAGGTTCAAAAAGGAGAAGTTCTGATGACAGCCTTGCCCTTGACAGCAGAAGAGAAGCTATCTACACTTCTGGGTAACAGATAAGGATAAAGTTGAACACCATGTCAGGTTTTTTGGAGACTTTGTACTTCCCCATGTTGTTATTTTTGTTATTGCCTTCTGTTTTTCCATGATAATTAGTCCCAAACAAAGCCCTTAAAATGGAAAGGGCCTGTGTATTTATTTTGGTGCACAGCAAGAAGGGAGTATATCCCACCCTACATTCACTCTTGAAGAAAAATGAGAATCAAGAAGTTGAAAGTTTAACTGGGAAGTCTGAGAGTTCCCCAACAATCCTTAGAGCAATGCAACCCTCCTCACCCCCAAATGCTCCATGTTTTAACGTGACCTTTCCTTTCTTACCCTTAATCCAAACTTCTATGTGGGCAAAACAAGAAGAGAGAGTACCTGCATCACCATGGCAAAATCGGGGAAGGCTTTACAGAAGAGGAAGATACATATGTGTGTCTTAATGTGGCATCATCTCTGACAAAATACTTGTATAATGCACATAAATCAGCCATGGTGCCTAGGTCAGCCTCTACAGTATCTCCAGAGCAAGCATCATTTTCCGTTTCCCAAAAGGAATAGCTACTTTCTATTTTGTTTTTAGAAAAGGAAGGTAGGGCAGAGCCAGCCCTAATAGAAATATCCAGTGGAAAGATGTTTTAGAGTCTGCTAGATTCACTTCAGAGCCCATGATTCTCTTGCATGTATTCCTGAAGTGATTATATTAATTAGACACAAATGGGAAATGTTTTACATTAATGACTACAGCTGTGTTCCTTTTATCTTGCCAAAGAAAGTGTCTACATGTTTTCCTTTCATTCTGTTAATTATTCAGCATCAATGAAAAGTACCCTTGCAACAGTTTTTACCAAAACCAGGTTTCCTATGTCACTTTCATACACAATAGGAAACAAAGATGCTGTATCTGCCCATCAGAAGCCGGAGATCCCTTTCGTCGACCTTCTCATTCCATCTCTAGCCCTGAGCATTCTTGTGACCTAACCATATTGAAACTGCCTTTGCACACTAATAATCCCAAATTGGGTACCCCACTTACACTCGTCAGTAAAGATAACTGACAGCCCTAATCCTGTGCAGGCATTTCACCTGAGTGGGAAGACAACACTTCTAGCCAGCCCAGCACTTATATAATACCTAATCAATAAAGCCAGATATTGCCAGGCAATAAGAAGCACTCTAGGACTTGGTTTTTTAATATGGAAGAGAGCTAGTTTGCAGTTTCAGCTTTAGAAGATGTGGTAGCCAACCCCAAGGTGGTCCCCCAGTGATCTACACCTCCAGGTATTCATGCCCTTGGGTAGTTCTCTCCTATATTGTATCAGAGTTGGTCTATGTGATGGATAGAATATGGCAGACATGATGAAATGTCAATTACAAGGCTAAGTTACAAAAGACATTGTGGATTCTGTCTTGCTTTCTCTTGTACTACACTTTCTCGGGGAAGCCCCTTGCCATGGCTTGAGGCCTAGAGAAGAGGCCCGTGAGGCAAGGATCTGAAGTCTTCTTCAGTCTTCCTACATCCAGCAAGGAACTCAGTCAGGTCTTTTCAATGAGTGGGGTCAGCTACCACTCTTGCCAACAGCCACGAGTGTCAGTCATCTTAGAAGCCAATCCTCCATCCCAATCAAGCCTTCAGATGACTGCAGCCTTGGCCAACATCTTGTCTACAACTTCATGAGACAGTCTAAGCCAGGAACATTCAGCTATACTGCTCCTAGATTTCTTATCCTTGGAAACTGTGAGATAATAAATGTTTGTTGTTTTAAGCTGCTAAACTTGAGGTAACTGTTGGGAGTACCCAGCAATACACAACTAACATAAAACACTTTATCTGTCTGTCTTTTTTTTTTTTTTTTTTGGAGACAGTGTCTCGCTCTGTCATCCAGGCTAGAATGCAGTGGTGCAATCTCAGCTCACTGCAATCTTCACCTCCTGGGTTCAAGTGATTCTCCTACCTCAGCCTCCCAAGTAGCTGGGATTACAGGCATGCACCACTATGCCTGGTTAATTTTTGTATTTTTAGTAGAGATGGGGTTTCACCATGTTGGCTAGGCTGGTCTCGAACTCCTAACCTCAAGTGATCCACCTGCCTCGGCCTCACAAAGTACTGGGATTACAGGCTTGAGCCACCGTGCCTGGCCCACTTTCTCTCTTGAACTCTAGCCCCTAGAGCCAAAACTCCACTGTATGCCTGGTCAACAGTAAAAGAAATTTCCACTCAGATCTCACGCTGTGGCAATAATATACCTATTTCATCAGGTTGGGAGGATTAAGCAGATAGTACATGTAAAGTGTTTAGTATGAGCCCAGTGCAAGGTAAGCACTCAACTAATGCTATTTACCACTATTATACAGAGACACAGGCCTGTGGGTGGTTGCTCTGGCTCTTGGTGTTCAAGAGGCTTAAGACACAGCATAATTAATGATAGAGCTCAGGGGACAGGGAAGGAAATTTGAATGGATCTTCCCCACTCCTAGTAGCTCAGAGGGAGCAAGCCTCTAGCTGCTACAGCCAGGGCTCCCTTCCGTGGGGGCAGAAGGAACAGGTCAGAGAAGAAACATCCCCTTTTCTTGGTCCCTAAATTGACTAAAGCAGCATGTAAAATGATAGAAAAAATTGTACCAAGTGAGGAAAGGGAAAGAAACAGAAAGTTAAGGTATGAAAGTCATCTTCATCTGCTTCTTGATTTTGCCCTGGAACTACCTTGTTTATTTTCAGCTTTCCCTGGGCCAAGCAGAATCTGTGCACAATCATGCATTCTAGAGCTTAGGACAAAGCACAAATCTATTGTCTAACATGTGCTTGTGGCCCAGGCCATCTCCGGTATGTATGGGCTGTAAGAAAAGTGGTAGGCTCTGGGGGTGCAAGTCACGAGGTTTATTATGGGGTCATTTATTGTCAGGGGAACCACGCCAGAAGGGAAAGGTAGTTGCTTGGAATACAAAGAACAAAGTGCAGACTCTGATCTGAAAGTCTGTCAATCCATGTGCCAAACTAAAGTAATTAGGCAGGAAATAAACTGAAGAACAATTGAGAGCCAAGAGTGGTCAGAGATAGACTAAAGTAAAATGTGTCACTTGGAGCAATCATGGAATTAATTTGGTGAATGTTATTTATATGCTGAAGCATTATTGTTAAATACACTAAATGTAAGCCTCACAATTTTCATCTTTTTGATCACAATTATATTCCTAGTACTTAGATCAAAGCCTAGCGTATAGTAGGTGCTTGATAAATATTTGTTCAGTGAATGAATGAATGAATGAATGCAAATGTGATTCAACACAGCTCGAGAAGTTAGGGTAAATTTAGAAAGACCTATTATTTAAGTATACACACAGATTTATTTTAATTTATACAGTTATGATTCACACGTTTTTTAGGGACAATCTCCCATATAACTCTGTAGTCAATGTGCATTATGCATTCTGCTTGGAGACTTGGTCAGGTTTCAAGTTCTTCCTGACTAAAAACTTTTGAGTTCCACTCACTAGTTAGACAAATTAGAAAGAGTGTTCTAGCTTTGTGGGCTATGGAAATAGAAGGGAGAAGCAAGCTGGCTGTTACAAATATGTCATATGAGGAAATTATAGTTTGAATTCACAGGTCAGTAGCAACATATTAACAGAATTAATTGTCCTTCAAGGGTTGTAAGCTGCCATATCTTTAGGGGGTAGAAATACTCAACTAGCTAACATATGGGCCCCCAAATGATCTACTCTTAGAGAAACTCATTTGATGAGACCAACTGTTTCTCAGCCTAAGACTCTCCAGGATCACTGCATTTCTGTTGTTCCATTTGTATGAATAAAGAAGAAACCTAAGAAATGTCTGTATTTTCTCTGCTCTTCCTAGTCTGGAATAGAGATGTGAACTCTACTTGTTTGACAAGAATCCTTTACTCTCTACCTTTAGGACTTTGAATCATTTCAGAAATCTCTTGCTCAGTAAACAAATCTCTCTCCGCAAGGAGATAATGCAGCATAAAGTTCAGGTCAGAGTCTATGTAGGAAATACTGCAGTTACCCATCGATTGTCCATAGTTGACTTGGTTTGAGCTTCCCCAGAGCTCAACTTGGGAACAGTACTGTCATCTGGAGCCATTCTGTGCTGAATGACAGCCATCTGCTTTCCATGTGCCCTTGCTATTTGGACAAACAAAAATAATCACCCCACATGACAATCCATAAATTTATAGTTCTTCAAACACACTTAGCCCCACTTCTGAGTAGTAAGACCTCTGACAGCAATTCTTTGGGTATCAAGAATGAATCACCTAGAGCAAACCTGGGAAATGTTGAGAATGTGCATTTCTAACAAGAAAAATGCTCTTGATTCCTGTTTTGGAAACTTTTATTTTCCCATCTGTCTATAATTGGATTACTCAGATGAAGCACAAACAGTGAGTGAACAATTATTCACATGAACCCTGGCTTAAGACCCTAAATTCTGACCATACTCATACTAGTTTAAAATAATGTATGATTTGTTATAATCCTATTACTATACCTATTCAGAAATGTGTCTTATCTTCAAAGATAATCCACTATTGAAATATTAGGGATTTGGGAGTTGTGCATAAAAGAAGTGAATTAAATTTATTCATTCAACAAGTATTATTGTACCTACTATCTTGGCCTGATACCAAGACAGTCACAAGGATTGCCCTCAAAAAAAAGTGGGCTGCATCCCACTGCAGGGGTGATGTTATATTTATTGAGGGCAATCCTTGTGACTTTCCCACTTTCATCTTCATTCAGAAGGTTCCTGTATCTTTGTAGATATCTATTAATTGATTTATAACATTATATGCAGCACTATACCAATGTGCAATATAATTACTTTTTTAAAGCTAGAGTTTTATAACTCTTATATTGTGTGCATCACGAAGTTTGGGCAATTAGCCTGGAACAAATATATTCACTTTTTTAGTTCTCCTTTCTGTCAAAGATTATCTTGTCAAAACAAATATAACCAGGAAAACACATATTTTGAGAATCAGTATTACTATTGTTACAATGCTATAAAATTTGCCATTCAACACTACTGATGACCTAAATAACAACAGTTGAGAAGCAGCCAGATTCCCAGGCTTCCCACATACCATTATTGCTTAGACAAATAAAAAGCAGGTGGTGAGAAAGTTCCAGCATAAAAAAGGAGAATCAAAAGCAGAGGTTTACAGATTTGATGCTGCCCTGCCTTTGAGAAATCCCTCCAGAGGACAAAGGGCACTGGGGTGACTACTGTTTAAAATAAAAGTCTCCCTAGAACCACTATGAATGCAGGGAAGAGAAACAGACTTTAATACACACACATAGCTGAGCGTGGTGGTGCACACCTGTATTCCCAGCTACTCAAGAGGCTAAGGGTAGGAGGATTGCTTGAGCCCAGGAATCCAAGGCTGCAGTGAGCTATGATGGCGCTACTACACTCCAGCCTGGACAACAGAGCAAGATCCCAACTATAAAATAAATAAATAATAAAAATACACACATATGTATTTCATATACACATATGCATACATATATGTCTACACATATATACATACATATTATATATGTCTACACATATATACATACATACGTATACACATATACACATACATATATGTATGCACATATATACATATATAACTATATTATATAAAGTAGTATATGTCTGAGGGAAAATAATGGGAAAAAGTAAGGGAACCAAAGGGAAACTGCGTGTGAACTCCTCTCACCTCAGGACTTTGAAAGGTAATACCTGGCTTTTTGAAGTAAGCACCTCACTGAAGGGAGAGTGATCACAATGAATTCACACCTGGTGAGCCTGCTTTGTTTTGTTTTGTTAGCATAGCACTAAGCAGCAGAATGTGCTGGAAACTTTCTTTGTACAAAGTGCACCTTAACCTGTGCTACTGCTGTGAAGTTGATCATTTTAGGATTCATAATTTGGGAAAGAAAATGAAAGTACCCTGGTGTTTTTACTGATTCTAACCACTAAAGTGGAAGTTTCAGGAGAGCACAGATGTGCTCACAGCTGTAGCCCTACATCTATAAATTGATGGTCCTTAATAAATATTTGTCAGTTGAAGGCCAGGTTCAGTGGTTCACGCCTGTAATCCCAGCACTTTGGAGGCCAAGGCAGGCGGATGACTTGAGGTCAGGAATTTGAGACCAGCCTGGCCAACATGGTGAAACCCCATCTCTACTAAAAATACAAAAATTAGCTAGGCATGGTGGTGGGCACCTGTAATCCTAGTTACTCAGGAGGGTGAGGCAGGAGAATCAATTGAACCAGGGAGGTAGAGTTTGCAGTGAGCCAAGATCGCACCACTGCATTCCAGCCTGGGCAAGAGGGCAAGACTCCGTCTCAAAAAAAAAACATGTCAGTTGAATAAGTGGATGAAATGAAGGATCACTCAATGAGATCAATGAGTATTGAGTGTTTTCTATATGTAATGGAGAATACAGGAATAGAAGACCTCATTGCTGCCTACAGAAAACTTGGCAACCAGATAGAGACACAAAGTTAACCATCATAAAGTGATTGGGAAACAATGTTCAATAGTAATAATGACAATAATGAAAGCTGGGTTATGAGCAGTTCCATTTGTAATGCTCTTAAGGTACTTGTAAACAGAGAGATGATGCTGAACTAGGCCTTAAAAATTGATAGGATTTAAATAACACTGCATGCTTACTGACCCTACTCCTCCAAGTGGCACCGTGGGGATTCTGGGGCACATCCTCTGATTGTCTGGGTCTGGTTCTAATCACTTAAAATTTTTAAAAATGTATTAATCTGTCAGATCTACCTGTAAGAGTGACACTGCTTTCATTAGAGGAAGAAGGAAAGACAAAGAATGATTTTATAATATAGCTATGCTGACCATATATTTAGAGCTTCAACTCCAGTCATACAATAGGACATATTTGGAATTGAGACTCTGTAGAAAAATCTATGCTCAATAAATACTTTCAAATTGTCTGATTGATACAGATCCCATGGCCCTCATCTCACTCATCACAGGTAATGAATTATTGTGATACAAAGTGGATGCTGTTTCTTTGCTTTAATGATACTTCAGGAAAGTTAGCTTTCAAAGAGAGCTTTGCTGAAGACTTAGAGATTGATAAGGGTAACAAATTGATCTCCGGGTAGCCCCTTAACATCTTAAAGTCAAAAGATCAATAGATGGAATGAATCAAAGCTGTTTTGTTTGCCTAATCTGAATAGAGTTGAGGATATAGACCTGAAAAGATAGTGAGGGATCCTCTAGCTTCTCAGAAAGATTTTGTGATACCACCATACTAACACTGCCATACCTATACATATACATTCCCAGGAGTTTCACTTAATATTTTTTGCAAGAATACCTTGAATGGCAAGACTTTTTATTTCCTACTTTACTGGCCTCTTTCTTGTTTTCCTCCTACACTGTCCTTAAGTCAGGCTGCAGATAAAATGTGTGTTTGTCTGTTATTCCAGAAACAGTCCTGGTTGAATTTAATGGAGAAATGGGGTCACACTAGGACTTTTGGAAGACATTGACAAGTGTCTTAAAATGAAAGCAATATACAGCAAAAGTCTCTTCCAAAGCTCTCTGTGTTTTGCACTATTCTTAAGGAATATAAAAACAAAAAGAAGACAAACCTTTTGATTGAGAAACAAAAGACAGGTACAGAAAAATATACACAAAAAATGTACAGCATAGCTTTATGAGTCATTATGGCAAACACCTTTGTAACCACCATTCAAGCCAAAAAACAGAACTCTGCCAACCCAATCCCAGCCTAGAAGCTTCTCCAAATGCTCATTCAAATTACAACCTCCTCTTTCCCCAAAAGAAGCCACTATCTGGGTATTAAAGCAATTTACTTTCTTTACAGAATTATCACTCAAATGTAATAAAACATCCCATGTGCCTTCCTAGACTATTGTTTTGTCTTGTCTGTTAACATTTCTTTTTCCTTTTAATTCTATTCCAAGTTATAGGTTCCTTTTCCAATTCTCTTCTTTACACCCTATCTGTTGAGGAACAGAGACCATTCCCTGCACTGTGTAGACCATTCCCTACACAGTGTAGACCTATTCCCCTACACTCTGAATGTTGCTGATTATGCACTCATGAAGCAGTTCAACCAGTTTCTCTGTCCTCTTTATTTCCTGCAGGTTGGCAGCTAGATCTGGGGGTATGATCATACTCAACTTTGATTCCTTTGAGAATACTAGGCAATGGTGTTTTCTTTCATATGGAGACATGTCTGCCTGTCTCTTTTTGTACCGTCAGCAGCTGTTGGTGCTCAGTGCCTATATCCATTACATCATTGGGGGTTAAAAAGTGGTGACACTTTAATTCTATCATTTCTTTTTTAATTTACTAGTCGAAATAGTTTTACATAAAGATGGTTCTCCTCATTAACTATTTAGTAATATAATGGTACTGATAGTATAAGGTAGGACAAATGCTTAATTCTTTTCCATTATCAATTTTCAAGACAAGGAATTAGTTGTCTATCATGTTCTAAAGAAGACCAACTTAAAACAAACAACTATATTTATACATACATATATGTGTATAAATATATAACTTTGAACACATATATTTAATTATAACTGATGAGTTTTAATAAATTATTATCAACTTTGAAGCTAAAATTGTTATCATCCTGTCTTTAGCCAATGGAAACTTCTTTAGGCTGGCTCCTGGGTCTTTGGACATGACCCTGGTAAATCCTTGTTTGTTTGTTTGTTTGTTTTGAGACAGCCTTGCTCTATCTCCCAGGCTAGAGTGCAGTGGCACAATCTTGGTGCACTGCAACCTCTGCTTCCCCAGTTCAAGCAATTCTTGTGCCTCAGCCTCCCGAGTAGCTGGGATTACAGGCACCTGCCACCTTGCCCAGCTAATTTTTGTTTTAGTAGAAATGGAGTTTCACTGTGTTGGCCAGGCTGGCCTCAAACTCCTGACCTCAAGTGTTCCACCTGTCTCAGCCTCCCAAAGATCTGGGATTACAGGCATGAGCCACTGTGTCCAGTCAGACCCTGGTAATTCTTGATAGGTTCCCCACTATCTAGTATGACAAGATATTTGAGGCTCATCTTGTATACTCACTGCCAGTTATGAGTTGAATTATATTCTCCAAAATTCATATGTTAAAATTCAAACCCCGAGTACCTCAAAATATGACTTCATTGAAAAAGAGAATCCTTTTTTTGGGGGGGGAATTATTATTTTATTTTTATTATACTTTAAGTTCTAGGGTACATGTGCACAACGTGCAGGTTTGTTACGTATGTATACATATGCCATGTTGGTGTGCTGCACCCATTAATTGGTCATTTACATTAGGTATATCTCCTAATGCTATCCCTCCCACCTCCCCACACCACACGACAGGCCCCAGTGTGTGGTGTTCCCCTTCCTGTGTCCAAGTGATCTCATTGTTCAATTCCCACCTGTGAGTGAGAACATGTGGTGTTTGGTTTTCTGTTCTTGTGATAGTTTGCTGAGAATGATGGTTTCCAGCTTCATCCATGTTCCTACAAAGGACACGAACTTATCCTTTTTTATGGCTGCATAGTATTCCACAGTGTATATGTGCCACATTTTCTTAATCCAGTCTATCATTGATGGACATTTGGGTTGGTTCCAAGTCTTTGCTATTGTGAATAGTGCCGCAATAAACATAAGCGTGCATGTGTCTTTATAGCAGCATGATTTATAATCCTTTGGGTATATCCCCAGTAATGGGATGGCTGGGTCAAATGGTATTTCTAGTTCTAGATCCTTGAGGAATCACCACACTGTCTTCCACGATGGTTGAACTAGTTTACAGTCCCACCAACAGTGTAAAAGTGTTCCTATCTCTCCACATCCCCTCCAGCACCTGTTGTTTCCTGACTTTTTAATGATTGTCATTCTAACTGGTGTGAGATGGTATCTCATTGTGGTTTTGATTTGCATTTTGAGAGAGAGAATCTTTACAGAGGTAATCAAATTGAAGTGAGGTCATTAGAGTGGGCTCTAATCTAGTATGATTGGTATCCTTATGAACAGGGGAAATTGGGGCACAGAAATACATATAGAGGAAAGACAATGTGAAGAAACAGGGAGAAAATAGCCTGGAGCTGTGAGACCATAAATTTCTGTTGTTTAAGACACTCAGTTTGTGGTACTTTGTTACAACAGCACTAACAAACCAATACATTTCCCAAGATTTGAAATTAGCCATTTCTCCAAGAAGTCCTGGTTTCTTTAAATGAGAAAAGCTATTCAAAAATCACAGTCTGGCTTTTATGGGTGCTGATCACTACAGGATTGTTCACTGTTTTTAGTCCTCTTCCATGGACAGAGATATCAAGGTTGGAAAAGAAAATCTCCTTTAAAAAACTGTTTTTAAAACAACACATACAGAAAAGCACACATTTTAAATATAAAATACCTCTGAGTTAATAGTAACATTTCCAATTCAGATTCAGGACCACTGTTTTTTTGTTTGTTTTTTAATCCTCCTGTATTCACACAAGAAAGCCTGGTTCTCACGAGGCATGGTGGCTCATGCCTGTAATCCCAGCACTTTGGGAGGCTGGGGTGGGTGGATCACTTGAGGTCAGGAGTTTGAGGCCAGCCTGGCCAATATGGTGAAACCCCGTCTCTACTGAAAGTACAAAAAATTAGCCAGGTGTGGTGGCAAGCACCTGTAATCCCAGCTACTCAGGAGGCTGAGGCAGGAGAATCCCTTGAACCCAGGAGACGGAGGTTGCAGTGAGCCAAGATCACACTACTGTACTCTACCCTGGGTGACAGAGCAAGACCCCCTCTTAAACAAACAAACAAACAAACAAACAACAACGACAAAAAAAACCTAGTTCTCAAGGGCAGAGAATATCTGATAATTGCTGTTTACTTTATCCTGTATTACACATATAATAGGCTCAGAAAAATACACATTTACTGAGAACAGCTAAAATTGTTTCCATATATTCCCTCCCCCTTCTCCCCTAAGATTTAATAGTTGTACTGTATTGACATTGTCAGATAGCCATTACGTACTACGCTTTCCCTATTACCACTCGTTTAGTCTTAGTCCTACAAGTAATTATTTGCTAATGCTCATGAGCATTCCTCATGTCAATGTCTCTAATCATTCTGCTTGTCTAAAGTTCATTTTCTAGCAGATTCCTCAGGGAAAGAAAGTGAAAGCAATGTTCCCTGAGTTTTGCATGTTGATAAATGTTTGTCTTTTATATTTGAAGGTCAGCTTTGATGGATATAAAATCCTTGGGTCACGTTTTCTTTGAGTGTCTCAAATATGGTACTCCGTTTTTATCTGGCATGAAGTATCATTTACAAATTTGCTAATCTGTGTTTGCCTCATAAAATCATACGGGTTTGAGGGTTTTTCTGTTTTTGTTTTTGCCTAAATGTCTAAATATTTTTTTCCATTTTTTTAAGTCCATGAATTTTACTAAATTATGTCTTGGTGTTGGTTATTCTGAACGACTATTGTCAGACTATGGTGTGCTCTTTCAACATGTAACTTAAAATATTTTTTCTTGTTATATCAGGAAAGTTCTTGAATTATGGTTTTGAGTATGTGTTCAGTTCTCTTAGTTTAATTTCTCATGGGGGACTTCCTATTATCTATATGTTGGATTTTCTTTGTCTTCAATTTTTTCCCATTCTATTGAATGGTTTTCTCTTTTAACTTTTTTTATTTTTAAAATCCTTATTCCTTTCACTCTCTTTTCTCTTACGACATTATCTGTAGCTTATTCTCTTGTATTTTTTCTGGTTAAGACTTTATTTATTTATTTATTTATTTATTTTGAGACGGAGTCTTGCTCTGTCGCCCGGGCTGGAGTGCAGTGGCCGGATCTCAGCTCACTGCAAGCTCCGCCTCCCGCCTCCCGGGTTTACGCCATTCTCCTGCCTCAGCCTCCAGAGTAGCTGGGACTACAGGCGCCCGCCACCTCACCCGGCTAGCTTTTTGTATTTTTTAGTAGAGACGGGGTTTCACTGTGTTAGCCAGGATGGTCTCGATCTCCCGACCTCGTGATCCGCCCGTCTCGGCCTCCCAAAGTGCTGGGATTACAGGCTTGAGCCACCGCGCCTGGCCTAAGTTTTGTATTTTTTAGTAGAGACGGGGTTTCACCGTGTTAGCCAGGATGGTCTCGATCTCCCGACCTCGTGATCCGCCCGTCTCGGCCTCCCAAAGTGCTGGGATTACAGGCTTGAGCCACCGCGCCTGGCCTAAGACTTTATTTCTTAAGTAAATTTTGTTTCTAATTCTCCAAGTTCTATCATCTCATTTCTGAGTTTTAAAAATCTGATTTATAGATTTTCCCATGTCTTATATTATTTTCTTAATGCTTTTTAGCTTACTTTGAAATTGAAAGCTACACTCTTGATGTATTCTGTGGACACATGTCTCCAGTGTGCTTTTGTTGCCTGAACAGATGCCATTCTGCTTTTTATTTTTGCATAGTAAGTGATTTGTTGCTCATTCTTATGTGAAAAAGGTTTTTCTGAACTTTTAGAAGACATGGTTGAAGGTAGTTTTGCTAACTTCAGAAAGTTCCTTGTTTTGTCTTCATAAAGTAATTTTTAAAAGTAACTATTTGCCTCCTGAGATTTTCTAGCTGTGTGCCTTCTTTCCTTTCTCTATTGTCTTTATCCTGATCCATTTTGATTCCAGTTTCAGAAGGCTGGGTCGTGCTCCATTTTGGAAGGAAGCCCTGTCTGGTCAGTTTTATAAGTTCATTGGGGCCCAACTGTTCTAGCTCATTCCACCCTTAATGTGGGCCTCTTGTATTCATCTGCTTTTGGAGTGGGAGAAAATGCCTCCTAATTTCAGCTACTATTCTCAAATTGGTCTGTTGCACTTTGCACTCACTAAATATCTGTTGGCTATTTTTCCTGCTCTGTTCTCGGGTTTATCAGGGGCTCTATTGTTTTCCTCTGCTTTCTCCCACACAAATGGCAGATCTTGCAGATATTAATGATTCGTTCTAATTTGCTTGTATAGTAGTCCCCCTTTATCCATGGAGGGTATGTTCTAAAACCCCCAGTGGGTGGCTGAAGCTGCAAATAGTTCCAACCCTTATATATATTATGTTTTTTTCCCCTTACATACACACCTATGGTAAAGTTTAATTTGTAAATTAGGCACAGTAAGAGATTAACAACAATAAAATAGAGCGATTATAAAAATATACTGTAATAAAATTTATGTGAATGTGGTCTCTCTCTCTCTCTCAAAATATCTTATTGTACTGTGCTATGGGAAATCACAGAGAGCAAAACTGTGGGTAAGTGGGGGACTGCTAGTATTTGGGGTTTTCCAGGGATGCTTTATCACCTGATTTTATTGTAAATGTTTTTGGTTTTTCTATCTAGTGGTCCTGTTTGTTGTTATGATAGGATTTTGAGAGATTAAAAAACTGTCATTGCTGTTGCAGTCCCAGAATCTTCTCAATCCTAATACATTTTTTAGATATATATTTAAAACACAACAGAATTCTCCTGCCCACTGCCCAAAACAACATGACCTCCTGACACAGCAGGTTGCATCAGAGATCTTGGAGCTGAAAAAGCCTCAAGAGATCATCCGGTTCACCTCCCTGTGGTTAGGCAGGAAAAGCACCATCCTAAATTCAGAATAGATAACAGAAACACTCAGAAATTAAGTAAGAAGTAGACCCCATTATTGTTTAATGGTTTTAAATTTTGGTGTTTTTTTATAGTGTTCATACAATTGAAAATCTAAATGTATAAATATATACCACAGAATGTTACTCAAATTAAAATAAACACACAAACAATTCCAAAGTATAAACATCAAGTTTATCGTACATTTGGGTATGAATGAGTGTTAAAATTTCTGTATTTATTATAGCCATGTATTGGAAATATTAATTTAAAATATATACTTTTCAGGCCGGGCGCGGTGGCTCAAGCCTGTAATCCCAGCACTTTGGGAGGCCGAGACGGGCGGATCTCGAGGTCAGGAGATCGAGACCATCCTGGCTAACACGGTGAAACCCCGTCTCTACTAAAAATACAAAAACTAGCCGGGCGAGGTGGCGGGCGCCTGTAGTCCCAGCTACTCGGGAGGCTGAGGCAGGAGAATGGCGTAAACCCGGCAGGCGGAGCTTGCAGTAAGCTGAGATCCGGCCACTGCACTCCAGTCCGGGCGACAGAGCGAGACTCCGCCTCAAAAAAAAAATAAATAAATAAAATAAAATATATACTTTTCAAAATAAATCTGAAAATCAGCTAAATGCAACATCCAATTCAACCAGTTTGTGAATAGCTTTGTGAGTGAGCCAGAATATTTTAAGGCAAATTCTTGTGAATTAGCTAGGGAATAAAATCTGATGATGGTAAAATACTGAACTAACAAATGATAGCTTTTTTATTAAAGATGGTCCTCCATAATAATGAAAAAAAAATAACTGTGATACAAGATGAAAATAACCTAAAAGTAAACAGAACATGTCATTAATAGAGTCCTTCATTATCTAGTGTAGCCTGTAATGGAGGAAACAGCAAGCGTAATTCTCTTATCTTACCATAGGCAGTAAGCACACACTGTAAAATCCATCTCTTCATTTTCTGGTTGAAAAGATCATTGTAGAAAAGGCCTGCCAGGGAGTAGAGGTCATGCTGATTTATTGGCAATTAAACCTGCAGGATTTCTGCACTCCCTTCAAAACAAAGTATCTGAGGCTATTCAGCCAGTATGATTACATAGTGGGCTATCTACTAAAACCCAGGAGTCTTTCTGTTAGTGCACAACAGATACAATTGACTTGGTTGTATTTAGAAAATTACTGCTATTTTCTGTGCAGACTCTTGTTGTATCTTCCTAAAATCGCCTCAGCCCAAAGAATTACCTTGTTAGTCAATTTAATAAAGCAGAATCTTACCAAGTGATATATGATTCAGCTTGGAGGCATAAGAACTTTGTTAAAAAATACTAGCATGGACTCACTTGAAGCAAATGAATACATTGCTGAATCTATGTAATCTGTCTATGGTGACTCAGACCTAGATTTCTGAATGTCGACTAGTTTGAGGTGATGTTTTAGAGTTTGATACTCAAAATTAATTAGCTTTTATCCATTTCATGTCTAGACACAAACCAAGTTACTTAGGTTAGCTGTTAAACCATGGACACTACTTACATATAGACATTTTACACAGACACACTTTACATATAGACATTTACATATAGACAGGCAGGCTCAGGTGCTAGGAATGATGGAATCTCAGCAATACAGGTAAGGTAGGAAAGAGGAAAGAGGAAGGTAGAAATAGGATGGGTGAGGATGGAAAAAGTGACCAAATCAACATTTCTGCCTCTGCCCAACCCCATCTACCAGAATGAATATGTTTATACCTGAGTTAGTTCTCCTTAGAAACAGGAAGATGGCTGCTGTACATTGTACCATACAGGACCACCTGCATCAGGCACCAGCCTGCCACCACCATTCCTTCCTCTTCCTTCCTGCCAGCCTGTGTGGCTATGGTCTCATTTATTCATCCGTCCATTCACTTATTCAGTAAATATTTTTTGAGATTTTAATATGTGCCAGTTACTGTTCTAGGCCCTTGAAATATACCATGTCTCTGTAATACACTGTTTTTTTCTTTACTTTTTTACTTACAAAATTTTTTTTCTTTTTTTTTCTGAGACAGAGTCTCACTCTGTTGCCCAGGATGGAGTGCAGTGGCACAATCTCAGCTCACTGCAACCTCCACCTCTCGGGTTCAAGAGATTCTCCTGCCTCAGCCTCCCAAGTAGCTGGGACTATAGGCACCTGCCCCCACGCCCAGCTAATTTTTATATTTTTAGTAGAGACGGGGTTTTACCATATTGGCCAGGTTGGTCTCAAACTCCTGACCTTGTGATCCTCCCACCTCAGCCTCCCAAAGTGCTGGAATTACAGGCATGAGCCACATGCCCAGCCTTTTACTTATAAAATGTTAAATAAAAATGATACATTTATTTTAGAAAATAGAAATGAATATAAAGATGATATTTTAATCCTCATATAATCCCAACAAATACTGTTAAACATTTCACTGTATATCTTTCTGATCTTTTTACCTCTTCTGATGTTTTTAAGCTGAAATATCCAGGCACATAAAATATTAAAGATCAATAAAACAAACACTCATGTGCCCATTACACAGTTTAAAAACAAAATATTACACAGTTGAAGACCCCTTCCCAGTTGT
Source organism: Colobus angolensis palliatus (assembly GCF_000951035.1). NCBI lineage: Eukaryota > Metazoa > Chordata > Mammalia > Primates > Cercopithecidae > Colobus > Colobus angolensis. The sequence continues at coordinate 719,167 of NW_012114599.1, read as the reverse complement.
ATTCAACTGCCTTACTGTCAGGAGCTACCACTATGGTAAATGCTTTTTTCTGTTTTTATCATATACGTTATGTAGCATATTTTTATTATATATGTGTGATATATAGGACTGTTTTGCATATTTTTAAAACTTTATGTAAATATTATTCTGAATATATTCTCCTGCAATTTGCTTTTTGTCTCTCATCATTTTTGAGATTTATTAACATCAATGTATATAGCTCTACTTTATTGATTTTAACTGTTGTATCACAGATACTCCAGGGATGAATATGCCATGATTCATTTATTCTTTCTCCTACGGATTGGCATGTAAGTGGTTGCCAGTATCTTTCTGTTAAAAACATGGCAATGACTGTTCTATTCCTGTCTCCTTGAGCACATGAGGGAGACTGTCTCTAGGGTATATAGCTAGGAATAAAATTGTTGAGAAAAAGGGTGCAAATTACATGGACATTACCCAATGGCCCTTTGAAGTGGTTGCATTAACTTACACTATTACAAGTAATGTTTGCATAATGTACTCTTTATGTATAAGTAAATATATACATGCCCACATTCACACATATGTCATACGTATATGATGTGAATAAGGTATATGTATCAGAGCCCAGAAGATCCAAGGCCAGATGGTCTTACCAGCATTCCTTTTCTTTTCTTCTTTGTCCTGATCCACGTCCTCTCACCTTCCTGTCCTTCAAGATCCAGCTCCAGTCCCTCAAAAGGCCTTGTTTGTCACCAGGTTCCACACATCTCTCCTTTTCCTGACTTCCTGAGGCTGCCCCTCACACGCACTCACCATCCAGAAGGTGTATTTAGTGTTTCAGGGCCTATGCTCCAGCTCTACATCATAAAATCGGCTCCTCAAAGGCAGGAACCATCCTGAGGATCTATTGGCCTCTCCCAGAATCCAGTGCCACATTCATGATGAAGCCACCATGTTCTTGAGGAAGTTAGTGAACTGTTGATGGAGTGAAGGCAGTTTCATTTTCCTCCCATAGAGAGGTCAGGTCATATTCTTGGAGCAACTTCTTAGGAACAGCTGTCCTCTCCTATATTGGTAATACTTGGATCCACTTAAGATGCTCATCTTCATACCCTTTGTCCCAACAATTTCATTGCTGTTATATACCCTAGAGAAAACCCCTCACATGTGTTCCTGCCTTTCTCTCACACTCTCCTCTTGGTGAATTCCCAAGGCAGCAACATGCACTTAGGCTAACCTTCTTGAAGCTACTACAAGTGATAAGACTATTCTTTCAAAGCCACAGCCACATATAGGTCAGCAAATACAGACTCACAGTTCATGTTTGTTCAACTTAGAGGAACTATTACTGAGAGCTTTCAGTCTGTTCAGTCACCCAAGTATATTCTATTCTTAGTTCTGGGTCCCTAAGGAGTCTGGATTCTCCTGTTTCTATTTCTAGGTATCCTCTAGTCTTCTGCAATATCCTGAGCAATATACCCTTTCTGGCATGTCTAATCCCAAACCTTGTTGTGTTTCCCTCAATAGGATATCAAATATTCAAATGTATTTTCTTATCAGATTTTTCTTTCTTTCGTTTCGACAGCAACATGGTGTAGTGAAAAGAAAGGAGGCTTTAGAATGGATAGAACTGTACTTGAATCTCTGCTCAATCACTTTATCATGTTATGTTAAGCAAGTTATGGAACCTCCATCATTTGTCAGGTAGGGAAATCTGTCTTATGGTTGTTGAGATAATTAAATGAGATAACATAGGTTAAGTGTGTTTATAATAGTGTCCTGCATGTAGTAGATGCTTGATAATGATTCACATCATTCATTTCATTTTCCTCCCTCCCTCTGAATTATCAACAGGTATTTCTTCTTGAGTAGAGATGGAGTAGGAAGTCATCTAAGTAACTGGAAAGGACTCCATTACAGCCCACCCAAAATAATCTCTACTCCTATTTGCATCACAGAAATTCTACCAGTACTAATTACCAATTAATTATTTTGTACTCATAATTGATGAGTATTTAAGTCCCTTCATCACCTTAGGAAAGTTTATTAGGCAGTTTGTTCCAGGACAGAGAAAATTAATGCGAACCTGTTGCCAAGAAATTTGGTGGGGCACTAAAAGGGACACTCATCTAACCATTTGGGCTAAGAGACCTATTTAGTATTTGGCATCTCCTAAAGACATAAATGTTTCTCTTGGATAATTATATACCTATCCTTATACTGGCACACATATAGAAACCAGTGGTGTCATTACACCAGAGATATCTGCCTCTTTGTGAATGTGTTTTTTATCACAGGCTTTCTAAAAATATTTTTAGAATATTTCAAAATAACATATTACATAAAATGTTTAATTATATTTTATAATAAAAATCTCTATTATCAGTAAGATTGCCATCAATAAGATCCATTCTTTCCTCTGTATATCTACATCAAGGTAAATGCTTCGAATAGTAAATCAGTTAGAAAAAGAGTTAGTTCTTTCTGAACTACTTACCCAAAAAAGCTATTGGAAGGCCCCAGACACACTTAATTATCAAAGTAGAGCTATCCTAGATCACCGCAGGACTTGGGTAACTTGAGACTAAGAAAAAAGGAATCTTTCATTAGGAAGTGTGAGAAATGTCTTAGGGTTGATTTTGTTTAAATGCCAGTGTGAATTGATCATTAGCATTTGCGAGAGCTGTGCAAATAACACCACCTAAGGGGCTAACTAAACCAATGAGGAATTGTTACAGAGCAATTAATTCACTTCCAAGTCTTTTGTATTACCACCACCTTATTTCCCTAGTGTAGATAGACAATTTGTTTTTTTAAAAATCCACCAAAAACTGTGATATTCTGCCAACAAGATTACAGGGGTGAAAGAACAACCCCCTAGTCAAATGCAAATTGTAGTCATGTTAGCATGTTAATGAGCTAAGTGATAAACTGTGGGTCAAATTTCCCCTTCTTCAGCTTAAATAGCACTCCAGAAGGGCTTATTTTAAAATGTTTGGGAACGGCAGCAATTAAGGATTATTATGTGAACATGATCTGTTCAGCAATATGAAAAATTAATAGATGAGACTTAACTAAAATGAGACATAATTCTTCCTAATGATTTACAAGTTATCAAGAAACATAGCTTAAAGGAGATATATTTAACTATTCTAAATTTGGAGTAAAGTCTTTTCAAAATTTCTTATATTGTGGTTTTTGAAATTTAGATCTGTTTTATCTAGTCGAAGGAAATTTAAGGAAGAGCTAAAAAGGAAAATAGAAGACAATGACATGTTTAGGGATATCAATTTATCTTTCTTGACCACTTATCAAAGAAATCTTTCTTGATTGAACCTACTCCCATCACCTGATTTCACCCTTACAAAGCAGCTTTGTGCTTTCATAGAATTTTTCATATTCACTAGTTTTTATGTGCTCATGTTCATTTTATAAGCAGGTTTCATTGTATTTTACAGTGCCTAACTCAGCTTCTCGCCTGCTGGTCAGGCTCTGGAAAGCTGAGTGAAAACAGAAGGCAGCCAGAAGGTGCAGTGGGGACAACTTGCAATAGTGTTACATAGGCCCTCCTCCCTCTTTCTGTGTGCCCATGTCCACCTCTATCCTTGCTGCCACTTCCAGAAGCTTTGTAACCATGGGCAAGTTACTGAATCTCCCTGGACTTCAACTTTGACATTTGTGAAATAGAGATGATAAAGCTTCAGGTCCAAGACAGTGGTCTCAACCTTGCTGCGTAATGGAATCATCTGGAGAACTTTTAAAAATACTGATGACTATGTTGGATACAGTGAATTCTAGATTTCTCTTCACGGAATCAGTGTGTCAGTATGTTCAGTTCTTTATCCTCCATTTTAAAGTTTAACTTCCTCGAAGTTTCAGTAAACAACCTTTTCCACCAGTTTTAATCAGTACTTCACATCTGTTCCCCTGGTCACCTGCTCTGTCCTGACTCATCCCAGTCACCTGCTTTGACCTGAGTCACCCCTGGTCACCTGCTGTGACCTAAGTCACCTTTAGTTACCTGTTCCTAACCGTCCTTCCCACCAAACTACTCACCCTGCCACTCTGGCTTATACCCCTGCTCTCTTTAAAATAGCCAATCGGAATTAGCTTAGACTGTGCGGTCCAACCCTCGCCAATAGGGGAAGGACACAGCAGTAAGGTGCTACCTGCGTCAGGAATAAGAACCCCTTCCCCTTCCTTGTTCAGGTATGCTCTCGCCATTACTCCATTCGTGAGTCGCACCCACCTATAGAAGTAAAAATTGCATTGCTGAGAAAATTAAATTTCTGTTTGAGTGCTATTTATTTGCGGCTCAGAGGAACGAGCATTTTGTTTCTAACAATCGAGGAACAGGCATTTTGTTTCTAACAACTGAGTGCATCCCAGAGCTTCTAAATTCATCAGCGTGGTTGCTGCCAGGGAATGGGAAGCTTCAAAGCTCCCCAGGAGATTGTAATGTCCAACTGAGGTTGAGAACCGATATTCTAAGGAGTGTTATGATAATTAAATAAAGCAGAGAGGGAAAAAGCATCCTATAAGTAGTAGGAGGTAAAAAATCATTTGTTTCTGTCTTTCTCGTTAGTTTTACTATTTATGTTGGTAGCTGTATTTGATCCTAGCTAGAAGCTGAGGGACAGAGAGAGAATTTTGTTCAAACTTTTTTTTTAACTTTCTATTTTGAAATAATCTTAAACTTATAAAAAAGTCGCAAGAACCGTGTAAAGAATTCCCATATACCCTTCACCCAGGCTTACCAATTGTTAACAATCTACCACATTTGCTGTATCACTCCTCCATTCTCTGTATGTACATATTTTTTTTTGAACTAGTTGAGAGATAGTTATAGAAAATATGTCCCTTTGCCCCTAAATAGCATATATTTACTAAAAACAAAGAAATATAACCACAGAGACAATTATTTGGAAAATTTAACATTGAAACAATGTTCATATCTAATCTACTGTCCATGTGTAATTATTTCTAATTTTCCTAATAATGTCCTATGGCATCCCACCCATCACCCTTCCCCACCCCCACCCCTTTCAGGATTCAATCCAGGATCATACATAGTAGTTGGCTGTCATATCTCTTCAGTTTCTTTTAATCTGGAATAATTCTTCTCCTTTTCATAACACTGACTTTTTTTTTTTTAAGAACAGGCTAATTGTTTTGTATCCCATGCCATCTTTTTTGGTAAGTGTACAATTAAATGATTTTTATTAAACGTGGAGGGGTGCAATCATCACTAAAACCCAGTCTTGAACATGTTTATCACCCTCAAATGTTCCCTTTTCCCCCAACCCCACCCCCAGTCCTAAGCCACCACTGATTTGCTTTCTGTCTCTGTAGTTTTGCCTTTTTCAGAATGTCACATAAATGGAATCATACAATATATGATCTTTATGTCTGGCTTATTTTACTTAGCCTAGTGTGTTTGAGGTTCACCTACTTGTAGTATATCTCTACAGGTTGTTCCTTTTTTATTGCTGAATAATATTCTAGTGTATGGATATGCCACATTGGTGAACAGTTTCTAAGATAGTCCCCAGTGATTCCCACTTCCTAGTATTCATGCCCTTGTGTAATTCCTTCCCATTGAGTATGGGCTGGACCTAGCGCCTTGCTCCTAATGAACAGGATGTGGAAGAAGTGATGGAATGTCACTTCTGAGACCTGGTTATTCAAAGACTATGACTTCCATCTTGGGAGCTCTCATTCTCTCTCACTTTCTCAAGCCCCTTGGACTGAGTAGCCATGTTGTGAGCAGCCCTATAGAGAGGTCCACATAGTAAGCAACTAATTTTTCTGGGCAACCACCAGTGAAAGCTGGAGACCTGCTAGCACCACATCAGTTAGCATAGAAGCAGATACCCCTTCTCTATAGTACAGTCTTCAGATGAGACTATAGCTCTGACCAACACCTTGACTTCAACCTCAGGAGAGACTGAGTCAGAATTACCAGCTAAGTAAGGTAGATTTCCTGTTGTTTTTAGCCATTACATTTTGGGGTGATTTGTTCACAGCAATAGACAATTAATATACCACATTTAAAAAATCTATTCTCTGGTAGATGGACATTTGGATTGTTTCTGAGTTTTGATTCTCATGAATAACTTTGCTATGAACATTTACACATGTCTTAAAGGATTTTTTTTTTAAACGGCACCAAGCTCACCTGGCTTGTACTACCCCTACTGTTCCAATACAATTTTGTTCTTTTTCAACTTGTTTGCTTGTTTAAAATATTCTCTTATTCTGTCAAATAAAACTGTGCAATCTACCACTTATGCCCTTCAGTAATATCTGAAATCAGAACACATGCTGGAGAGTAAATTGACAAAATTTTAAAAGCCATTCAAGTCCAATTTATATAGAGCCCCTACTACTTCTTGATAGGCTATTAATGTTTCAGGATATTAAAATATTATTTGGGAATAGTGGTGACAAAGTGTACATCTCTTAGAAAAAACATGTTTAATCTACTACACTTGCACAGTAGGCCTGCATTCCTTTAACTCTTAACAGGATACAGTTACCATGACGTGTGTCTGAGTCTATTTTGTGCTGCTATAACAGAATAGTCCTCACCAGGTAATTTATAAACAACAGAAATTTATTTCTCACAGCTCTGGACACTGGCATCTGGTCTGATAAGGGACTTGTTGCTGCATCCTCCCGACAGAAGGGCAAGCGAACTGACCATTGCATGAAACCTCTTTTATAAGGGCCTTAATCCCATTAATGAGCAAAGAGCCCTCATGGTCTAATTACGTCTTAAACACCCTACTGTTTAAGACTAGCACTTTAACAACACCTAAATTTTGGAGGACACACATTCAAATCAAAGCAACATGCACTTAGGATTTTCTTTACATAAGCAAGACATGAACCATTGTATTAGTTTGTTTTCATGCTGCTGATAAAGACATACCCAAGATCAGGGAAAAAAAGAGGTTTAATTGGACTTACAGTTCCACATGGCTGGGGAGGCCTTAGAATCATGGTGGGAGGTGAAAAGCGCTTCTTACATGGTGACTGCAAGAGAAAATGAGGAAGATGCAAAAGTGGAAACCTCTGATAAAATCATCAGATCTCATTGGACTTTTTCATTACCATGAGAATAGTATGGGGGAAACCACCCCCATGATTCAGATTGTCTCCCACAGGGTCACTCCCACAGCATGTGGGAATTATGGGAGTACAATTCAAGATGAGATTTGGGTGGGGACACAGAACCAAACCATATTAACCTTTAATAATAGGTAGCACCTAATGAGTCCCTACCATGTACGAGGCACTATTCTAAACCCTTGCAATGCATTCCATTTTATTTAATCCTTACGACAGTCTTAATCCTCACAACTTCATGAGGTAGGTCCTCATCACAGGATGACCTTTTTGCATAATTCCATGAGATGCCATTCACATTGTGATCTTTGTGAATGGGATCCCTGAAATTGTGTACTGCTAGGCTGCCTATTGGTATTATCTATTGCAATCTCCACTTTACAAATGAAGAAGCACAGAAAGGTTAAGTATTTTGCCCAGGCTTCCCAAGCTTGTAAGTGGCAGAGCTAAGATTTGCATTCAGGGTATCAGGCGTCTTCCAGGGTGATATGGTTTGGCTGTGTCCCCACCCAAATCTCATCTTGAATTGTAGTTCCCACAATCCCCATGTGTTGTGGGAGGGACCTGGTGGGAGGTAACTGAATCACAAGGGCATTTACCCTTATCCTGGTCTCATGATAAGTTTTCATGAGATCTGGTGGCTTTAGAAGGGGACTTTCCCCCTTTGCTCAGCACTTCTCTCTCCTGCTGCCATGTGAAGAAAGGTGTGTTTGCTTCCCCTTCCACCACGATTGTAAGTTTCCTGAGGCCTCACCAACCATGTGGAACTATGAGTCAATTAAACCTCTTTTCTTTATAAATTGCCCAGTCCTGGGTATTTCTTCATAGCAGCATGAGAACGATCTAATACACAGGGTAAGAGCTCTTAGCCACTGCACTCTTGCATAGAATCTTACTGTTTGGCTAAAATGAAAAAGGTTATGTTAGATATACTACTCAGATGATTATTTCTAGGGAATTGTTTCTCAAGGGATGGTCCGTGGACTGGGAAGATTATCATCATGTGGGAGCTTGACAGAAATTTGAACTATCATGACCCAGCTCCATCCCAGATGTATTGAATCAGAAACTGGGAGTAGGACCCAGCAATCTGTGTTTAATGAGCCCTGTAGCTGATTCCACTGCATGTTAAAGTGTGAGAGCTATTGTTTTAGGAAATTACTTAGTTTTTTAAATGAAAAAATATTTTTAAAACATGTTTTCATTTGTTTTAGAGCAATTTTCCTACTCAGATAAGTTTAAGTATTGATTATACTCTTGATCTGTACTTTGGAATCCAAAACTCACAGAATTCAAGGAAAAGGCAAGGGTGGGACCAGGGCAATCACCCTCTTGGGCTCCTCTTTAAAAATGATGTAGCTACTCACTCCCTAGGTTTCTGTGTCTCCTCTCTCAAATGTTGAAACAAGGAGAAAATAATTTGTTTAGCTATGCTGTGGGGTGCATCTCCTTGGGGCATCAAATTGTTCATCCATGACTGCCTTACCTAAGTCCAGGGGAGGGGGTAGGGTCACATAGTACAAATGGGCCAGTAAAGTCTCTGTTGTGATGGAAGCAGGAGTCAAAATCTTTTGGAATACAGGATGGATATAATTAATTCATCTCCAATACACAATTTATGTTTTATATTATATAATATCAAATAGATAAGAATGTATTTTATTCTGTCACACGTTTCTACTTAACATATTGCATTTGAGTTTCCAAATTGGTTTGGGAAAGGAGGAAGACATAGATGTGGCCAGAGAGCCGAAGTCCAATGCAATACAGCAATTGGTGAGGTATTCAATGCATTTCTCTAATAAATGGCAACACAGACACCAAAGAAAGGCCCAGTAAATAAAAGGGATAAATTATTCCATTAGCCAGATTAACTGAATTAAGATTGGTAATTTTTCTTTTAGGGACCCGAAGATATATTTTAAAAGAATGTGAAATGCAGTATTTGCTTATAAGAAAATAAAGTTGGCCAGTCGCAGTGGTTCACGCCTGTAATCCCAACACTTTGGGAGGCGGAGGCGGGCGGATCACCTGAGATCGGGAGTTCGAGACCAGCCTGACCAACGTGGATAAGTCCCATCTCAACTAAAAATGCAAAATTAGCCGGGCGTGGTGGCGCATGCCTGTAATCCCAGCTACTCAGGGGGCCGAGGCAGGAGAATTGCTTGAACTGGGGAGGCAGAGGTTGCGGTAAGCTGAGATCGTGCCATTGCACTCCAGCCTGGGCAACAAGAATGAAACTCTATCTCAAAAATAAATAAATAAAAATAAAAAATAAAGTCAATGGTAGTTTACACTTTCTCAAGGTGACATCATCAGTGGTGGAATTATATATTGTATCTAGCTATTTCCTGAACAATCTATCACCTTTGAATAAATCCTGCCTGGGCCTTTTTGGGCCTGGCTGCCCTGTTTCTACTACACTGCATTCTCACCAGCCACAGTTGATTGGATCAGAGGTGGATACATGACGGAGGAGCAACAAGCTACTTCAGCCAATCAGATTCTCTGACTCAATATTTTAGTACCTGAACTGCATTAATGATGTGATACTGGACTGCTTGTACTGAGAGTCCAGAACTGTATTGATTCTTGTGTTTCCTGAGATTGTTTCATTTCCTTTTCCTTGTAGACCATGAGATGATTTTTTATAATGCTCCTTTTAAAGTAATTTATTATTTAAGGACACATGTACAGATGGTAAAATCTATAAAGAATAACAAGAGAATAATTATCTCAAAGAGCAGCGTAATGGTTGCCTCTGAAGGAGAGGGAGGGAGATATTTTCAGACGGGCAAATAAGGGCCTTTCAAGGCACAGCTGTGCTGTATTCTTTACCTGGTGGTGGTTACTCTAGAGTTATTTTTAATATTCATACATGCATGTTTCATATACTCTTGCTCTATATGACACAATTTCTCAAAAAAGATTTTTAACTTGAGCTAATGTAGTGGATTTCTATTCCTTTCAAGCAAACATATTTCAAGACCCATAGTTATTAAAGATAATTTACTAGTAGTGGTATTCATTCAAATAAATAAAGAGTGTGTGTGTGTGTGTGTGTGTGTGTGTGTTTAAAGCATGCTATTTAAATCTCACTGAACTCCAGGATCAGCATAAACCTTAGGAATGTTCTAGTTTGTTCAAGGTCTAACAAAATAGAAGAAAATTGAGAGCCAACTCAGAATCCTGAGTTTTTCCTACCAAGCTACATCACTTTCCTAACACAAGAGACAGCAATCATATCAGCAAGAAATGCATATTTCAAAGATTCAATTATTTTTATTGCTTATTTTATTCTTAGAAAACTTAACTGCCTCAGTACTGAAAATAAATTATCTTATGTAATATAACATCTGTACATAAGCAACATTTTATATCATGATTGCTAGATATCAAGAATATCCAGAAAAGAAATTACTGCAATTTAAAATGGAATTTTACTGACAACTACTAAATTGTATTTCCTGCTTATTAATGTTAAATCATATAATAAAGTGAATTTAATGACACAGTGAGTCTTATAAGTATGAGAAAAATTGCTTCCCCTTTGCTAAACCCATCACATATAATCGAAGATTAATAATACTATGTGTTGTAAAAATTGGCTTATTTTCATTAATGGAAGGCATATCACCATTTCTGATGTTATGTCCTGTTACCTAGAAAGAAAAAAGAAGCAGAATGCCTACAGACAGGACCTGCTACGTAATTTGCAGGGCCCAGTGAAAAATGAAGATATGGGTGCCTTATTAAAAAAGCAGAAGTGGGAGTGCCATTAAGGGTACTAAAATAAAAAATTTTCTTTCTTCAGATGTTTCTCTTTCTCTCAACTTATCATGGTGTTTTTTATTTGCTACTTAATGTTGTGCTCCCTTGCAAGGGGAATGCTTAGAGGGCAAATGGAGACACTCACAGGTGCATGGGGCCCCATTCCTGGATTTGCTATGTTTTCACTGTCTACCAGCTGCCAGGTTCACCCGCTTATCAGCTGCAGGACCAATGTGCTGCACCCTGCAAAGAACAGGAAGTCAACCTCCCCTTCACATGGCCTGCCACTCAACCCACAGGAGACAGGCGCCCTCCTTCAAGACTATAACCTCCATACCAGGAGATATTCAATGCCCAGATCATGGATGGGCTAGAGACTTGACCCTGCCAAGACACCCATCAAATGTACTATGGTGCTAACAACCTAAAGCAGGGATGCTACAGTCATGCCCTGGCCCAAGATGCTACTACGTGCATGTACCCTACTCGGACCTTTCCCAAACATACCATGGTCCCTGCTGGTGGCAGAGGGTGCCAGCAGATCGCAACCCCACCTCCATGACCTGGTTGCTACCCTGGGTAGAAGTGGTCACTTGGCAGGGGCAAAAAGAGGGAGGCTGGGCAGGGTTTTGGCTGCCGGAACATGGTAGAGCCAGCAGCTGAGAACCCCTCCTGGGAGGCAAGGAGATGGCAAGAGGGGGGACATGTGTGAGCCAAGGTTCCAAGCCCCCATCATATGCTCCACTGTCCCATCAAACTTCACTTAAAAACACAAATTCAAAGATAAAGGTTACAAAGATTTTTAAGGAGACTGCAGACATTAAACCCCAAAAGCAGGGCCCTCCTGAGCACCAGGTCCTATGGAACTGTACTGGTTACACCTATGAAACCAGCCCTATCTACTGAACTATATAGTTACTTCCTGGGCATGACAAAAATGAGATCACAGATACCTGTGTATATTTACAGGTATGTGTTTATATCTGCTCTGAAATGTCTTTTTAGATGAAAATACTATGACTGGTAGGATTCAAGATAAGGTACAGTGCCAACCAGTCAAAATGATGAACGTAATTCTTCCATAAACATACAGCTTTGATAAAGAAACAGATGGGAAAACATTGTGTACAAAAAAACTTTAAAACTTCTAAGCATTTTTTGCTATTACATGAAATACAGATAATTATGTGTCTGACTTTTGGAGTCTCTCAGTCAGTTCTTCAGTCACAAGGAGTCATCAATTTATTCTACTACCTAAAATGTCATTTCTTTTTCTCTTCCACATTCCATTTAGTAGTAATCCTCACCAATCCTCAATGCCCAATCAAATTTCACCTTTTCTTTAAGGCCTTCTCCAGCTATCCCAGTGTTATCCTTCGTTTGTTTATCTCTTTTTTACCACTGGTTATTGCTGATTACCTTCCAACAATATGTGTGTTGCGTTTCCAAACCAGACCTTTACTTTCTTTGAGGAGAAAATTCAGATTCTCTAGTATTCTCTGTGTTCTTTATTTCTTTATCTCCCTACTCAGGGTTTAACAGTCTGTCCTGCATTGTGTATACCTAATCACATTCTTTTTTTGAATTAGGGCTCCAAATTGTCTACATTGTTAAGAACTTGCTTAAATGACAGCAAACTCTCTATTGGAAATAACAGGCCAGCAGGAGATGAGGCTGTATGTGAACATAAAACCTTAGACCAAAAATCATATTAAGCAAAAATGTGATGCAATCTAAGAGAACATGATCCAGTCTCTCACACAAAGGGCCAGCACCTTCCACTCCGTCCTCTCCCCATTGCCCTGAGCACATGCTGTGGTGCCAATGCCTGTTTAACCCTGTTGGCAATGTACTTGACCTCCAAGCACTTCTGAAACTCCACTTTCATGCTAACTATGAATGCTTTCCTTTTGCCTTCTTTTCTCAAGGCTTTGCTCACTGTTTATTAAGAAAACTAACCTTAATAAGTGAGTTAATGAAAGATGGAACAAACCCTACCGATTTCTCCCTTCTTAGGTGATGTCATACATTTGTAAAAGATGTTTTGGGGAGTCAGATTCTTCACCCAAAAGGAGCACTTTCATTATGCACTTTTATGGTCCCTCTCCCAACACTTACCTTGATTACTTGAACAGGTCCTTATTAATTCTGCTAATCCAACACCTAACATTTTTCTTATGTAACCCTGCCATGGGAAGCCTCCATTTTTGCTCCATGCCTACCTTTAAGTAAACATCAGAACATGTTCAAATTCCTTCAAAAGAAAACCCACCCTTCGGCCGGGTGCAGTGGCTCACACCTGTAATCCCAGCACTTTGGGAGGCTGAGGTGGGTGGATTGTGAGGTCAGGAGTTCTAGACCAGCCTGGCCAATATGGTGAAACCCCATCTCTACTAAAAATACAAAATTAACTGGGTGTTGTGGCACACACCTGTAGTCCTAGCTATTCGGAAGGCTGAGGCAGGAGAATCGCTTGTACCTGGGAGGCAGAGGTTGCAGTGAGCTGAGATCATGCCACTCCACTGCAGCCTGGGTGATGGAGCAAGACTCCATCTCAAAAAAAAAGAAAAAGAAAAGAAAACCCACCCTTCAAATATTTATAAACAATGGAGATTTTACTGAAGATTTTGAAAAGGAGCCAAGGGAGGGCTTTATAAACCACACTCTACAGCATACAACTTTATTAATACCTCCTTCATTTTTCTTCTTTTCCCTGTTCCACCAGTGGGGTGGGGTGGGTAGAGAGTTTTCTATATTTTCCCATAGGGCCAATTCACCAATCATCCCGTATGCGCTGCTATTCCCTTTCTCTCATTTCTTCACTGCAATAGTCCCTACACAGGCTACTGGCCTGAGGATGAGTGCCTCTCAGCCAATGTATCAGACTAGGCAGTCCTAAAAATAATGCATATTTGGAAATAAAGTTCTGTTCTGTTCACAAATTGGGGATTGCTAATGACTAGAAAAGGAGTGGAAATGGTATAAGTACTATCATACAACATGACGAAGATGAACACTTAGGTGAGGAAATGTGCACATCAGCTTAAAGTAGAGTTATATTTAGGACATATGGGAATTTTTATGTTAGTATGAAGAAGAAATTAAAAACAGGAGTAGAAAGAAAATGGAAAACCCCTCAATTCATGTAATTATTTGCTTTCTTAAATGATTGTCAATTTGGCTTAGTCTTCGTTCAAATAAGACAGTACAACAAACACATGTAAAACTAGTAAACACAAAACTAATTAATTGAATCAGCAAATATTTGTTAGGTGTGTATTATAAGCCAAACAGTGTTCTAAATGTTTGGAACACATCAGTGAAGCAAATAAACACTGTAGCCCCTGTGAGGCTTATGTTTTAGGAGGGGAGACAGAATTAACCAAAATATAATAAATATGCTACATAATGTGTTGAAAGATGATTGCTGTGGGAAAAACAGAGTACAACAAGGAAAGGGGATTGAGATTCCTGGGTTGTAGTTGCAGGTATTAATAATTTGTAGTATTAAATAAGAAGGGCAAGGCAAGCCTTATTGAGTAAGTAAAATTTGAGCAGAGACTTAAAAGAGATAAGAGGGTTAGCTAAGCAGGTATCTGGGGGAAGAACATCCCTGGCAGAGAACATGGCTCATCTGGCAGGTTGTGCCTGGCACTGTCAAGAAAGAGCAGGGAGGCCAATGGTGTGGGGAGAGGTAGTCAGATCATGTAAAACTTTATGGGCTACTACAAGGACTTTGGTAATATCATTCTGAGTGAAATGGGGAGCCTTTGAAGAGTTTTGAGCTGAGGAGTGACATGAACTGACAGATTTTAAGAGGATCACTCTGGCTGCTGTGTTAAGAAAATACTGCCTGGGGGCAAAACTAGAAGTAGGGAGTTAGGAGGCTATTCAAGTGAGAGGCTATTCAGGTGAGAGATGACTGTGGCTTTGATAAGGATGGTGGCAGAAGAGGTAGGAACAAAGGGTCAGATTCTAGATATAATGTATTTTGAAGGTATGAAAGAAACCAAGATGGCTCCAAGGTTTGAACCTTATACAACCAAAAAGACAGACTGAAGCATTTGACCATCATTACTAAGAATGCCTTACTGTAAATAAAATGCAACATCACTGTGGAGCAAAAAGTTGTATTTGTCATAATTTGAAATCTCTTTAATACTCACTGCTTTTCCTGAACATTTAGCCAGGATTCAAACCCTATTCTGTCTAGGTCGAGGGCTTTTAAAAAACTGCACACACAGTGTCTCCATTTGACTGCTAATTATGGAGGGACCAGAGAAGGGATATTGAATTTTAGCATTTTGTTGTCCCTAAGATTTTAAATGTATATACTTTAAGTTCTGGGATATATGTGCAGAACGTGCAGGTTTGTTACATAGGTATACATGTGCCATGGTGGTTTGCTGCACCCATCAACCTGTTATCTAGGTTTTAAGCCCCGCATGCATTAGGTGTTTGTCCTAATGCGCTCCCTCCCCTCGCCCCTCACCCCCGACAGGCCCCTGTGTGTGATGTTTCCCTCTCTGTGTCCATGTGTTCTCATTGTTCAACTCCCACTTATGAGTGAGAGCATGCAGTGTTTGGCTTTCTGTTCCTGTGTTAGTTTGCTGAGAATGATGGTTTCCAGTTTCATCCATGTCCCTGCAAAGGACATGAACTCATTCTTCTTTAGGGCTGAATAGTATGCCATGGTGTATATGTGCCACATTTTCTTTATCCAATCTATCATTGATGGGCATTTGGGTTGGTTCCACATCTTTGCTATTGTAAATAGTGCTGCAATAAACATACGTGGCCATGTGTCTTTATAGTAGAATGATTTATAATCATTTTGGTATATACCCAGTAATGAGATTGCTGGGTCAAATGGTATTTCTGGTTCTAGATCCTTGAGGAATCACCACACTGTCTTCCGCAGTGGTTGAACTAATTTACACAGCCACCGACAATGTAAAAGCATTCCTATTTCTTCACATCCTCTCCAGCATCTGTTGTTTCCTGACTTTTTAATGATTGCCATACTAACTGGTGTGAGACGGTATCTTATTGTGGTTTTGATTTGCATTTCTCTAATGACCAGTGATGATGAGCTTTTTTTCATATGTTTGTTGGCCACATATGTCTTCTTTTGAGAGGTGTCTGTTCATATCCTTTGCCTACTTTTTGATGGGGTTGCTTTTTTCTTGTAAATTTCTTTAAGTTCTTTGTAGATTGGATATTGGACCTTTGTCAGATGGATAGATTAAAAAATTTTCTCCCACTTTGTAGGTTGCCTGTTCATTCTAATGATAGTTTCTTTTGCTGTGTAGAAGCTCTTTAGTTTAATTAGATCCCATTTGTCGGTTTTGGTTTTTGTTGACATTGCTTTTGGTGTTTTAGTCATGAAGTATTTGCACATGCCTATGTCCAGAATGGTATTGCCTAGGTTTTCTTCTAGGGTGTTCATGGTTTTAGGTTTCACATTTAAGTCTTTAATACATCTTGAGGCCGGGCGCGGTGGCTCAAGCCTGTAATCCCAGCACTTTGGGAGGCCGAGACGGGCGGATCACGAGGTCGGGAGATCGAGACCATCC
>NW_012114599.1:631652-702294 GCF_000951035.1 Colobus angolensis palliatus | reverse complement strand
TCAGGTCAAAGATCAGATGGTTGTAGATGTGTGGTGTTATTTCTGAGGCCTCTGTTCTGTTCCATTGGTCTATATATCTGTTTTGGTACCAGTACCATGCTGTTTTGGTTACTGTGGGCTTGTAGTGTAGTTTGAAGTCAGGTAGCATGATGTCTCTGGCTTTGTTGTTTTTGCTTAGGATTGTCTTGGCTATATGGGCTCATTTTTGGTTCCATAGAAATTTAAAGTAATTTTTTCTAATTCTCTGAAGAAGGTCAGTGGTAGGTTGATGGGAATAGCACTGAATCTGTAGATTACTTTGGGCAGTATGGTCATTTTCATGATATTGATTCTTCCTATCCATAAGCATGGAATATTTTTCCATTTGCTTGTGTCCTCTCTTACTTCCTTGAGCAGTGCTTTGTAGTTCTTGAAGAGGTCCTTCACGTCCCTTGTTAGTTGTATTCCTAGGTATTTTAATTTCTTTGTAGCAACTGTGAATGGGAGTTCACTCATAATTTGGCTCTGTTTATCTATTATTGGTGTATAGGAATGCTTGTAATTTTTGCACATTGATTTTGTGTCCTGAGACTTTGCTGAAGATGCTTATAAGCTTAAGGAGTTTTGAGGCTGAGACGACTGAGATGATGGGGTTATCTAAATACACAATCATGTCATCTGCAAACAGAGACAATTTGACTTCCTCTCTTACTATTTGAATATGCTTTCTTTCTCTTGCCTGATTGCCCTGGCCAGAACCTCCAATACTATGTTAAACAGGAGTGGTGAGGGAGGACATCCTTATCTTGTGCCGACTTTCAAAGAGAATGCTTCCAGCTTTTGCCCATTCAGTATGATATTGGCTATGGGTTTGTCATAAATAGCTGCTATTATTTTGAGATAAATTCTATCAATATCTAATTTATTTAGAGTTTTTAGCATGAAGGGACGTTGAATTTTATCGAAGGCCTTTTCTGCATCTATTGAGATAGTCATGTGGTTTTTGTAATTGGTTCTGTTTATGCGATCGATTACTTTTATTGATTTGCATATGTTGAACCAGCCTTGCATCCCAGGGATGGAGCCGACTTGATCGTGGTGGATAAGATTTCTGATGTGCTGCTGGATTCAGTTTGCCAGTATTTTATTGAGGATTTTTGCATTGATTTTCATCAGGGATATTGACCTGAAATTTTGTTGTTGTCCCTCTGCCAGGTTTTGGTATCACGATGATGCTGGCCTCATGAAACAAGTTAGGGAGGAGTCCCTCTCTTTCTATTGTTTGGAATAGTTTCAGAAGGAATGGTACCAGTTCCTCTTTGTACCTCTGGTAGAATTTGGCTGTCAATCAAGTCTGGTCCTGAGTTTTTTTTTGGTTGGTAGGCTATTAATTACTGCCTCAATGTCAGGACTTGTTATTGGTCTATTTAGAGATTTGACTTCTCCTGGTTTAGTCTTGGGAGGGTGTGTGTGTCCAGGAATTTATCCATTTCTTCTAGATTTTCTAGTTTATTTGCATAGAGGTGTTTATAGTATTCTCTGATGGTAGTCTGTATTTCTGTGCGGTCAGTGGTGATATCCCCTTTATCATGTTTTATTGTGTCTATTTGATTCTTCTCTCTTTTCTTCTTTATTAGTCTGACTAGTGGTCTATCTATTTTGTTAATCTTTTCAAAACACATTCATTGATTTTTTGAAGGGTTTTTCGTGTCTCTATCTCCTTCAGTTCTGCTCTGATCTTAAGTTCTTTTCTTCTGCTAGCTTTTGAATTTGTTTGCTCTTGCTTCTCTAGCTTTTTTTGTGTGTGTGATGGAGTTTCACTCTTGTTCCCCAGCTGGAGTGCTGTGGTGCGGTCTTGGCTCACTGCAACCTCCGCCTCCTGGGTTCAAGCAATTCTCCTGCCTCAGCCTCCTGAGTAGCTGGGCTTACAGGCATGCACCACCATGCCCAGCTAATTTTGTATTTTTAACAGAGACAGGTTTTCTCCATGTTGGTCAGGTTGGTCTTGAACTCCTAACCTCAGGTGATCCACCCGCCTTGACCTCCCAAAGTGCTGGGATTACAAGCATGAGCCACCGCACCCAGCCTTCTCTAGTTCTTTTAACTGTGATGTTAGGGTGTCAATTTTAGATCTTTCCTGCTTTCTGATGTGTGCATTTAGTGCTATAAATTTCCCTCTAAACACTGCTTTTAGTGTGTCCCAGAGATTCTGGTACGTTGTATCTTTGTTTGCATTGGTTTCAAATAACTTACTTATTTCTGCCTTTTTTTGTTATTTACCCAGTAGTCATTCAGGAGTAGGATCTTCAGTTTCCATGTAGTTGTGTGGTTTTCAATGAGTTCCTTAATCCTGAGTTCTAATTTGATTGCATCATGGTCTGGGAGACTCTTTGTTATGATTTCCATTCTTTTGCATCTGCTAAAGAGTGTTTTACTACCAATTATGTGGTCAATTTTAGAATAAGTGCTATGTGCTGCTGAGAAGAACGTATATTCTGTTGATTTGGGGTGGAGAGTTCTGTAGATGTCTATTATGTCCACTTGGTACACAACTGAGTTCAAGTCCTGAATATCCTTGTCAATTTTTTGTCTCGTTGATCTGTTTAATATTGACAGTGGGGTGTTAAGTCTCCTACTATTATTGTGTGGGAGTCTAAGTCTCTTTGTAGGTCTCTAAGAACTTGCTTTATGAATCTCGGTGTTCCTGTATTGGGTGCATATATATTTAGGATAGTTAGCTCTTCTTGTTGTATTGATCCCTTTATCATTATGTAATGCCTTCCTTTGTCCTTTTTTATCTTTGTTGGTTTAAAGTCTGTTTTATCAGAGACTAGGATTGCAAACCCTGCTTTTTTTTTTCTTTCCATTTGCTTGGTAAATTTCCCTCCATCCCTTTATTTTGAGCCTATGTGTGTCTTTGCACGTGAGATGGGTCTCTTTAATACAGCACACCGATGGAGTGTGCTGTATATTTTATCCAACTTATCAGTCTGTGTTTTATAATTGAGGAATTTAGCCCATTTACATTTAAGGTTAACATTGTTATGTGTGAATTTGATCCTGTCATCATGATAATAACTGGTTATTTTGCACATTAGTTCATGCAGTTTCTTCATACTGTCATTGATGTTTATGTTTTGGTATGTTTTTGCTGTGGCTGGTACTGGTTTTTCCTTTCCTTCAGGAGCTCTTATAAGGCAGGCCTGGTGGTGACAAAATCTCTCAGCATTTGCTTGCCAGTAAAGGAGTTTATTTTTCCTTCACTTGTGAAGCTTAGTTTGGCTGGATATGAAATTCTGGGTTGAAAATTTTTTTCTTTAAGAATGTTGAATATTGGCCCCCACTCTCTTCTGGCTTGTAGGGTTTCTGCAAAGAGATCCGCTGTTAGTCTGATAGGCTTCCCTTTGTAGGTAACCTGACCTTTCCCTCTGGCTGCCCTTCACATTTTTTCCTTCATTTCAACCTTGGAGAATCTGACAATTATGTCAGATTGTCTTGGGGTTGCTCTTCTCAAGGAATATCTTTGTGGTGCTCTCTGTATTTCCTGAATTTGAATGTTGGCCTGTCTTGCTAGGTTGGGGAAGTTCTCCTGGATAATATTCTAAAGTGTGTTTTCCAACTTGGTTCCATTCTCTGCATCACTTTCAGGTACACCAATCAATTGTAGGTTTGGTCTTTTCACATAGTCCCATATTTCTTGGAGGCTTTGTTCATTCCTTTTCATTCTTTTTTCTCTAATCTTGTCTTCACGCTTTATTTCATTAAGTTGATTTTCAATCTCTGATATCCTTTCTTCCGCTTGATCAATTCAGCTATTCATACTTGTATATGCTTCACAAAGTTTTCGTGCTGTGTTTTTCAGCTCCATCAGGTCATTTATGTTCTTCTCTAAACTGGTTATTCTAGTTAGCAGTTCTTGTAACCTTTTATCAAGGTTCTTAGCTTCATTGCATTGGGTTAGAACATGCTCCTTCTGCTCAGAGGAGTTTGTTATTACCCACCTTCTGATGCCTACTTCTGTCAATTCATCAAACTCATTCTCCATCCAGTTTTGTGCCTTTGCTGGAGAGAAGTTGCAATCATTTGGAGGAGAAGAGGCATTCTGGTTTTTGGAATCTTCAGAATTTTTGTGCTGGTTTTTCCTCATCTTCGTGGATTTATCTACCTTTGATCTTTGATGCTGATGACTTTCAGATGGGGTTTTTGTGTGGGCATCCTTTTTGTTGATATTGATATTGCTTTCTGTTTGTTGGTTTTCCTTCTAACAGGCAGGCCCCTCTTCTGCAGGTCTGTTGGAGTTTGCTGGAAGTCTACTCCAGACCCTGTTGCCTGGGTATTACCAGCAGAGGCTGTAGAACAGCAAAGATTGCTGCCTGCTCCTTCCTCTGGAAGCTTCATCCAAAAAGGGCACCCACCTCAGGCCAGCTGGAGCTCTCCTGTATGAGGGGCCTGTCCACCCCTGCTGGGAGATGTCTCTCAGTCAGGAGGCACAGGGGTCAGGGACCCACTTGAGGGGGCAGTCTGTCCCCTAGCAGAGCTCAAGCACTGTGCTGGGAGATCTTCTGCTCTCTTCAGAGCCAGCAGGCAGGAACATTTAATTCTGCTGAAGCTGCGCTCACAGTTGCCCCTTCCCCCAGGTCCTCTGTCCCATGGAGATGGGAGTTTTATCTATAAGCCCCTGACTGGGGCTGCTGCCTTTCTTTCAGAGATGCCCCACCCAGTGAGGAGGAATCTAGAGAGACAATCTGGCCACAGTTGTTTTTCTGCGCTGCAGTGAGTTCCACTTAGTCCAAACTTCCAAGCAGCTTCCTTAACACTGTGAGGGGAAAACTGCATACTCAAGCCTCAGTAATGGTGGATCCCCTCCTCCCACCAAGCTCGATTGTCCCTGGTTGATTTCAGACTGCTGTTCTGGCAGCAAGAATTTTCAGCCAGTGGTTCTTATTTTGCTGGGCTCTGTGGGAGTGTGAACCTCTGTGCAAGACCACTTGGCTCCCTGGCTTCAGGCCCCTTTCCAGAGGAATGAATGGTTCTCTCGCAGGGGTTCCAGGTACTACTGGGGTCCAAAAAAAAAAAAAACTCCTGCAGCTAGCTTGGTGTGTGCCCAAACAGCTGCCCAGTTTTGTGCTTGAAACCCAGCGCCCTGGTGGAGTAGGCCCACAAGGGAATCTCCTGGTCTGCAGGTTGCAAAAACCCTGGGAAAAGCATAGTATCTTGGCCGGACAGCATAGTCCCTCATGGCTTCCCTTAGCTAGGGGAGGGAGGTCCTGGCCCTTGCACTTCCTGGGTGAGACAACGCCCTACCCTGCTACTGCTCACCCTCCATGGGTTACACCCACTGTCTAACCAGTCCCAATGAGATGAACAGGGTACTTCAGCTGGAAATGCAGAAATCACCCGCCTTCTGCATTGGTCTTGCTGGGAGTTGCAGACCAGAGCTTCTCCTATTTGGTCATCTTGCCAGGTCCCTGTCCCTAAGATTTATTGAATATTAGGTTTGTTTCTTTTGTTAGCAATTAGTATAGCTTTAAATGTAGCTGTGTTTTAATGAAGTTTCATTGGTCACCTTCTGAGCCCTAGATGCTTTATTTACTTATTTTGAGATGAAGTCTTGCTCTGTCGCCCAGACTGGAGTGCAGTGTCGCAGTCCCAGCCCACTGCAACCTCTGTCTCCCACGCTCAAGCAATTCTCCTGCCTCAGCTTCCCATGTAGCTGGGATTATAGGCATGAGCCACCATGCTCAGCTAATTTTTTTATTTTTAGTAGAGAGGGTGTTTCACCAAGTTGGCCAGACTGGTCTCAAACTCTTGACCTCAAGTTATCTGCCTGTCTCGGCCTCCCAAAGTGCTGGGATTACAGGTGTGAGCCACCGCAGCTGGCTGCTTTATTTTTAAGTTGAAAAATGTGATCTATATCAGTGATTCCCAAGTTTTTAAAAATGTGTACTCTTTCAAAACAGGATATGTCTCATCCCTAACATGAATTCATTGTAGTAGTTCTCAATGAGGTGGAGCTGGAAAACAGCCTGGGAGTTTAACAGACCCTGGGCCTGAAGATTCTCTTACTTCTGCTCATTCTGTGAGATCAGTGGTTTCCAAACTGCGTTCTTGGAGGAACATTGAATAGACATGCCTGGGCTTTTCCAGCCCTTCCCTGCCTTCCAGCATCCTCCCATCTTCAATCAGAACAGGTCTACTTTGATCTATTTTATGAATTGGGCTTTATGAAAGATTTCATTCAAAGAAAATGAAGCAAAACAACTCCTCCATTTTAAACCATCTGAAAACTACTGTACTAATTCATTGCTTCTCTTACTTTAATGTATATAGAATTGACAAAAATTTTCTGCTCGACCAAACTTCTTTCAGTATATTTGTACCCTTCCTTGTAAAGTCCATTTTTAGCAAAGAACTCTGCTAAGTCAGTTTAGCAAGAACCTCCCCCACCTTTAGTATCTGACTGGATTCCTCATCCTCTGCTATCCTCCAGAGGATGTCTGATTATCCTGGCCTGTCTATAGCAGAAGAAACCTTCTTAGGTCAGTTTAGCCATAATCCTCCTTACTGCCGATGTTTGCTCTTAGTAATTTTCCATCCACTGACGACCTACCTGCTCCTTGGCTCTAAATTCCCACTTGTTCTTGCTGTATTCTGACTTGAGCCCAGTATCTCATCCCCACTGAAAATCTCATTGCAGTGGTCCCTATACCTATCACGATGGTTCTGAATAAAGTCTGCCTTACCATGCTTTACCAAGTGTCATTGAATAATTTTTTCTTTAACAGAATCATCTATGAGATTTTTTAAAATGCAGGTTCTTATTCACTGGGTCTAGAATGGGTCCAGGGATTTTGCATTTCTTTTTCTTTTCTTTTACTTTTTTTTTTTTTTTTTTTTTTGCCCAGGCTGGGGGGCAGTGGCATGATCTCAGCTCACTGCAACCTCTGCCTCCTGGGTTCAAGTGATTCTCCTGCCTCAGCCTCTTTAGTAACAGGGATTACAGGAGCGTGCCACTACCATACTCGGATAATTTTTGTATTTTCAGTAGAGATGGGGTTTCACTATGTTGGCCTGGCTGATCTCGAACTCCTGACCTCAGGTGATCCACCTGCTTCAGCCTCTCAAAGCGTTGGAATTACAGGCATGAGCTACCACACCCAGCTGGGATTTTGCATTTCTAATAAACTTCCTGGTGATGCCAATACTGCTGAGTGTGCTTGGGCCACAGTTGGAGTAGTAGGGATCTGAACCTTAGGGGTTTGTTTTGTTTTGCTTGAGACAGAGTATTGTTCTGTTACCCAGGCTGAAGTGCAGTGGTGCAGTCTTGGCTCACTGCAATGTCTGCCTCTCCAGTTCTAGCGATTCTCTTGCCTCAGCCTCCTGAGTAGCTGGGACTACAGGTGTTCGCCACCACACCTGGCTAACTTTTCATATTTTCAGTAGAGATGGGATTTCACCATGTTGGCCAGGCTGGTCTCGAACTCCTAACCTCAAGTGATCCACCCGCCTCGGCCTCCCAAAGTGTTGGGATTACAGGCGTGAGCCACCGTGCCTGGCCATGAATCTCACGGTTTTAAAAAATCTAATATTTTTTCTACTCACCCAGAAAAAGTGTTTCTTATCAAAGATTTCCCCACAATGGTCTTAAATTTAACAAAATAGTAAATTCTAGAGTTTATTGTCTCCTGCCTGACCAAGTCTCAATCTATCTGCCTCTTTCTATTTATCTGTCTCTTTCTCTCAGTATCTTCTCCCTCTCTCTCTCTCTCTCTCTGGAAGGTAAACAATATTTAACCTTGTGGACATGCATTTAAACATCTTTGTACATTCAGCAAATATTATGCCTCAGCCAGTTCATCTCAGCAAGAGCTATGCTTGGAGGGTCTGGGAAATTTGCCACAAGTGAGTTATTTAAAGGCAGTTACAGGTGACACGCACTCCTAAATTTAGCATCTTAATAAATTTCTCCAGAGTAAGAAGTGACTGTCTTGCACCCTTTCACCCTTTGTGTAAAAAATGTAGCATACACTTGAGACTGATTATTTTCTTTCCTGTGTTAGCTTGCAACCGGTTCTTTTCTCAAATACTTCCTCGGCCACTGTTTCTTTCCCCAATATTATCTTTTTTTTTTTTTTTGAAGAGACACAGAGGGGTTATCCACTTTCAGAGCCTCCATTACCATAGCTGACTCCCTGTAAATCTTTATACAGCTCTACACCTCCACATGACCTGTTTACTGTAGGGTCAGCAAACTTTTTCCTTTTTTTTGAGAGAGTCTCGCTCTGTTGCCCAGGCTGGAGTGCAGTGGGGCGATCTCGGCTGCCTCCCGGGTTCAAGCGATTCTGCTGCCTCAGCCTCCCAAGTAGCTGGGTTTCACAGGCATGCACCACCATGCCCGGGTCATTTTTATATTTTTAGTAGAGATGGGGTTTCACCATGTTGTCCAGGCTGGTCTTGAACTGCTGACCTCAGGTGATCCACCCGACTCGGCCTCCCAAAGTATTGGGATTACAGGCATGAGCCACCGTGCCCGGCCAGCAAACTTTTTCTGTAAAAGTCTCCATAGTAAATGTTTTCAGCTTACGGTCCATTGGTTTTCTGTCTCAGTTGCACAACTCTGTCTTTGTAGTGCCAAAGCAGTCATAGATAGTATGTTAATGAATGTGTGTGGCTATGTTCCATTAAAACTTTATTTACAAAAGTGGAAGGCAGGCTAGATTTGGCTCCCAGAGCCATAGTTTGTTGACCCCTGATGTACAAGCATGTAGAAGCTGCATCACTCTGATTACAGCTCCTGGGAATTTGGAAGTGGGACCCTGAGGCTGTGTTAGGTAATAACTGTGGGTTGCTAAGCAGGAAAGTTAGACAAAGTGGGTTGGTGGCAGAGGTGGAGAGCCAAGGCCCGTATCTGGGACAGCCATAATGGGCCACATGTAAGCATATAAGTGAGCAGAGAGTGAAACAGACACACAAAGAAAAGCCAAGACTAGATGATGAGAGAGAGAAAGGGGAGAGTACTTGTAATGTTGGCTGTGCTTCCCACAGTTGTGTCTCACATAATCCCTGCCTATTTTTATATTTATTTCTCCTTTACTTTAGCCAGCTGGCATGAGTTTCTGTTTCTTGCAACCAGATAATCCCTAACTTGAGCAACCTTTTATATTCCAGACATTCCAAATGACTGGCAGTTCTCTGACTTGAATAATCATGCTCTTTCCCCACTAGGCTTTGCTAGATATGGTTCCACCCCTCCTTCTACCACTCCCATTCCTACCTCTACTCTATATTCTTCTCTCTTCAATCTTTTTTCAGACATCTCCCTGAGCTGAGTTAGGACTTGATTCCCATTACTACTTATGTGAAGCTCTATCACTGCACTTATATACCACTATTATATTTTCAGATTTGCTTGCCTGTAGTTTTAACTACTGTTTTCATCTCTGTACTAACTGCAGGGCCTGGAACATAGTTTGTAGTTAATATGTTTATTTAATGAATGAGGTAAAGGTACACAATCTATCTGTAAAATAGGGATAGATTCTAAGTAGCCTGAAGGCTCAGGATCCTCTGATATCCTTACCAGCTTCATGAGTCAAAGCAGAAATAACATAAACTAATGAATTTCTTCATATGTAAAGGACTAAAGAAAAGTATTCCATATGTCCTTATACTTAACTTTGCTAATAGCGTTGTTCAGACCTATAGTCACTGAATTTTTTGTCTGCCTGTTTTATCAGTAACTGAGTATGATAACATCTCCTCCTAAAATTCTGGATTTTTTATTCCGCGTAGTTCTGTAATTTTTGCTTTATATACTTTGAGGCTATGTTATTGGAGGAATACAAATTTACAATATTTTTATCCTCCTGGCAAATTGAGTCTTCATTATTATGAAGTCTCCCTTTCACTCCAGCAGTACTTTTTTTTTTGAGACCAAGTCTCACTCTGTCACCAAGGCTGGAGTGCAGTGGCATGATCTCTGCTCACTGCAAGCTCCGCCTCCCAGGTTCATGCCATTCTACTGCCTCAGCCTCCCAAATAGCTGGGACTACAGGTGTCCGCCACCACACCCGTTAATTTTTTTGTATTTTTCAGTAGAGACGGAGTTTCACCGTGTTAGCCAGGATGGTCTTGATCTCCTGACCTTGTGATCCGTGGACCTCATGATCCGCCTCCCTCTGCCTCCCAAAGTGCTGGGATTACAGGTGTGAGCCAGCGTGCCCGGCCCCAGCACTTCTTGTCTTAATATCTACTTAATTTAGCTATTCTAGCGTCCTTTTGGTAATTTTGCATGGTTTACTTTTTTCCTATTTTTTACTTTTAAACTTTCTGTATTTTTATATTCTAGATTATGTCCCTTGTAAACAGCATGTGGTTGGGTTTTTATTTTTGCCCAGTTTGACAATCTGTGGTAGTTGGTTACGTCAATTGGTGGCCCCAGGTTCATCCCACTTTCCAGTATTTACACCCTTATGTAGTTTCCTCCTGACTCTAGGCCTGTTATTTCCTTTATCTGATAGAATGTAACAGAAGTGACAGTGTGTTAGTTCCAAGCCTAATCTTCTTGGGAACTCTGGGCTTGCATGTAAGAAGTCTGCTTTCTGGAGAGGCTACATGGATTTGCCATGTGGAAAAGAAGTCCTAGAACTACTTGTAGAAAAATGAAAGAACCCAATCAATTGTGAGAACCAAGGCCCCACATATATGATATCAGTCAAGCTGTTCTAACCCCTGGCCATTGGAGCCATCCTAGCTAGGTGCTAGACAAAGAAGTAAAGAAGCTATCTAGAACATTTCAGCCCCAGTGGACATCACCCAGAGAAGAAAGACCCTTCTCCATTATTCCCTGTTGAAATTTCTGACTCATAGAATCTGGAAAAATAATAAAATGGTTTTGATTTTAAGTTACTAAGTTTTTTTTTTTTTCTTTTTGGAGACAAGGTCTTGCTATGTTGTCCAGGCTGGAGTACAGTGGCACCATCTTGGCTCACTGCAACCTCCACGTCCTGGTTCAAGTGATTCTCGTGCCTCATCCTCCCGAGTAGCTGGGACTACAGGTGGGTGAAACCACATTTGGCTAACTTTTTTGCATTTTTAGTAGAAATGGGGTTTCGCCATGTTAGCTAGGCTGGTCTCAAACTCCTGACCTCAAGTGATCCACCTGCCTCAGGCTCCCAAAGTGCTGGGATTACATGTGTGAGCCACTGTGCCCGGCCAGTCATTCTTTATACTACTGTTCTTTACTTATTTTTTCTTTCTTTAAGTTCATATTCTGTTTCTGATAATTCCTGCATCTGAAGTCTTTGATGATCTGATTATGTTAACTCTATCTGGGATCATTTACTTCCTGCCTATGGAATGCCACTGTGAATGCTGTTTTGCTCCTTTGGAAATTCCTTAATTTTACTTTCTTTCTTAAAAAATATTTGTTTCAGCCCTTTAAAGTTATCATTCCATCATTTTCTGGCTTCAGCTATTTCTGTTAAAAAGTCAACTGCAAGTCTAATTTTCTTTTTTTTTTAAAGTCCTCTCTTTTCTCTGGCTGCTCTTAAAGATTTTTCTTTTGGTCTTCAGATTTTAGCAATTTTTTCGTGATGTGTCTATATATCAGCTGTGTGGATTAAAAAAAATCCTGACGGAGATTCGCTGTTTCAAATATTATTTAGGCTGAATACTTTTTCCTTTCCTTTTGGAATGTCATTTATGTTCATATTAAACTTCCTTACTATATCTTCTATGTGTTCTATATTTTCCATCTTTTTTCCTTTTTGCGCTTCATTCTGAATATTTTCTTCTGACTTACCTTCTAGTTCACTAATTCTATCTTTATCTGTGCCTAATATGCTCTTATACCCATCATTGAGTCTTTATTTTCAGTTAGTAATTAGTAATTTTTGTTCCAAAATTTTCCTCTGGCTCTTTTTTCAAGTTTCTAGTTGTCTGCCCAAATATTTAATCTTGTGTTTGATTTATTTGAACATAGTAGGCATTGTTATTTTTAAATCTGTACCTGATAATTTCACTATCCAACCCCTTTTGGGTCTGTCTTTGTTCTCTGTTGTTTCTGCTATATTTTTCTTATTTCCTTATGTAACTGACTTTAAAAAATTGTGTACAAGGCATTGTGGTTTCAATATTATTGTAGAAATTATTTGAGGCCTAGAATGATATTATTTTACTCTGGAAAGGATTTTAGTTTGCTTCTGCCAAGTGCTTGTGGGCATGAGCTCAAAGGAATTATCCTAATGCAGTTTCAAGGTTGAGGTGATCTGAAAATGAGCTACAGACCTTTTACTTTTATGATGGAGCCCTTTGAATTCCTAGTCCAAAGCAAAGGGCCTTCAACAGAGTTCACATCTTTCTCCCTTAGTATGCCCTGAACTCAAATCTCTGTCCCCCATTCCTGCTCATTCTCTCAGCAGCCCTCTATGGAATGGACCTCCATCATTCTCCAGATCATGGCCTGGTAATTCCTCATTAACTTTTTAGCTTTCTCATGCCTTCAAGCTGGTATCTTTCATATTTTGTTGAAGATTCATCCAAATTGCTGTTAATACCAAGGATTACAAAAATGTAGATATCATTAAATATAGGTAGTTGCTTTTAAAAAATGCATTGAAAACAATCCTTCAGGAAAAAAAAATTAGACTGTTATTCATAATTCTAACCTTTTAGCCCAAGTGGCAGACCAGTATTTAGGAATATTATATACTAGTTCTGGTATTGTAAAATTTGAGATTACTTACTTATTTTATTGACAAACATTACTGAACATCACCACCGTACCCGAAACTCTTCTAAGAAATTAGATTATAGAAAAACATGGTTCTTGACCTCAAGGGGCTTGAAGTCTCGACTCCTTATTGACAAACTGGTTTTTTTAGAATCATCAATTCATGATCAAAAAGTCTTCTGTTAAATTTATGTAGTATTATACAACGATAAATACATTTAAAACATAAACAAATATTTGAGCTTCTGTCACTTTTTAGCCTAAGCATGGGGGGCATTTTAAACAATATATTTTCTAATGCATTTGTCTTCCAGTAAAGTTTATCACTGAATATGTTTCTTTGAAATATTTTGGAGACAGAAGAATAGTAAGCTTCACAAGAGATCTTAGAGCCAGGATCATCTTTTTCCTAGAGTTCACTTCTTGTTTCCTAGCCTTTTTACTATTGCAAACTCCCGGGAAAAGTTATTCACTCTGACTCGTCATTATCTTTAATCAGGGCTTTTCCTCCGCAGATGTTCAAAGTCCTCTAGAACAACCTGTAGGTATACAAGTATCCCTGGACTGTAAACTAAGGGCATAACAGATTTGCTGAGACCTCAGCCGTACCCACAAAGATTATTTAAATATGCCCAGACTTTCTGGGTTGAACCAGTCGGTAAGAGGATTAGGAGAAGGAATTTAGAGAATGAGGGTGTAGTAGTAGATTCATCATTTGATCGTGGACAAATTACATAACTTTTCTGGATTTGTTTTCTCATGATAGATTGAGTTTCTGGATGATACATCTCTGAAGTATCTTCCAGCTCTCAAATTCTGTGATTCTTCTACAGTTAAAGAGGACTGCTTAGCCACTTGATTTTTAAATAGATGGATGGCACGGTGCAGTGGCTCATGCCTGTAATCCCAGCACTTTGGGAGGCTGAGACAGGGAGATTACCTGAGCTCAGTAGTTTGAGACCAGCCTGGCCAACATAGTGAAATCCTATCTCTACAAAATTACAAAAATTAGCTGGGCATGTTGGCACATGCCTGTAATCCCAGCTACTCTGGAGGCTGAGGCATGAGAATCGCTTGAACCCAGGTGGCGGAGGTTGCAGTGAGACGAGATTGCGCCACTGCACTCCAGCCTGGGCGACAGAGCGACAGACTGTCTCAAAAAAATAAAAAATAAAAATAATAAATAAATAAATAGATGGAGTAAGAGCAATGAGGAGAAAGATAATTAAAGTTCAATATATCAAGTAAGATATTAGTAAAATAATTTGTAAGAAGATTAAGATATATTATGTGAGTAGCCACAACAATGGCTGGCAGAGATAAAACAAGACTGAGGTGTGAGGAGGCTGTGGCTCCTTTGTGGTTCTTT
The DNA here is from genome assembly GCF_000951035.1 of Colobus angolensis palliatus. Classification (NCBI taxonomy): domain Eukaryota; kingdom Metazoa; phylum Chordata; class Mammalia; order Primates; family Cercopithecidae; genus Colobus; species Colobus angolensis. The sequence goes on along the minus strand of NW_012114599.1, from coordinate 688,213 downwards.
CAATCCTCCCTTCATTCTTTCCCCTGCTCTCTCTCTACCACACCCTCCTTCCAAGAATTTCCTTCAGTATGTCCACATGAGTGGGCAATAATGATTGCTTCGAAGGCAGAAGTCACAGCAACTCCTGCTCCAATTGAAGCACGCTGTACGTTTGCCTTGTGGCCTCCGAATGCAGCTGTGAGGCCCTTCAGGACAGTGCAAGGAAAGACAAATGGAACTGGTAGATGACTAAACAAATTACATAAATGCAGCAGCATTCCATCTGTGGAATGACGGGATCAAATGTTTACATTTTTAAAATATATTCTGATGTCCATAATTCTTCTGTAGCTGTCAGCCCCATAGCCTGACTTGTTTTATTGTCAGCAGGTAGCTTGTTTCATACACAGCTCACCTTCTACTCAGAGGCTGCACACGCAGTGAACATGCTCAGTCAGTATCCAGGCTTCGTATACCTTTTCTTTTAGTCTACTTAACACCTTTGTGAGATAGGTGTCACTACTCTAGTTTTTGAAGATATTGATAGAGAAACTCAGAGATTTAATTATCAGGATCATATTCGCAGCAAACGAGAGCCTTAGTGCTGCCACTTCTCATACATTTGACGGGTCATTTTTCTAAGTCTCAGTTTCCATATCTGTAAAGTTTCCACTTCTAAGCCTCAGTTTCAGTATCTGTAAAGTTTCCATGAGTTAGATAGGGTTCTCAGATTTAGTAACACAAACCAAAACAAACAGGAAGTATATCCCAAACGGGACATACTTGTATTTTTTTAAAAAATCTCTAATTATATGAAATTCAGGTTTAAATGGGCACTCCTGTATTTCATGTGGCAATGCTATGTTATTATTGTGGATATGACAATGCATGTGAAGTCCTTAGCTTCTGTAAATGTTATGCATACTAAATTTTGGTTGATTCCTAAGTCTTTTTTTCCCTACCGCAAACACACTGACTTGTTTTCACAGAACATTTCAGTCAAGCAAGAGTAACACTATTTTAAGTTACAGCAATGCTTTACCGTTCCTAAAGCGCTAAAGCGCCTGGGCAATAGCGGAAGGCTCTTGCGGAAACCCACGTAACTTGGGGTGTCGAGGCCGGTCTAAGCAGTCGGGGCACAGGCAAAGAGGGCCGTCCTGCCCTGCGGCAACCTAGCCCCGCCCCGCGCCTCCTCGGCCACTCAGCGGCCGCGCCGCGCCGCCGCCGCACTCCTATAGGTCCTTCCTCGGACAGGCGAGGCCTTTCCATTTTCCCGCTTTCCCCTGCCCTGCTCAGCCCAAAACCCACACCGGCTTACAGCGCCTCCGCCCTGCTTTCCGTGTGAGCCCCGCCCTTCCGGACCCTGCATTTCACCCCCACCTCAGCCGCCGTGCGGGGCAGCCAGCCGGATCCCAGGCCCGTCCCTTCGGTAGGAGGTGGGCGGGAACCAGGAGCGGTCGGCCGAGCCCCCTTCCTCTGGGTCCCGGGAGGCGGGACTGGAGGGAGAGGCGGGGCTAATCTCCTTGGCGCCGCGTTGCCATGGCAGCGGGGAAGGGGAAGGAGAGGGAGGGGGAGGAAGCGAGCGGGAGGGGGATGTGGTGCTGCCGGAGCCGCCACTGCAGCTGCTGCTGCCTGCTCGTTGCCGCGTCTTCCCGGAGGCGACTGCTGGAAGCTTCAGGGAGCAGCTGCGGGGCTCTGCCATATTGTGTCTTCCCTGGCCCGTCCCTTGCCTCCCGGCCGGTCGGCCGAGCTGACGGTGAGTCCCGAGCGGAGCCATGCCCTCCTGGGTCGGCGCCGCCCGGGGTCGGCGCTCCCCGCGGCGCAGCTCCCGGGCGCGGAGGCAGCGCAAGCGACCCGCGCCAGGCGTGGGGCGCGGAGGCGGCTGTCCCGTGACGCGCCCGGACATTTTTGTCCCATGAGGAATTTGCGCCGGCGCGGGGTTGTCCCCGGCGCGCGTATCGGGTGGTGTGTGGGCTCCGGGGGACGTCGAACTGAGGGGAGTGTGGCTTGTGAGGAGTTAGGAGTTTTTCCTGAGAGGTAATGACCTCCCGGGAGGGGCTGTCGCGCGGCGGAAACCGCGGCGAAGGGTGTCGTCTCTCCGGGAAGGGGGTGGAGGGGGCCCCGAGGACCCTCAGAGCCCGGCTTGGGACTGGAATCTGCTGTTAGGAAAGTACCCGAAGCACCTCGGAGCCTTTGCAACGCCCCCTCTCCTGGCTTGAAGTGGAGCGAGACCTACCGGGCTCGGAGTCCTCGTTCGGCCCCTGTTGGGACTGGGTGGGCCCCGCCAAGTAGTGCCCGGGGAGGTGCCGGAGGCGGCCAGGCGTTGTGGTGGGCAGAGGCGGGTTCTGGGTGTGTGTGTGGGTGGGGCGACCCCAGCACCCTCTTGCCCCTCCACCGCCTCTTGGGGGCCTCCGAGGGTGGCTGTCTTGGGAAGGAGCTAATGTTTCAGTGCTGCAATATGGACACTTCCTGATCGCCGCCTCCTTTGGGGCCGTGGTTACCTTTGCCTTTCAGTCCTCTCTTTCCTGGCAAAGTGAGAGGTCAGCGGTGGGAGAGGCCCTTCAGCCTTCCGAGTTTGCCCCACTGCAGCAGCAGCCTGTGTGGAACCCGGCAGGACGGTGGTAGTTAGGGGAAAGCAGCCCAGGTCCATGTGTTCCGTACTCCATCCTCCACTCCTTAACTCCACCCCCTTTTGCACCTTTGCAAAATGCCTGTGTTCCCACCGCAGCTCTCGGGAGTTGGGGTGTCTGCTTCGCTGAGGAGCCAGAAGCAGCCACACTCTCGCAGTGTTCTTGCACTGGATTTCTGCTTTAAAGTCTCTTTACAGCAGTCTCTGAACTTCATTTTCTTCCTACTGGGAAAAGAGTTTTAGCTGCAAATAAATGACACAGACTTTCTTCCACCCCAACTCCTAGGTGAGGGGAGGAGGGCGGTTAAGTATTTCCAGGTTAGTTGAAGCTGTTTCTCATATCTTTTTTCTGATTGTGACAGCCACGTGGTCGGCTGAGTGTAATAGAGTGCACTAGCGGCACTAGGGGCTGAGGTTTCTCTGGTAGCCAGGGGCTTTGTAACTGTGCTGTCGCTTTGCTTGTACATTTATCTTGGTGCTTTCTTAGATGGCGAAGAGAAGGAAGCTGAGCCATTAATGCCTGTACCTGTTCCATCCGAATCTTAAGACTTACCTCTGTTACCTTGCAGGACTTCTAAGGTGTTTACTGACGTTTTTTGCCATTCTCTGCTGTTTTGATGATCCATCTTTAAAACCTCAGCATTATTAGGTACCATCATAGAGTGATGGGGAATAGTAGATATAGTGCATTATGGAGTTTGCCAACTTTGGGAAAAAATATTACTTGAATTTCAAACCATTAATGAGAGATTCTAATGTAGTCAGAAATAATTGCATTATCTGGAGGATTTCTTTTTGATAGTTTTAGAAATATCTCAGGTTTTTTTTTCTTTTTACATAAAAATTGTGATCTAAACATACGTAAATAAAATTACCAGTGAAAATACTTTTTTAGGGATGAAGTAGTGATTTGATTGGTGTATATGTGTACTTTTTAAGGCTTTTTTTTTGAAAGAATGTGAAGTTAATATGAATGTTAACATGAACTGATTTTAAGAGAATGAAATATAATTTTTAGAATATATAAAAGTAGAAGGTCAAAGAGTTGGAGATAAAAAATAGACTTTTGGAGAGTTTGGAAAATTTTTGAATTTAAGGACAACCTTTGTTTACTAATGCATCGTTTCATTTTGTGAATGCTTTGGTAGATTTGAATTATTTCTGTAATGTATGTTTTTATTTGAATCAGTTTTACTTGAAGAATGTTAAACCACAGGAACCATTTAAAATCTGCGCAAGAAGAACTGTATAGAGAAGTTATAGCAGCACCATTTTATTGGAATTTTAATTACCCCATAACAATGGTGCTCAATCAGAGAAAATAGATAAAGATATTGAAGTGGTATCTAGGCCTCAGGGCAGAAAAGACAATACAATTGATAAATAAGTATATGTGCTAACCACTGAGAGCAGTTTTTAGTTGAGAAAGAAAAGTAAATGAGGTCATAAAATACTTAAAGGCTAAGGCAGGAGGATCTCCTGAGATCAGGAGTTCAATTCCAGCCTGGATAATGAGGCCAGACTCCCATCTCTTGAAAAACGGATTGCTTAACTCGTGCCTGTAATCCCAGCACTTTGGGAGGCTGAGATAGGAGGATCACCTGAGATTAGGAGCTTGAGACCAGCCTGACCAACATGGCAAAACCCTGTCTCTACCAAAAATGCAAAAATTAGCTGGACCTCGTGGGGCATGCCTGTAGTCCCAGCTACTCGGGAAGCTGAGGCAGGAGAATCGCTTGAACCTAGGAGGTGGAGGTTTCAGTGAGCTGAGATCATGCCACTGCACTCCAGCGTGGGCAACGGAGCGAGACTCCGTCTCACACAAAAAAAGAATTTTTGAAGGGTTGAGAACAAAGATTGATGCTTTGGAAAACTAACATTTAAAGGAGCTTTTGCTTTGGTCATATGTGACTTCAAAATTAATACTACAGATGTGTGCGATGCTTATAGTAATGCTGGAGTGCAGTGGCGCCATCTCGGCTCACTGCAGCCTCCACCTCCCGGGTTCAAGTGATTCTCCTGTCTCAGCCTCCGGAGTAGCTGGGATTACAGGCACCCGCCACCACGCCTGGCTGATTTTTGTATTTTTAGTAGAGACCGAGTTTCATCATGTTGGCCAGGCTGGTCTCCAACTCCTGATCTCAGGTGTCCACCTGCCTCAGCCTCCCAAAGTGCTGGAATTATAGGTGGGAGCCACCACGCCCGGCTTATGGTATTGTTTTATTAGTAATTTTATTTCATAAATGAGAATGCTATCCCTGTCCTTTCACTAAAGATAAAGGAATCAAAAGAATGTTTATTATTATTTGCTTCTAAGGGATTTTGATTCATATATACTTTATTTCCCTTACCCTAACTTTTCTATTTAAATAAACTTTTTATTTTAGAATAGTTTTATAGTTACAGAAAAGTTGCAAGCTAGTAGACAGAGTATACTTCACCCAGTTTCACCTGTTCAATTTCCTGCATTGCAATGGTACATTTGTCACAATTAAGGAAACAAAATTGTTACAGTACTATTAACTAGACTACATACTTTATTCCAGTTTCACTAATTTTTCCCTAATGTCTTTTTTTTTGTTCCAGAATTTCACTTTCTGTGACTTTTCTTTGTTTTGATGACTATGACAGTTTAAAGAAGTACTTGTCAGACATTTTATAGAATATCCCTTAATTGAGATTTATCTGGTATTTTTCTGATGATTAGACTGGGATTATGAGTTTTAGGGAGGAAGATAACATGAAGTTATAAGTTATAAGATGAAGTTATAAGAAGTTATAAGATGAAGTGCCAACCTCATCATATCATATCAATGATACAAACTAACAACATGATAAAACTGATGATAATTACCTTGATCATGTGGTTGAGGTCTTTGTGGAGTTTCGCCCACTTTCCTGCCTCCTTCCAATCTACTCTTCTGGAAGCAAGTCGCTAAGTATGAAGCAAGTCGCTAAGTACGTGCCATACTCAAAAGCCTTAACCTAATTTTGATTCATGTATTTTTTAATTTCCCTCAACCTAATTTTCCTTTCCATAAACGAATATTTAAAATTGGACAGATATTTATTTAGTATCTATTGTATGTAGTTGCTAAGAATACAGTGGTGAGCAAGAGAGACATTTCTCTTCTTCTGGAGCCTGCCTGATTTAAATACCACATAGGATGTGTCTCCTCACCTTAGGTCCTGATTTCGTTGACAGTTTATAAACATAAAATTACTAAAGCCCTAAAAGGCTAAATAATAAAAGCTCTTGAGTAAACATTTAGAATATATGCTATTAGCATAAAGGTTAAACAGACGTACCATAAAAATAGACATCTCTTTGCTCCTAGCACAGATAATGGAAAATTAGTTTGATTCTTCCCAAGTAGATATATTACTGTTAAATCACTGGGATAGTTTAATTACTGTTAACTATCTTCCTATCTTAAAAATGTTCACAGGTGTTAGAAGAAAATTCTTGCCTTCTTGCTAGTATTTTTACAGGTATTGGTGCTTCTGACACTCAAAAGCTTTTTTTTTTTCTGAGAAGTTTTTTGAAAGGTGTGTTGGAGAAAACACATGGGGAAAACAACAGGGACCCTGGTCTCTCTATGAGAAGCCATGCTTATTTATTTATGGAAAAAGAAAATGAGGCTGAGGAAATAAAAAACATTAACTAAAGTTTTCAAAGTGATAATAAACGTTTTTGGAGGGAATTTACTGCGTATTTAATAGAAGAGTAGAACAGTGCTGCCATCCTAACATTGGAAATGTTTTTGGGAATGTTTTTAACCAAATAATACCAATTTTATTGGAGAATAAAATTTTATTAAAGACTTATTAAGTAAAGATTCCAGTTAATATTTTTCTGGTAAACTGGGTTAACTACAAAACACTCTTACTTTGAACTCTTAATTGAAATTCTTTCTAAAATATGTCATTAATACACTTTAAATTGTATAGCTCATTGAACAGAATTTTTATATATTTAAATTCTTTTTTTTTTTTTTGAGGCAGGGTCACACTCCTCAACCCTGCTGGAGTGCAGTGGTACAATCACAGTGCACTGCAACTTCCACCTCTTAGGCTCAGGTTATCCTCCTGCCTCACCTACCAAGTAGCTGAGACCACAGGGACGCTCCACCACCCCTGGCTAATTTATTTATTTATTTATTTATTTTTTTGTAGAGGGGAGGTCTGACTATGTTGCCCAGGCTGTTCTCAAACTCCTGGGTTCAAGGGATCCTCCTACCTCAGCCTCCCAAAGCGCTGGGATTTTAAGCGTGAGCCACCTCTTTGGGCCAATATTTACATTCAAATTTTGTATTGATACCGGGTTAGTGTGGTTATTCTGAGTTTTGTATATAACCTTGGAGATAGAGAATTGTGGAAATTGACACATTTATATCCTTGTAGTTTTTTTCTTTTCCTTACAAGAGGAAATAGGAAAAAAAGGAGATTTCTTATAATTAAGATTTTACTGATCCTTTTGACTGCACCATGCCTTTATCCAACCCTTCCATCCTTAAAAATTCAGTTTAAATACTACCTCTTTCTATGCTGATTGAACAACGATTATTAATAATCACAGCAACAACTGCAATCTTTATTGTGTCTGCTGTGTACTGGCATGGTTATATTATACTGGACACATGAGTATATAATTTAATTTTTTTTTGAGATGGAGTTGTGCTCTGTTGCCCATGTTGGAGTGCATTGAGTGGCTCCATCTCGGCTTACTGCAACCTCCGCCTCCCGGGTTCAAGCAATTCTCCAGCCTCAACCTCCCCAGTAGCTGGGACTACAGGCATACACCACTGTGCCTGGCTAATTTTTGTATTTTTAGTAGAGATGAGGTTTCACCATGTTGGCCAGGCTGGTCTTGAACTCCTAACCTCAAGTGATCTGCCCACCTCAGCCTCCCAAAGTGCTGGAATTACAAATATGAACCACTGCACCTGGCCATAATTTAATTATCAATAATGCTGTAAGGAGTGTCATATTCTTATAAACAGATAATGAGAAATTGTGTAAATGCAATACTGGGTATTTACCCAAATCTCTCAGACTTGAAAAAAAATCATTAATCTTTGTACTAAAATCTGAAGTCTTTAAAAAAATGAGTATTTGTTAGGATGAGATGCTTACATCTTGATCTGTTCCTAAGAAGGAGTAGGGAATAATACAAGATAGGGAGAGAAACTAATATTTATAGAATGCTTACTCTGTGGCAGGAATGTTGGTACTTTATTGTTTTAGCAAGTTAAGTAAGTGGTGTTATTCCCTGGGACTCAAGGAGGTTCAGTCATTTGTCAGAGATTGCATTAGTATGTTGGTGGATGGTCGGTCAATTTGACTTGAGAGCCTTTCTGTTTCACTTTTCTCTTTTTTTTTTTTAACTTGCCCCAAAGCAATGAAGATACCGTTTCAGTTTTCTAATACAGCATCTACTATATTTATTCATTGATTTAAACATTTAAATGTTCACTACATGTTATGGTCTGTACTAGAGCATACAAATGAATGTATTGAGTTCTGCCAACAAGGATTTAGATTCTAGTGTAGTATTTCTTAAATGGGTGACTGAATTGGGGTGGAAAATTGTGACCAGCTTTTCTTAAAAAACAATCTAAAAAAATTTTAGTACATTTTATGTGGTAAGGGTAAAAGTATTATTTCATGAAATTGTGACCAGCTTTTATTAGAAAACAATCTAAATAAATTTTAGTACATTATATATGGTAAGGGTAAAAGTATTATTTCATGAAATTTTTGTTTTAGTTATATATGTATATATATTGTGGGTCTCCATGAAAAAAATACATTTCTTATTGTGGGATAACATTGAAAGTTTGAGAACTACAGGTCTAGTGGCTGAGATAGAACTGTAAGCAAATAATTATACATAATTATAATAGCAAGTAAGTTCCTTTTTTATTTTGAGACGGAGTCTTGCTTTGTTGCCCGTCCTGGAGCGCAGTGGCGTGATCTCGGCTCACTGCAATCTCTGCCTCTGGGGTTCAGGCAATTCTGCCTCAGGCTTGGGAGTAGCTGGGACTACCGGAATGAGCCACCATGCCTGGCTAATTTTTTCGTATTTTTAGTAGAGATGGGTTTCACTGTGTTGGCCAGGATGGTCTTGAACTCCTGACCTCAGGTGATCTGCCTACCTCGGTCTCCCAAAGTGCCCGTATTACAGGTGTGAGCTGCTGTGCCTGGGCTAGAGGTAGTTTTAAATTAATGTCAGCAGCAGTTTATTTTCCTAAATTCTTTTTTTTTTTTAATTGTAAAGTGAAACAAATGCAGAAAACCACACAAAACAAATGTGTAACTTAGTGAATTATAAGGCTAGCACCTGTGTAACCCTGTCCTTTAAAAAGTAAGCACTGTCCTGGTTTTTCTGAAAATGAATTACGTTTTTGGTTTTATTATTCAAGTATGTATCCCTAGATGCTATAGTTAAGCCTGCTTTCTTGCTCATGCTCACATTCATGCAGATTCTTGCACTCCCCCCTCCTTTTTTTATTTTTCATTAAGCTTTCTTTCTTTACACCTTGTGTTTCTCTAAGATTTTATCCAATACATTTTTTCTCGTAATCCTTTAAGTCTTCATTTCTGAAATGATTTTTTCCCTTTTATTTTAAATTATTTCTTGAGCACCTCATTTCTTCTGAGCTTTTCTAATTCTGATATATTTGATATATATATAATACTATGTATATCTGATATATGTATTTCTCATATTTTTTTTTAAGTTTGCTTTGAAATAGGAGTTCATTTTTATCTCTTCTATGAGCATCTCTTTCAGACTTGCTTTTATTGTTTATAGGGATGTTATTTTATTCTCTGTTTCTTTTTTTTTTTAGTTGTAACTTTGGGATTCAATCTCTTGAAAGTATGAATGCTTTCATTTATACTGTGCTAGGAATAAGATGCATGTAAGTAAATAATTGCATTATGAGACATATTCTTCTAAACATACATTAAAGAGTATTATGAGAACACAGAGTAGGAACTTACTTTCCCCAAAGTGTAGGGATTGGATAAGGTGGACTTTAGTCATAATGGAGGTTTATTATTGGTATATCAGTATTTTAAAAATATGTTTTTTTCTTTTTTATAATATATTTTTCAGGGTACATGTGATATTTTGGTACATGTTTACAACATATAATGATCAAATTAAGGTAATTAGAATTCTCTGTCACCTGAAACGTCATGGTAGTTCTGATTTTAGTTTTTGAGGAACCTCTATACGGTTTTTCATAATGGCTGTATTACTTTACATTCCCACCAACAGTGTATGCTCATTCCCCCTGTCTCCACATCCTTGCCAGCTTTGTTATTTTTTGTCTTTTTGATAAATAGCTTTTCTGACTGGTGGAAGATGGTATCTCATAATAGTTTTAATTTGCATTTCTCTGATGGTTAGTGATGTTGAGCATTTGTTTTCATGTTTGTTGACTGCTTTATGTCTTGAAAAGGAACTGATCATGCCCTTTGCCCGCTTTTTGATAGAGTTGTGTTTTTCTTGTTGAGTGTCTTGTAGGTTCTGGATATTAGTCCTTTGTCACATGTATAGTTTGCTAATATTTTCTCCCATTCTGTGGGTTGTCTCTTTATTGATTATTTCTTTTGCTGTGCAGAAGCTTTTTAGCTGATTAAGTCTCATTTGTCTGTTTTTGATTTTGTTGCAGTTGCTTTTGAGTTCTTAGTCATAAATTCTTTGTTTAGGCCAATGTTCGGAAGAGTTTTTCCTACGTTTGCTTCTAGGATTTTTATAGTATAGTTTCAGGTCTTACATTTAAGTCTTTTCTAAGCTAATTTTTGTATGTGGTGAGAGATGGGTCCAGTTTCATTCTTTTGCATATGGCTATCAAATTTAGTAGTGCTTTTTATACAAATTAATTTACTGTTGACTTACTTCAGTTACTACTTTGAAATACTGTTCAGATGGAATTAAAATAATATTTTAAAAGTTTTCTTTTGCTATACTATTGTCAGATATCATCAACTATCTCTTAAGTAGAGACCTGAAATTTAGAAAGTGAAAAGATCACAAAGTAGAACGGAAAACATAGTATAATGCATAGTATTCTGTACGTGAATGATAAATTGCTCGGTAATTATTTATTTATTTATTTTTGCGACAGAGTTTCACTCTGTCAGCCAGACTGCAGTACAGTGGCACGATCTTGCTCACTGCAACCTCCTCCTCCTGGGTTCAAGCGAGTCTCCTGCCTCAGCCTCCCAAGTAGCTGGGATTACAGGCACCCACCACTTTGCCCAGCTAATTTTTGTATTTTTAGTAGAGACGGGTTTTGCCATTTTGGCCAGGTCTTGAACTCCTGACCTCAAACGATTTGTCTGCCTTGGCCTCCCAAAGTGCCTGGATCAGTAAATATTTTAATAAATATCATATTTCATCTTTCAATTTTTTTTGTTTCATGTAGTTTGATTAAAATGGCTTCTTTGATTAGTTAAAACAAAACTTAATGATGTGGTATGGTTTGGGTATAATTTTTCCTTTCTATTGAAATTGGCAGCAAGTTAGAGCCAGGTTGTGCTTGCTTTTGAAGTACTCTGTTTAGGGATATTGAGTCCATTGTTTTCTATTTTCTTTCTTTGGTTAACAATACTTTTGACTTGGTGTGTATTAAGTATCTTATAAAATAACTTTAGTGTTTATGAAGTGATCTCATGTCTTTTGTTTCTTTTGCTCTCTTAACATAAATAACTACAGTAAAAAGAAGAAATGTAAATGCAGTTCGAACACGGAGAGATTTAAAGACTCTAACAGAAAAAAGCTGGGGGTGGGAATTACGTGGAGGAGTTGTTACTAGACCTTAAATATTAGGGTTTGACTGAATGATGATAGGGAAGGTATACAATCCAGTGGTTAGAATATCAGAAGCGCATGTAGAGAAATGTATTTGAACAGAATTAGTATAGTTTGGACTGACTTCTAATACAGAAGCATTAGCTTGAGGATGTAGATACTGAATCATACTGATTTTTGCTTGTTTGTTTGTTTTTGGTCTTTGGTACTTATAAAGCAATCTAGGCAGGATGTCAGGCTAGTGTAGTAGTGAATAGTGTAAACTCTAGAGCCATAATTCTTTGGAGCACACTGTTTAATCTTTCTCTGTATGTGTTTCTGCATATAAAATAGACACTAATAATGGCAACTACTTGATAGGGTTGTTATGAATAAGATTAAAAGAGTTAACACTAGTAAAGTATTTACAACAATGCCTGTTACTAATAAGCATTCAATGAGTTTTTTTTAATTTATGAAAGTACTAGCTCTTTCATTCTCTGTGTGTGTGTATTTGTAATGTACACATACATGTGTGAATATGTATGGACTATAACGTGAGTGTATGTGGAATAGATACAGAGGGGAAATGTAGATCTCACGTGTATGTATCTATAGGAAAGCTAGTAATATTTGAATTTCAGTTTTGATTAGAATTTATATTATTATAATAAAGTCTAACATCTCATTTTACAGATGGCAGAATTACGTACTAGCAGAACTAGAGCCAAGATTTGCCAGACAACAAATATTTGAGCAATAAACAAAACAGACAACTAGCTCTGCCCTTATCAAGCTTTCAGTTAGTCAAGAAAAATATGTATTAAACCATCTCATCTGTGGCAATTGTTATCAAAAAGAGCACTGTGGGAGAGTAGAACTGGGGCTCCTCCATACTCTGGGATTTTAGAGAATTCTTCCCCCAATACTTCTTTTTTTTTGAGACGGAGTCTTCCTCTGTCACCCAGGCTGGAGTGCAGTGGCGCAATTTTGGCTCACTGCAACCTGTGTCTCCCAGGTTCAGATGATTCTCATGCCTCAGCCTCCCAACTAGCTGGGATTAGAGGCACACACCACCATGCCCAGCTAATATTTGTATTTTTAGTATAGATGGGGTTTTTGCCATATTGGCCAGGCCAGTCTCAAACTTCTGGCCTCAAATGGTCTGCCTGCCTTGGCTTCCCAGATTGCTGGGATTACAGACATGAGCCACCGTGCCCGACCTTCTTCTCCCAAGATTTCCAAGCTGTGGTGCGAGTAATAAATAGCAGTTAGCCAGGGTTAGGTGGAATGAAGAGTGTTCCAGGCAGGAGTAGGATGTGTATAGGCTCTGAGAGAGGGGAAAGCATGGTGTATTCAGATATCTGAAATGAAAAGAACAAGGAAAAGGGTGACAAAAAATGTGTCCTGAAAGGTTAGAGCATGGCTAAAATCGCAGGGTCTTGTATACAAGATTAAGGATTTTGACCTAAGAGTCCCCTTGATGGATTAAGCGGGAAAGGGACATTGCTAGATTTGCATTCTGTAGTATTACATTAGCTATATTACAGAGAACAAATTAAGAGAGAGTCTGGCATAAGTGTAGGGAGACTTAATTTAGGAAGATACTGTAGGAGCTACTGTGTGTGGTTGTGCAGAACACACCATAGGAGTTTCCATTCATGTATACTGGTTGAGCATCACTAATGCAAAAATCCAAAATCTGAAATGCTCCAAAATCTGAAGTTTTTTGAGTGCCAACATGATGCCACAAGTGGAGGATTCCACCCCTGACCTAATGTGATGGTTTGTAGTCAAAATGCAGGTGCATGGTTTATTCAAACCAACACATGGTTTATTCAGCATCTCTAAGGGAAAAATAAAATTACCTTCAGGCTGTTTGTATAAGATATATATGAAACAAATGAATATTATGTTTAGACTTAGGTCTCATCCGTAAGGTATCTCATCATGTATATACAAATAAATATTCCAAAGTCCCCAAAAATCCCAAATCCAAAGCATTCTGGTCTCAAGAATTTCTGATAAGGAGTGAGTATTCAACCTATACTACCTTTGCAGTGGTCTGGATGAAAGATAATGTTGACCTAGGCTATAGTTGTGACAGTGAAAATGGAGAAAAGTGGACAGATTTGAGAGATATTTCAGATTTAATGACTCCAAAAGTTGTCTCCAGACCAGACCTCTTTCCTGAACTTTAGATCATGTATATCCCAAATACCTGTCCTACTTGGATATCTCACGAGCATCTCAAACTCAACAGGTTTTTTTTTAAAAAAAACAAAAAACAAAAAAAAACAAAGCAAAACAAAATACTGCAAACATTAATCTGTCTCCAAAAAGAAAAAAAAATAGTCATTTTCCTTTCCAGTATTTATAGTAGCAAATAGAACTAACATCCACTCACTTGCAAACCATGTCTGCTTAGTAGTGACCACTAGACTACTTAGCTATATGTAGCTGCAGTTGATAATGGCTTTTTAGAATTTAGGTTATATTCCATTCCATGTAAGTTTATTTAGAAACATTTATTTTAGAAAGTATTACTTTCTAAAATGATCTGGATATGGTCTTTTTTTTTTTTTTTTTTTTTTTTGAGACGGAGTTTCACTCTTGTTGCCCAAGCTAGAGTGCAATGGCCTGATCTTGGCTCACTGCAAACTCTGCCTGCTGGATTCAAGCAATTCTCCTGCCTCAGCCTCCCAAGTAGCTGGGATTACAGGCATGCGCCACCACACCTAATTTTGTATTTTTAGTAGAGACAGGGTTTCTCATGTTGGTCAGGCTGGTCTCGAACTCCCCACCTCAGGTGATCCACCTGCCTTGGCCTCCTGAAGTGCTGTGCTGGTATTACAGGTGTGAGCCACCGTGCCCAGCTGGAGATAGTCTTTAATAACATGAATATCTTTAATAATTTTTTAGCATAAATATATTTTTAAGTCAGGGGATGTATGAGGTTAATGTAACCCTATTTAAAATCAACTTAATTTTGTGTTAATTATATTTTTGTTTTGTTTTTAGAATTACATATAAAATCAATATATTAAACCAATCAGTATAGAGTCCTAAGTTTTACTCTTGCTTTCCAAATTTGACATTAGGGCTGTTAGTAAGGTATTGTCTGCATTTATTAGATTTATTTCTGATCATGAATATACTTTTAAAAGATGCTTCTTTTCAGTGGAGCAATTCAATTGGCTATAGATGATTTAATGCATGACTATGACTTATATTGAAGGCATTAAAATGTTATACATAAACAAATTTTGATGACAAGACCGCTTGTTTATATTCAAATGCCAATCAAATTTGTCCTTTAGGACATTAGATCTGTTGACTTTTTAGGTTTCTATAACTTTGTTCCTTTCAGTGTTGTTTTTCAAATGCAATATAGTCATCCCTTGATATCATGGGGGATTGATTCTGGGACCTCCTGAAGATAGCAAAATCCACAGATGCTCAAGTTTCTTGTATTACCTGGTGTAGTATTTGCATATAACCTACCCACTTCCTTCCATATACTGTACTTTAAGTCTCTAGATTACTTATAATACCTAATACAATGTAAATCCTACATAAATAGTTGTTATACTGTATTGCTTAGGGACTAATGACAAGAAAAAAAAGTCTATATCTGTTCGTTTCAGACACAACCAACCTTTTTTTCCCCCAAATATTTCTGATGTGCAGTTGGTTGAATCCATGGATACAGAACCCACAGATGCAGAGGGCTGACTATACAAGTCTGTCAAAAAACCAAAGTGCTGGTTGGCTAATAATTGGTCACTGTATGACTTAGAGTACAGGTGATATTACTTCTGATTCTAGATGGTAAGTATATTTTTCTCCTTATATTTTTGTTCTTTGATTTCTGTGCTGTCAGTTTTTTTCTGCTTTTAACTTAGTTGTGTTTAGATGTGGCATTGATAGCAATCCTGAAGTTTAAGTAGATGGGTTTTCTAAGTCAGAGTTACTCTAAGAGCTAGTAGTGGTTCTTTTTTGTCATATTTAGTAACATGTAGGGTATATAAGTGCTATGTTTGAGATAATAGAAGTTTATGAATTATTTAGTCACCAATTTATTTAACATTTATTAAAAATAACCATTTTTCTTAAAACAGTTTTCACTCAATTTCGATCTTTTGTGGTACTGCTTTTTGAAATCCGTGTTTCTGTGAAAGGGAGGAGGATTATGTGCTAGGGACTCATTTTAATGTATTTGGTCTTTATGCAGAAAATATCAGGTTTGTAGGTTATTGGTTCATTTTAACTTCCCCAAGAAAGGGACGAATGACTACACTTTTCTTTTTGAGACAAATACTGCAACATTGTGTAGAGGAAGTCTATATACTATGTACAATTGACAGAAAATTATTAATATTTAAATAGAAGTGGCATCTAAACACATGGTTTACAAATTGAATCTGGGCAAGTTAGTATAGGAGAAAAGTGAATTCAGTGGAAGGTTGCCACACATATTTTTTTTTTCTTTTGTTTTAGTTTTAAGGGTATCTGCTTTTAGTATGAGTTGGAGAAAGGTTTTCCCCCCCCTCACTTTTATTTCATTTTTTACTCTCATTTGAGAAGCAATTTCTCCACGAGACAGATCTTTGACCCTTTTGTATTCTGCACTCCCATCCCCCTTGACTAGAAAATGCAGCTGCACACATTTTTTGTTTAGAGACAATGGATCACATGCTGTGTCACCTAAATCTATGACCAAGAGGCAGTTTTATCCCTAAGAGACCATAATGCTTCAGTTCTCCTGGATGCATGACATCATGTAGCATTATAATCAAATATACATCTTTTTGCAGTACATTTGGGATTTGATTTTACCCTGTAATCTCAGTATTGGATTTTATGGGGATAGACATTATTTATAATGGAGAATCTTAATCAAAACAAAAATGTATTGTTAAATCAGTAGGAAAGGTTGTGAGTGCCTTCCTTTTCTATGGCTTTTTTCCTTACATGAGATTTACCAATGTTTTTAGATATTCTGAGATTATAGAATATCTTTAAAGCTGTAGTGGCTGTTAAGTTTATTACACAGTGCATTGCAGATAATGTACGTTCAGTAAATACTAGACTTTATTTTTGCTACTGACTCGACAAATTAACAGGAAGAAAATTGTTTTCCTTTTTTGAGTGAGAACCAACCTTAATTACAAGGAAAAAAATAAAAATAAAAAATTGTTTTCCTTTTTAAAAATGAGGAAGTCTTCAGATTTAGAAAATATTAGTATCTATAAACTGCTAAAATATATTATGTCAAGTTTATTGTAATCTGATTATACTTTTGAATAAATCTGGGAAATACAGTGCTGTGGCTTCCAGGCTTGAGAAATGGTACCTTATTATAATTAATAAATATGGTTCGTTCCTAAGAATATTGGAGGTGAGGAAAGGAGAGGAAAATTGAATGGAAATTTATTTTATTTTATATTAAATCTTAGTGGCAAAGCTTAAATAAATTGCAGTGAAGAATTGAACTAATTGCTAGGCAGTTTCCATAAAATTCACAAACATTTGGATTTCTTGGCTTTGCCATAGCTCTGTAGTAGACATTTCTTTTTCTGTAAAAAACATTGTTTTTAGTGATCTGAATTCAGTGAATGACTATCTCTTTCCCTTTACTAGGATTATCTTAGCCTAAGTCAATTTGTTTTTTTAATATTGGTTACTTGAGAGTGATTGGATAAGAAAGCCACAAATCTGAGATGATGCCTGCCTTCTGGTTGCTCTTTTGACATTTGTGAAATTGATTGATTTGCTGATGACATGCAGTTAAAGTTTCCAAATATCTTAAAACCACCTAAAAAGAATTAGAGATTGTAAACTTTTAAATTAAGTGTAACCAAAAAATCCTATTTTTAGATGCTTCAGGATTCACGTGTTTAAGTATTTAATGAGACTGATTTTAAGTAAGAAGCTGGAGTAGTAGGGTCAAAATGGTGAGAAACAATTTTATCTGTAGGCTGGATGCAGCCATATAGTTTGAGGTTAATTATTTCTTGCTTAAAGCCTGGGACTGGCTACAGTCTTCCTCAGGCCTCTTGGTACAGTTACTCAAGTGTTGGTTTCAACTTCTTTCCAGTTCTAGTAGAAATAACAGATGGCATGGTTCTTTTTCACTCCATGTAGTAAAGCTTATTAGAAACAGCACAACTGATGTTCTTCATTACCCAAAGAGGTAATAAGGAAAGATATTCAGTGACTGGCCCAAGGGTACAAGGAAACACTAAATTTGCCTAAGTTTGCTTTGGGCTATCAAGAATTGACTATTGTATTTTGTTTTGATCTGAGTCTTTTCTCAGTGCTATATTTTATTTCCCAGTAAGAATTCTTAGACAATATAATGGATGAAATATAAATTTTAAAAAATTAAACAATTATTTAGAAACAACATAGATTTAGGACCCTAAGAACTATAGTATACATAAGAGAGAAACTTAAATAAAATTGAAAATGTGGCATGAAGAGATTCAATAATAAACCTTTAAAAGCACTTTTTAAAGTTATTGAACTCATAATTAATCGAACCGAGTTAATTGCAGCTATGCTTTATTTGCTGTGGACCTATGTAAGTTATTAAAGAGTACACTAAAAATCATTTATGTTGGCCAGGCACAGTGTTTCACACCTGTAATCCTTATAATTAGGGAGGGGCCAAGGCAGGAGGATCCTTGAGCGCAGGAGTTTGAGACCAGCCTGAGCAACATAGGGAGACCCTGCCTCTACAGAAGTAAGAAAATTAGCTGAGTGTGGTGACACATGCGTGTTGTCTCAGCTACTCAGGGAGCTGAGGTGGGAGGATCACTTGAGCCCAAGAGCTTGAGGTTGCAGTGAGCTATGATCATGCCACCGCACTCCATCCTGGGTGACAGAACCAGAAAAAAAAAAAAAGAAAAAAAAAACCCAGAACCTTTATGTTCCTGAGAATTTCTGAACTGAGCTGGATTTTTTTTTGGTCATTAAATAAATTTTATATTCGTGTATCCATATTTTTAATGTACTCTAGCTGCTAGGCTGGAATTAACCATGCTATTTATATATTTTTCTTAGATCTGCCTCATTTGTTAAAAGTATTATCTCAAAAATGGATAGAAAATTATTTTGAGTATTTTAACTTACGAATTCTGAAACAGAATAGTACATTCTAAATTAGTTGGATACAAATGAATGTAACTAGGAGATATTTATATTCTTGTCCAGTTTTGATGATGCCATTACATTTGTTGCTGTGTCTTTTCTTTTTATTATTGAGAATGGCATTAATAGTGAAAACTCATGATTATTTCAGAGGTAGTATAGTTATTTTTATTGTTCATAAATTCTTTTGTGTGTGTGTGAGAATGTTGGGATCAGACAAAGCTGTTAATTAAGTAATTTAGACCTTTCTTGGCCATTAATAACAAAATATTAAAAGTTTATATGTTTTAAGTTCTTTTGGATTATTTAAACTACAAGGATTAGAAGAAGGGTTCTATCATGTTGCATGATTGGCAAAATACCTGCAAGCAAAGTGCATGGAGACAAATATAATAAGGAAGTGAAAGTGGAATAATAGAGAAAATTATGAAACACGTATTGTGGCACTCTTCCAAGAAGTCCTGATCTCATTTGGCCACCTCGTCAGTGGATGTCATTGGTTGTGAGGGAGATCTATCCTTAACACTAGACAAATATTTTTTTAATTTCAAAACTTCAAAATACAAAGCCTTGTTACTGATTTTGTACCCTAATTTTTATATTTGGAGGTTATAATATTTATACATCTACTTTAGGAAGAAAGCTAATAATTTTAAAATTTATAATAGTAATAACCATCATTACTATCTCTGCAGCTAGTATTCATTGTATACTTACTCTGTACCTCTGTTCTAAGTGCTTTCTTTTTGTTGTTTAATTTGTACTAAGAATCTTATGAAAGTAAGTAGTAGTATAATTCTAAATTGATAGGTCTCGTAGCTTAGTGAAAGGCAGGGCTGGGATTTGAACCCAGGCAATATTTCTTCACAGCTCATGCTGATAATCCCTTGCTTCACTGTCTCCAGATGTAATTAATATCAAGATAAATGATTTAGATTTTACGTTTTGAATTTTTAAATTAATGAAGTTCCTTATCCTTCACAATTTCAACTTCAAGTATATTGCCTCCTCAAGTTTCTGCCCAATATCTCCTAGTATTATGTATGTTAATTCCTTTCTAAAGGAAGAAGGCTTTCATTTTATAAATTATATAATATTTACCATAGATTCTAACTATGACAACAGAGCCATGCATGTAGTAGATGCAAGAAGTTTCTGATTTGAAGTCTCTTAGAAAGGAACCAGAAGAGGTTCTTCGGAATAGTATATCTCTTATACATCTCTTTCTGTACCTTTTATCTACATTACTAGATGCAGAGATACTATAATCATGGTCCAATATAGCTAATACTTTATCTTTACCATTTAAAATTCCTATATACATTTTATATAGACTTAAATTTCTATATTTAAAATTCCTATACACATTTAGGTACTTCTGACATTATAGTAATTCATAATACATTTCCTTATCAGGAGGTTACTTACTCTGTATCCTCAACTGTTAAACCACAGATAGACAAAAAAGAGACTTATAAGTATTTGTGGGGGTGGGGGAATCAGAAAGTTTATGCATTAAATTCATGTCCCTTAAGGTGAGCTGTTTACCCTTATTAAGATTTTATTCAGATCTGTGGTGTTATGTGAAATTCTAATGAAATTTACCTGGCTTTCCATTCTGTAACAGATAATAAATCGATAAGTCCATTTCCATGATTTAGAAATCCAAAATCCTCCGGAAACCAAAAGTTTTCTTGACTCTTATAGTGGTAAAACATGATCTGAGTAGATATAAGGGTATTGGTGGTCTTTATTTACCCCCTTCTTAGTGTGAATATACATTTTGCCACAGAAATATTAACATATTTATTTTGGGGTATTGCCTTAGACTTCACTAGGATGTGAGAGAAATATATGTATATATATAGATATCATATTACCTTTCTGAAATCCAAAATATTCTGAATTTTGAAATATATTTGGCCCTAAGGTTTTTAGATAAGGGATCACAGACCTGTATAATCAGATGCATTGACTACATACAGTACCATTGAGGACTAAGATATGGAAGTAAGGTTTTTTTGGCAACTTAAATATAGCAATGTGAGACCTTTCAGTATGGAGCAGTGCCTCTCTCAAATAATATGGATCTCTTTTAAAGAAAAAAAAATCTCATTTTGAGAATCTCCAACTTTAGTTCTTAGAGCAGTTTTCTTTAAAAATGTCTCTCACTTTTCTCTTTGAAAATGGCAAAATATATTTTTTATTACTGAAATGAAAGCACAAAATGAAAATTTGCAACACTTGGGGCCTGTAGAATGTATCCACTAATCTTTTACCTCCAGGGATATGTACTTTACCTACTTCCGATTGGGATTCATTGTCATAATGAGCAACTCTTGTTAGAAGTATGTCAGACTTCTCAAGTGTGCTGAGGCAGAAAGGAAAACATAAGAAATTATGTGCTAAAATAAAGGATAATGTACTTTAGTGACACTGTCATCAGAAATTAATGTAAATATCTGTTTCCAGCAGCATGGTGAACCACGTACCTGGATCAAGGTACCACGTACCTTCAGCTTTCTGCTGAAAACAACCTAAAATGCTGGATAAAATAAAATCTTAAATGCATCAGTGCTCTGGCACAAAGGGGAGAGGACTTAGGGCAGGCTGAGTTCTGAACCTGGCTATTGCCTTGAGGATATTTGCCAAATCAGGTGAGCTTCTCTGTTCTTGGCTTTGTGGGGCTCAGGGATCAGGAAGCAAAGCCTAGCCCCAGTCAAGGTGGAGCATTTAGCAGGAAATAGTCTTCCTCATTAATTTGGAGCCCCATTGTACTGCACCTTTATAAGAGTGATACAGAAATTCTTTCCCTTTATGCCCCCAGGGTTTCTACAGGTAAATTTTTTTCTCAAATATTGCTGTAAATTGAAAAAATGTCACTGAAAATGTGCTACCACAAACCAGCTCTCACACTAGTTGCAGCATGAATTCACACTAAACCTTAAGAATTTAAAATGATCCTGGGCTGTTACTACTCCCAAAGGCCTGATAAAACCTAACGTGTAATCATCATTATCAAAGAATTCCCATTGGTAAAGTTCTAATGAAAATAAGTGGCTTATAATAAAAACTACAGACCATCCAAGGAAAAAGGCACAATGTAAGAGAATCATTTGAGTCAGATCTGCAAATAGTTCACATTTTGGAATTATCAAATGGAAAATAGAAAATAAATACATTTAATATGTTCAGTAAGAGACTTAAAAATGAAAAGAGCAAACATGTTGAAACAGAACCAGAAGTTCTGGAAATGAAAATAGTAATTGAAATTAAAATTCAGTGAATAGGTATAAAAGCAAATATGCTGTTGAAAAGGTAGCATAATGAAAGATAAATCTTAAGAAACTTAGAGCACAATATAGACAAGAAATTGGAAAATACAAAAGAGGTTTATAAAGGGAACATTTTTAAGAGAAAGACATTACCTCCAAAGGGATATCAGGTTTCGATAACAGTAATGGAAATAGTAATGGACTATGAAATGATATGTGAGACAAAATAACAGTGTAGAATTCTATAGCAAAAACATCTTTCAAGATTATGGACAAAATAAAGACATGTTCATACAAGCAAAATGTGAAAGTTCACTGACTATTTTTTAAGCAGAAGTGAATGATCATAGGTAGAAAATCTGAGATTTAAGAAGAAACTATCAGAGAGTGACAATTATATGGGTGAATAAAAATTGACTGCATAAATAATAATAGCATCTTACGAAGTTAAGAAAAAGCTATATTGGCTGGGCGCGGTGGCTCATGCCTATAATCCCAGCACTTTGGGAGGCCAAGGCGGGTGGATCACGAGGTCAGGAGATCGAGACCATCCTGGCAAACATGGTGAAACCCCATCTCTACTAAAAATACAAAAGAATTAGCTGGGCATGGTGGAAGGTGCCTGCGGTCCCAGCTCCTCAGGAGGCTGAGGCAGGAGAATGGCATGGACCCGGGAGGGCAGAGCTTGCAGTGAGCGAACATCGTGCCACTGCGCTCCAGCCTGGGCAACAGAGTGAGACTCCGTCTCGAAAAAGAAAAAGCTATATTATATTATAAACAAGGAGAAGGTGATTGGAGCTAGCATGTAAAGATCTTTTTATTGTTGCTGGGCACAGTGGCTCACGCCTGTGATCCCAGCACTTTGGGAGGCCAAGGTGGGCAGATCACTTGAGGTCAGGAGTTCGAGACCAGCCTGGCCAACATGGTGAAATCCAGTCTCTACCAAAAATATTTTCTAAAAAAAGCCGGATGTGGTGGTTCACGCCTGTAGTCTCAGCTACTCAGGAGGCCGAGGCAGGAGAATGGCTTGAACTCAGGATGTGGAGGTTGCTGTGAGCTGAGATTGTGCCACTGCACTCCAGCCTGGGTGACAGAGCAAGACTCTGTTTCAAAAAAAGAAAAAATATATATATGTATGTATATATATTTATTGTTATTTATTGTTTAGGAGCAGACAAAAGATAACTGGAATTTTAGAAGTATATATAAAAAATTATAAGGTAACATTTCAGTGATAGAAATATGTATATAACTTCCACAGTAATAGAGGATTAAAAGAAATGGAATGAGAAAAAACAATCATCCCAAAGAAGGCAAGAAAAGAAAGAGAAAAATTAACATGGAAAGAGTGGGATACCAAAAAGGATGGTAGAAGTAAATCCAAATACATGCATGCCTTTAAAAACAATATTCATTTATATGGGATATAGGATAGAGACTACAAGAAAACAAAAATGTTGAAAGTAAAATGATGGAAATACATACACCTGGCAATTTTTTTTTAATTTTTTTAAATTTTAGTGTGTACATAGTAGGTGTATATATTTATGGGGTACGTGAGATGTTTTGATACAGGTATGCAATGTGAAATAAGCACCTCCTGGGAAATGGGGTATCCATCCTTTCAAGCATTATCCTTTGAGTTACAGATAATCTAATTATATTCTTTAAGTTATTTAAAAATATACAAATTAGTTATTATTGATTATAGTCACCCTATTGTGCCATCAAATAGTAGGTCTTATTCTTTTTTTTTTTTTTTTTTTTTTTGAGACGGAGTCTGGCTCTGTTGCCCAGGCTGGAGTGCAGTGGCTGGATCTCAGCTCACTGCAAGCTCCGCCTCCTGGGTTTACACCATTCTCCTGCCTCAGCCTCCAGAGTAGCTGGGACTACAGGCGCCCGCCACCTCGCCCGGCTAGTTTTTTTTTTTTTGTATTTTTAATAGAGACGGGGTTTCACCATGTTAGCCAGGATGGTCTCTATCTGCTGACCTCGTGATCCGCCCGTCTCGGCCTCCCAAAGTGCTGGGATTACAGGCTTGAGCCACCGCGCCCCGTCTTCTTTTTTTTTTTGTACTCATTAACCACCCCCACCTCCCTCCCACTAATCCCCCACTACCTTTCCCAGCCTCTGGTAGCTGTCCTTCTACTCTTATGTTCATGATTTCAATTCATTTGATTTTTAGATCCTACAAATAAGTGAGAACATGTGATGTTTGTCTTTCTGTGCCTGGCTTATTTCACTTAACATAATGATCTCCAGTTCCATCCATGTTGTTGCAAATGATTGGATCTCTCTTTTTTTTATGAGCTGAGTCGTCTCCCTTTGTTGCCTAGGCTGGTGTGCAGTGGTGTGATCTCAACTCGCTGTAACCTCACTTCCCAGGTTCGAGCGATTCTCCTGCATCATCTTCCCAAGTAGCTGTGACCACAGGCACACACCACCATGCCCCACTAATTTTTGTGTGGTTTTTTTTTTTTTTTTGGTGCATATGGGGTTTCACCATGTTGTCCAGGCTGATTTTGAACTGCTGACCTCAAATGACCCGCCCACCTCTGCCTCCCAAAGTGCTGGGATTACAGGCGTGAGCCACCACCCCTGGCCTGATCTCATTCTTTTTCATGGCTGAATAGTACTCCATTGTGTATACGTACCACAACCATTCCTTTTGTTGATAGACACTCAGGTTGCTGCCTGGCTAATATTAATGGGAAGAAAGCTAGTACATCATTTCAAATAGACTTAAAGACAAAAAGAATTGATACATAATGGGAAATGGCTAATTAGGTAGGAATATATATGTTTTAAAGTTACATGCAATTAATAACCATAGCCACAAAATGAAGCAAAAAGTTAACAGATGTACAAGGAGAAAATTGAAAAATTTTACCAGTATAGCAGGAGATTGTAATATATCTGCCTAAGTATTTGATGTAGAAAGCAGATCCCAAAAAAAGATTAGTAGGAATATAGAAAATTTAAACAGTGCGATTAACAAGCTTCATCCAATGGACATATATTTCATCCACACACCTTAGAAACATCAAGTGAATCATTATGAACATTAATCATGTACTGGGCCATGAAACAAGTTTCAACAAATTTTAGAGAATTGATACCTTATACACTATTGTAATACCAACTCAGTTAGGTTAGAAATAGGTAACCAAAAAAAAACTTTTTTAATCACATGGAAATTAAAAACAATTTTTTTCTCAGGATCTCATCGATGAGAAAAGAGATGTTGGAAGTTGGCCTGTTCTTTAGTAGATGTTAAATCATACCTCAGGTTTGCTTGCAGCAGACAAAAACTGAGAAATGGCCCAGATAAAAGGCCTTGCATTCTTAACAGATGAGAGTGTGCAGGGACGCTAAGGACTAATGGTGGATTGGTTCTTCTAACAGGAAGAATGAATTTTTTTTTTTTTTGAGACGGAATCTCAGAATCTTGCTCTGTTGCGGGGGCTGGAGTGCAGCGGCTCGATCTCGGCTCACTGCAAGCTCCGCCTCCCGGGTTCACGCCATTCTCCTTCCTCAGCCTCCCAGGCTGCTGGAACCACAGGCGCCCGCCACCACGCCCGGCTAATTTTTTGTATTTTTAGTAGAGAGAGGATATTTCACCGTGCTAGCCAGGATGGTGTCCATCTCCTGACCTCATGATCCACCCGCCTTGGCCTCCCAAAGTGCTGGGATTACAGGCATGAGCCACCACGCTCAGCCTGAATTTTTTAATAAATGGTGCTGGAACAATTTTATGTTTATATGTGAAAGATGAAATTGGATAAAAAATACATGTATACATTTTTGGTGAGTTGAGGAGACAAAAACTAAAACAAACTGCAGACCATAAAGAAAAGGGTTAATAAATTCCACCATATGAAAGTAAAGAAGTTTCTTATTAAAAGGCAACTAATAAAGAGATTGAAAAGACAAGTCATCTACTGGGGAAAGATATTTGCATCACATATAAGTATTAGTATCCAAACATTACAAATCATTAAGAAAACCCACAGAAAAATAGGCACAAGGCTTCAATAGATGCTTTATGGAAGAAGAAACCCAAATGGTATATAGATAGATATATATTCATAGCTGTATGTTCATATATATCTATATGTTCATATTCTATATATCCATATACAGATATAAATGAATGAAAAGGTGTTCCACCCTGTTACTAATCTGGGAAATGCAAATTAAAACTACAAGGAGATAGAGTTTCATAGTTGATATGGTCTGGCTTTGAGTCCCCACCCAGATCTCATCTTTAATTGTAATCTGAATTGTAATCCCCACATGTTGAGGAGGGACCCTGTGGTAGGTGATTAGATCATGGGGGTGGTCCCTTCAAGCTGTTCTTGTGATAGTGAGTTCTCACGAGATCTGGTGGTTTTACAAGGGGCTTTTCCTCAGTTTACTCAGCACTTCTCCTTCCTGCCACCATTTGAAGAAGGATGTTTTTGTTTCCCCTTCCGCCATGATGGTAAGTTTCCTGAGGCCTCTCCAGCAATGCAGAACTGTGAGCCAATTAAACCTCTTTCCATTATAAATTACTCAGTCTCGGATATGTCCCTCTAGCAGCTTAAGAATGGACTAATACAGTAGTCATCAGCTTGGCAAAAACCAATTTTGGCAAGTACATGAAGCATTTGGTATATACATTTCTGGTTAGTGGTAACCGATTCAGCATTTTTTTGGTAAGCAGTTGGTCATCAATTAAAGTTGAAGACTATTCTGTGACCAAATAATTCTGCTTCTTGACATATGTTCAACTTTTAGATGTATACTCGAGGAATTTTGGGCACTTGTATTCCAGGTGATATGAACAAAGACTTCTATAACAATAGTACTTGTGATAGTCCCAAACATAAACAATTAAATGTTCCTTAAGAGTATAAGAAATTATTGAATATTCATAAAATGGAATACTGGTCTCTCTAAAAATGAATTACTGCTGCAATAATGTTAATGAATTTGATGAGAGAAAAAACAAATCTCAGAATGTCTTCCATGTAATTTTATTTTATATGATGTTTAAATGTGGAAGGCTAGATAATGTTTAAGGAGTCTAACATCTGGAAAAACATAAAGAAAAAACCTTTTGTTAACTCAGTCTTTGATATAATCAGTTAAAAGTGTAGAAAAATAAGTCAAAATTCTGTTTGGTTAAACCAACGTTTTGTGTTTAGTAGGTTTCTTAGTTATTTTGGGCAAAAAAGGCTATCACTGTGACACATCTAATTATCTGTAATGCAGCATATTGTGTTTTAGATAATGCTGAAAATTCTGTGGCTTTGTTTCCCTTTTCTTATGTAGTCTCTGAAGCATTTCTCTCTTACTGATGTTAATACCGACCTAAGCAAAAATGCTCTTCTATGACCTTTTGGGAAAAATAATCAGAGAATTCCAATATGTAATTTTATTTTTCTTATCCTAGAGTAGGGTATCACTATAACATTGAACATAATATGCAGATGTGCAGATCTCTGTTAGACACCTTCGGAGATGCATGAGCTGCACAACTGTGGGAAAAAAAATGGTACATTTAAATCCCAAGCTGCCTTCTCAAGATACCACCATAGTACATTTAAATCCCAAGCCTTCTTCTCAAGATACCGCCATGGCAGGCACACAATCAAGCTCTAGATGGGTTCCAGAGTGATTCTACTGGGTTGGTTTGAACTCTCCACTTTTATTTTTATTTATTTTTCGTATTTTATTTGTTTGTTTATGTCTCCATAGAGACTATCAAAAATTGCCAGTGCTGACTATATTGCAAGTAATTGCAGTGGGGTATTGGGGAAAGTTTCCAGTTAGCAATAATTGTGCTCAGATAAACCTCATTGGCTGCGATACTGCCACTGCACAAAGCTTTAACTCTCCACTTTTAAAAATCTCCTTGTGAATAATTCTTTCTCTTTTTTAGAATGTAGAAGATGGGAACCTTAACACAAATTTGTACTTTGCTAAAGTGTATAGTCCATTTATCTACTTTTTTGGATAGCAGTGTCTTGGCTTTAGAAATTTATTTATTAGTGGTTGTATTAATTACTTGGATTAAGCTAGTTACACTCCTAAAAATTAGAATATATTTTTTAAATCCCACATCATATTATTTTGGCTTTTTTAAAAGTAATATTTGTTATGTACCACAATTTTATATGGTTCATTGAAATACTGTTCTTAAAGGAGTAATAAAATGTTACGTTACAAGCCCAGGTTTCCTTCTATTTATGCATTTGGCTTTATGAAGCAAATTGACCATGCGTATTATTAATGCTCTGCTAGTGAACAGTTTCATTTCATTTTAAGATACAGTTTCTCATAAGACTATAATTTTTAAAATAAATAAAATTGAAAGTTTTCTTGATTTTATTGTGAAATATACAGATCTTTTTGTAGTAATAATGCATATTTATATATTCCTGAAAACACTAAAATTGTGCTCAGCTGATGGGCCAACTCACTCAAAAGTGAAAAATATGCAGCTTTGTATCCAGAATACTAACAAAAAAATCTTAATGAGAATACTAGAGTATGTTAAAACATATATGAAATTTGTCACAAATAAGTAATATGGTCAGTTTAAGATTTTTAAAAGAAGATGAACACTGTGCGAGGAAGGGTTGAAGCTACAGGGTTAGGAGGCCAGGGTAAAATGCATAAAGATTTGGAAGGAAGAGCTCATTAAACACTTGCAAGAAAGAGCGTGTGGCCAAACTGTGCCAAGAGGAAGAACATGGGTTGAATGAGAATTGTGTACCATACTGTCTTCTCAGCAGCTTGCTGCTTTCCACTGTGTTAGCCTATTTTGGGTTCAGCTGTTATTTGGTAGTACAAAAACACAGGCTGAGAAGAATCATGTACAAACCAATATGACTTACATTGTACTAAAATCGTTCCTTTATTTACCAGTGGGCTAATTCATATTATGTAAGGTTTGTAACAGAACAGGCTGTACTAAGAATACAAGAGGTGGCTTCTGTTTTTGACTTGAGCTCTCTGATAAGTCCATGACCTTTTTAAGATTTGATTTTTGTGTGTGAAATGGAAATACTACAACTAAAAATAATGTAGCACAGCCTTTTCTCCCTTGAGCTTATTGTTTTAATTTTAAACTATAATAAGCACATTAAAGAAAAACTGGAAAACAGAACAACAAAGACAAAGATTACTGTTAGTAATATAAACCACTGTTTTCTTTTTTGTACGTATTTTTTCCTTTTTCACCAGTTTTTAATTTATTCACATTCTTCAAGTCAGTCATTTTTAATGGCTACTAAATATTAGATTGAATAAATGGGCTTTACCTTACCATGTCTCTGTTATAGAAAATGTAAGTTGTTTATAGTTTTCCATTATCTTTAATAATTTTTGGATGAATATCTGTGTGTCCCTCCACACATCGTGGGCTACGAAGGGAGTATCTTTTTCCCTACAGAAGATTATTTCACAAAAGTAACACATTTGGAATTGTTGGTTCAAAGAATGAAATTTTTAATAATTCTTGATACACATTTCCAGTTAGCTTTCCAAAATGGCCCTAGGTCCTTACCCAAAATTGTTTATATTTTTTAAAATAAGTTTTTTATATAATTTTTTAATTTATGTATTTGTTTGCTATTTGTATTTAATATGTGAGAAAAGATCATTTGCCTATTTATCCATTGTGGTGGACTTAGTATTCTAAGTGGGTAGTGCTCTGTCTACGGTTGTAGCACCCTGAACATGTCTGATCTCATCTAAATGGATAGTTCTCTAAAGTGCTATATAAGGATAGTTTAGAAACAGCTTTTTTTCCTTCTTGCAAACACAATGACAGTTCAAACCTTACTAAGATGATGTCAGTACTTGGTTTTTAATAATGTCAGTACTTGGTTTTTTAAACTTTGCTTGGATTAACACTCTGTAACTCTTTGGCTTATTTGTTGCCATACTATTTCTTTACATCTTAAAGTAATGAAATTTTATTATAAACTTGTAATTCAGAGGAATAACATACTTGCAACCATTTAAATTACTTATGAGAAAATTTAGTCAGTAGTTA
The DNA here is from genome assembly GCF_000951035.1 of Colobus angolensis palliatus. Classification (NCBI taxonomy): domain Eukaryota; kingdom Metazoa; phylum Chordata; class Mammalia; order Primates; family Cercopithecidae; genus Colobus; species Colobus angolensis. Next base: position 658,322 of record NW_012114599.1, on the reverse strand, counting down.
TCAAGAAACTGATTTTTTGAGTATGTTACATTAATAAAACTCACTATTTCTGTTTTAAGTAGTATTGCTAAAAATGCAAGTTACTTGAGCGGTTGAGAGTGACTCTAATGGCCAGAAATTTGAATATTGAACTTAGCCTTGTTTATAATTTTGGCTCTGCTTTTTATTAGCTTTAGTACCTTAGGGAAATGGCTTACTTCATTTCCATTTCCTTATTCTTAACAATGAATTTCAGTTTTTTTTATTGTTACCACTTAGGATGTTTCCTACCATTAAGCATTCATTTCCAAAATAAATTAACTCTAAAAGGCAGTTAGTGCAGCATTTTATAAAATAGACATACAATTTGTATTATGAGTTCATTTCTCTCTGAAATAATTATGATTTGAGTGTCTACTCATACTCAACATTTTGATAAGATTCATTAGGAATACAAAAGCAAAAGACTCTTATCCCAGCTGGGCATGGTGGGTCATGCCTGTAATCCCAACACTTTGGGAAGCTGAGGCGGGAGGATTGCTTGAGGCCAGTTGTTTGAGACCAGCCTGGGCAACCATAGCAAGACTTTGTTTCTATAAAAAATTTAAAAATTAGCTAGGCATGGTGGTATGTGCCTGTAGTCCCAGCTACTTGGGAGGCTGGCACAGGAGGATCGCTTGAACCTAGGAGGTGGAGGTTACAGTGAGCCATGATACCGCTACTATACTACAACCTGGGTGACGGAGTGAGACCCTGTCTCTTAAAAAAAAAAAAAAAAAGACTTACTCCTCATGGAATTCACAGTTGGAAAGGAAGGACGTATATTGAACTAAGGAGTAGTTCAGAGTAAGTAGAGATGATGCATTTTAAAGCCTATGACATAGAATCTGTAATGTAGTAAAATCTCAGCAAATGTTAGCCACTGCTGTTTGGTACTTCCTAATTTTTAGATGTAATGACAGATAAATGGAGATTTAAGTGACAAGGCAAAAGTGAAACATTAGAAATTAATCACTGCCTTCTTTAATTGAACACTGGGTACACTAAAGAGTGGGGTTTTTTTGTTTGTTTTTTAAGGAAACAAGACACTATTCAACCTTCTCATTCATCATGTTTTTAAGTCTCTATGAGTAGAGAGACTTTGGTGATAAAATGAATAATTTGATCACTTATATGGTACAGGATATCAGTTCTGAATACATTGTGTGCTCATATATATGAATGCTTATGTATGTGGTTTTCGTAAGAGATTGAAACAGAAGCCAAATCTGTTATCGTTTGATCTTTTCCTTTTTACAGTATCGTGATGTTTCAAGTTATGGGTGCACAGGAGAGAGATAAGAACTGGATATGGAAAGAATGCTTTTAAGATTTAAAATGAATAGGATTTGAGTCGTTGGTGCTCATAGGTGTTGTGTACATACTGTTGCCAGCACATATTGTGGTTAGAATTTTGTTTCTGGAGTCAGTCTGCCTGGATTTTAATTCTGACAGTTCCACTTATGCTTAACCTCTCTGATTAATTTTCCTCATCAATAAAGTTGAATTAATAATAGTGCCTACCTTATAGGGTTTAATTGACAGTTAATTGAGATATCATATGTAAATTATTTAGCAAAATGCCTGGGCGCTAAAGTATTATCTAAGGCTGTTGCTAATGGAGTGCTCTGAGGCTAACTACTTCTGGTGGTAGCTCCCAGAATTCAGATAAACTGTTCTACATCTAAAATTAACCAGTTTTCTCTTTTACATAACTGACATAAAAAATAGAAATAAAATAAAATTAGCCAGTTTTCAGAATTCTTGAAGTAACCTGCCATCTATGTTCTAAGCAAAATAAAACTCTGGAGGTACCCCCTCCCCCCATTTATTTCAGCTACACAAGCATAAGTGGGTTGAATAGGATAATAGTTGGTTTTTCACTGAATTTAGAAATGAGTTATCTTTGTGAGCCATTGAAAATTAATTAAATAGCACATTAGCCTATTGCTTTCTTCTCTGGTCTGTTATTCTCTCATGATAAAATTTTTGAATAGAACGGTGTTTAAAATGCAAAACAAAAATCATTTGAGAAAATAGAAATGAAAAAAGAATAGTAACAGCTATTTTTCGCTCTCCTTGAAAGTACAGGGACAGTTCAGACCTTACTAAGAGAATGTCAGCCTTGAAATGTCAGTACTTGAGATGATATAGAATGCAGAGTTTAAAAGTACTGGAATTTTAAAAAGAAATGATAAACTTATAGTGAATTTAATTTAGCTAATAATAAATTTAGTGAATAAGAAATGTTATCTTGTTAGACTTTCAGAAATATAGAATAGAATGGTTGGTAGCCAGATATGGGTGGTGGGGGTAGGAGGAGGGTGTAGGGAAGGGGGAAATGTTAGTCAAAGATTACAAAGTTATGGTTACACAAGAGGAGTAAGTTCTAGTGACCTGTTGCATAGCATGGTGACTATAGTTACTAATAATGTATATTTCAAAATTCCTAAAAGAACATTTAAAATGTTCTCACCTCAAAGAGAAATAAGTATGTGAGGTGATGGATAAATAATGAAATAAAAATGTTATCTCTTTTTAGTATGATATGCTGTAAAAATAGTATACATAGTTCCTTTTTATAGTAAATATTTGAGATTTGAGGAAAGGGTTTATTTTAAAATATTGCTTGAAATTTCAAATGTATTATTTTCAGGATTCAACTCTTTGTAAAATCATAGATTTTTAAGATACATATGAAGTCTTATAATTCAAAGAAATAGCCTCTTTAAGTATTTATACTGTTTTAAGTATTAATAGCCACTTCCTATTAGGCGATTAGTGTGGGCTAGGTACTTAAGTACTAAGTATTTAAAATGCATTGTTTAATTGTGTTACTATCACCCATACACCTGGTCCTCTAAAGCTGCACTTTATTTATAGCCACTTCAACTAATATAAGTTATTTTCCTTGTATTATAACCAGTAGTATCTTCATTATACAAATGTGATGCTTAAATATTATGTGGGATAATTGATAGCAAAATTTCTCTGATTTGGGGATATTTACATATGTATTTTCTTTTTCCCAGAGTTTAAGAATCTAAAGTATTACATTGATAATTGTTTCCTTTGTTGCAGAACTATAAGAGTAAATGGGTCCAGTAATTGGAATGACTCCAGATAAGAGAGCTGAAACCCCAGGAGCTGAAAAGATTGCAGGATTAAGCCAGATTTACAAAATGGGAAGCTTGCCTGAAGCTGTTGATGCTGCCAGGCCAAAGGCCACTCTAGTGGACAGTGAGTCAGCGGATGATGAGCTCACAAACTTGAACTGGCTTCATGAAAGTACTAATCTTCTAACAAACTTCAGCCTCGGAAGTGAGGGTCTTCCAATTGTTAGTCCATTGTATGACATAGAGGGAGATGATGTGCCATCTTTTGGACCAGCTTGCTACCAGAACGCAGAAAAAAAATCAGCAACTTCAAAGCCCCCATACTCCTTTAGTCTTCTCATTTATATGGCTATTGAGCACTCTCCAAATAAATGTTTGCCTGTCAAAGAAATTTATAGCTGGATTCTGGACCATTTTCCATATTTTGCTACTGCACCAACAGGCTGGAAGAATTCTGTTCGACATAATCTGTCCCTGAATAAATGTTTTCAGAAAGTGGAAAGAAGCCATGGCAAGGTCAGTGTTTATGAATTACATTTGAGAGGTGGGGGAACTAATTAACATGGAGCCCTTAAAATATCTGCAAACCGGGGAGACAAAAAGTAATCAAGTCGAATCACTTCAGCTGAACTGAATTATATTAGTTCATCATTTATTTTTGCTTGAGATGTTTTAAAATTTCTTAAATATTGATATAAATTTAGCAGAATTATGTTTTGTCTACTATAGGTACCTAGATTAGTCTTTTTATTATTTTAGCTCTTTGTTTCTGGTTTCTGTAGTGTTCCTGTAACTATCAGTATTTGATTCTTTATTCAATATGATAATCTCTGCCTTATAATCAAAGTATAGATCATTTAAATTAATGAAATTGATATGGTTGGGTTTAAATCTATCACCTTGCTATTTATTTGATTTTCTTTTCCACTTTTCCTGCCTTTTTTGGGTTGAGGTATTCTTCATTTTGGGTTTTGTTTTTTTGGTGTTTTTCTGTTTTTTTTTTTTTTTTTTTTTTTTTTTTTTTTTTTTTTTTTTTTTTTTTTTTTTTTTTGAGACAGTCTCCATCTGTCGCCCAGCCTGAAGTGCAGTGGCACAATCTCCGCTCACTACAACCTCCACCTCCTGGGTTCCAGCGATTCTTATGCCTCAGCATCCAGAGTAGCTGGGACTACAGGTGTGTGCCACCATGAGCAGCTAATTTTTGTGTTTTTAGTAGAGATGGGGTTTTGCATATTGCCCATACTGGTTGTGGAACTCCTGACCTCAAGCACCACCCACCTTGGGCTCCGAAAGTGTTGGGATTACAAGTTTGAGCCACTGTGTCCGGCCAAGGTGTTGTGTGTGTGTGTGTGTGTGTGTGTGTGTGTGTGTGTGTGTGTGTTATGCTTCAATTTTATCTCTACTATTGGCTTATTATTTATTTATTTATTTTAGTGGTTGCTATATGGTTTTCAGTATACATCTTTAATTTATCATTGGTCCACCTTCAAATAATATTACACCATTTCACTTAACTGGCTCTTTACAGAAAAGGTTGCTTGGCACCTGATGCCCTACTGGATTAATTCCTTTTGCCTGAAGAAGGTTATTTAAAATTTCTCATTATTCAGTTTTGCTGGCAATGGTTGTTTTAAACTTTTTTTGTGGTGTGCGAGTTTAGAATTCTAGGTTAACATTTTTTTATTCTGTGTATTTTAAAGATGATTTGTTGTCTTCTGGCTCCCATAGTTTCTGGTGAGAAGTCTGCTGTCATTCCTATTTTTGTTTCTCTGTATGTAGTGTTTCTTTTTTTAATTGCTGTCTTCAATATTTTTTCTTTATCTCTTTATCACTGCTTTTCAGCAGTTTGATTATAACGGGCCTAGTTGTGGTGTTCTTTATTTTTATCTTGCTTTGGTTTTTCAGTGGTTCTTAAATATATGGTTTATTGCCTTTCATTAAATTTAGGAAATTTTTGCTCATTATCTCTTCAAATATTTCTTTTGCCTCACTCTTACTTTTAGGACTCCAAGTAAAAATATATTAGACCATTTGCTAGTTGTCTTACCTCTTGATTGCTTTGCCCTTCCCCAACTCTTTCTGTCTTAGTTTGGATAGTTTTTATCGATTTTTCTGTAGGTCCACCCTTTTTGTTCATTGTGTTCATTCTGTTGATAAGCCCCAGTGAAGGACGTCTTCACATTTTTAATTTCTAATGTTTTCATTTTCCTTTTAAAAAAGTTTCTGTCTCTGGTAAAATTCCCCACTAGATCCATAAACATATTAATTATAGTTATTATATAATGTCTGTCAGTTTCAATATCTGGTCTGTCTCTGGGTCTGGTTTTGTTGACTGTTTTAATCTCTTGTTTTTGTATGTGTTTTATAATTTTGGATTGAATATCAGACATTGTAAAAGAATGGCAGGGACGGAAGTACATAATATTTCTACCCAGAAATAGGCATGCCTCTACTTCTGTCAGGCTGTTAGTGTGAACAGGTATTGGTCAGTCTAGTTAGTAACTGAGAAGAGTTTTGAGTGTTTGTGGTTGCAGTAATTACCGTCAGTACACCACAATCTTCAGACTCTTACAGAGATGGACTGCCAATACTTTGTGTTTAAAAGCGAGGTCTGGAGTAATAGATGATTTTTTTGTCTTGGCATTAGTGCTACAACTTCATCTTCCAGCTTGTGCCACATTTGAGGGTGGGAGAGAGGTAAGATAGTTCTCCCTGTTGCCCTTCCTACAGCACTAGATTGCTATTGCTTGTTACTTGGAGCAAGGCTTTTGGAGGGGGCAGAGTGGGATCCTTGGTTCTTCTCCAGCATTAGTCTTAAACAGGCTCAGGATGCCTGTGCCTCAGGTGTGAGTCTTTCTCTGCCTTCCCCAGGAGCAGATAGTCTCTCCATCTACTCAGTATAGAGTCTAGAGCTGCATTCCTCAGTAGCAAAACGTAAACTGTTTCATGCCAGGACCATCTCACCACTGCACTTCAGCCTGGGCAATAAAGGGAGACTCTGTCTCACAAGACAAAACAAAAAACACTGGATTCAACTTTGGCCAAGTGCAGTGGCTCACACCTGTAATCCCAGCACTTTGGGAGGCTGCGACAGGTGGATCACTTGAGCCCAGGAGTTCGAGACCAGCCCGGGCAACATGGCAAAACCCTGTCTCTACTAAAATTAGAAAAAATTACCTGGGCGTGGTGGTACACGCCTGTAGTCCCAGCTACTCAGGAAATGGAGGTAGGAGGATTGCTGGAACCCCTGGAGATTGCAGTGGGCCGAGATTGTGCCACTGCACTCCAGCCTTGATGACAAAGTGAGACTCTGTCTCAAAATAAAAAAATAATCTGGGCATGGTGGCTCGCACCTGTAATCCCAGCACTTTGGGAGGCTGAGACGGGCGAATCACCTGAGGCTGAGAATTCAAGACCAGCCTGACCAATGTGGAGAAACCCCATCTCTACTAAAAATACAAAAAATTAGCCAGGCGTGGTGGCGCATGCCTGTAATCCAACCTACTGGGGAGGCTGAGGCAGGAGAATCGCTTGAACCTGGGAGGCGGAGGTTGTGGTGAGCCTAGATCGTGTCATTGCACTCCAGCCTGGGCAACAAGAGTGAAACTCTGTCTCAAAAAAATAAATAATTAAAAATAAAAATAATAAAATGTGACAGGCTCCATCCTGTGAGGTGAGATGTAATATATGAACTCTTACCTTTGGCAGAGCACAGAAATGGCAGTCGTAAAAGAATGTAATAAAAAAAAAACACCCAAATTTTAAATCAAATTATTAAAGACCAAATGTGAGCCATCATGACAGCTTAGAATCCCTGACCTTCCCAGAAGAAGAGTCTGCATCCACTAGCTAGGTCTTTTTCCAGTGGCCTCCATCTGGTGCTCCAGAGGACTGCAGGCAGGCCCAGAGGTGTAGGAGAGAAACCCTTATGGATGAAGACAGATGTACAGAAACTGCCAAGGTTTAGGCAAAGATAAAGTCTAGAGTTGCATTCTTCAGTAGCCATTTATCCACATATGGCTAGTGGTTGGCATATTGAACAGCTATAGGATATTTCTGTCATCATAAACAGTCCTTTTAAACAGTGCTGTTTTAGAGTTCAAGCCAGTTTCCTGCTCATTCCCATTATGGTAGAGAAACTCAGCCTATTATTACTGGGAGGTCTTGGGCAAAAGTGAGTGACTACTCCCTTTCCCAATGGCAGCAGTTCTCTGTATCATCAGCAGATTTGAGCATGAGCAGATTTTCTGCCTTTCTTCTAGTGGCACATGGCACATTGCCTTATTAAATATGGGGATAGCTAGGTTTTATACTTTTCTTTTAGCAACAGCCATCCTTTGCCTGGGACTAAAATGGGCGAAGGATTTTGCCTCTTCCTCAGTGGCAGACAGCTTTTGCTTTGTATTAGAGAGGAATCTGGGATATAGGCAAATTTGTGTCTGTCCTACAACACCACCTAATCTTCACCTTGTGCTTGTTCAAGATCTAGAACATGGATGATCTTTGCCTAAACTTTGGCAGATTCTGTATATCTGTCTTCATCCATAAGGGTTTCTCTCTTAGGCTTCCTGGCCTGCCTGCAGTCTTCCTCTGGAGCACCAGATGGAGTCCAGTGGAAAAAGACCTTACCTAGTGGAGGCAGACCCTTCTTCTGGGAATGTCAGGGATTCTCAGCTGTCATGCTAGCTCACATTTGGTCTTAAATAATTTGAATTAAAATTTGCGTGGTTTTTTTTCTTACATTTTTTTACTACTGCCATTTCTGTACTCTGCCAAAGGTAAGCATTCATATGTTGCATCTCACCTCACAGGATGGACCCTGTCACAATTTATTTTATTTTTTTATTTTTTTAATTTTTTTAATTTTTAATTTTTTTTTTTTTTGAGACAGTCTCGCTCTGTCACCCAGGCTGGAGTGCAGTGGCCGGATCTCAGCTCACTGAAGCTCCGCCTCCCGGGTTCACGCCATTCTCCTGCCTCAGCCTCCCGGGTAGCTGGGACTACAGGCGCCGCCACCTCGCCCGGCTAGTTTTTTGTATTTTTTAGTAGAGACGGGGTTTCACCGTGTTAGCCAGGATGGTCTCGATCTCCTGACCTTGTGATCCGCCCGTCTCGGCCTCCCAAAGTGCTGGGATTACAGGCTTGAGCCACCGCGCCTGGCCTATTTTTTTTATTTTGAGACAGAGTCTCACTTTGTCATCAAGGCTGGAGTGCAGTGGCACAGTCTTGGCCCACTGCAACCTCCGGGGATTCAAGCAATCCTCTTACCTCCATTTCCTGAGTAGCTGGGACTACAGGCATGTACCACCACGCCCAGGTAATTTTTTCTAATTTTAGTAGAGACAGGGTTTTGCCATGTTGCCCGGGCTGGTCTCGAACTCCTGGGCTCAAGTGATTCCCTGTCTCAGCCTCCCAGAGTGCTGGGATTACAGGTGTGAGCCACTGCACTCGGCCAAAGTTGAATCCAGTGTTTTTTGTTTTGTTTTGTAAGACAGAGTCACCTTCTATTGCCCAGGCTGAAGTGCAGTGGTGAGATGGTTCCTGGCATGGAGTTTCAGTTTTAAAAAGTAAGGAGGCAAATAGTTAATCATAATACAAAATAGAAAAAAATATAATAATAGTAACATGAACAAAGTCAGAGAGGAGTTGATTAATTATTACCTAGCACAGTGGTCCCCAAACTTTTTGGCAGTATGGACTGGTTTTGTGGAAGACAGTTTTTCTGCAGCCTGAGGTGGGGGCATAGGATACGGTTTGGGGATGAAACTGTTCCACTTCAGATCATCAGGCATTAGATTCTCATAAGGAGCGCACAACCTAGATCCCCTCACATGTGCAGTTCACAGTAGGGTTCCAGCTCCTGTGAGAATCTAATGTACGGAATCTGACAGGAGGCAGAGCTCAGGTGGTAATGCTTCTCAACTTCCACTCTCCTCCTGCCCTGCGACCTGTTTCCTAAGACGCCACAGACGTGTACCAGTCTGCAGCCTGGGGGTTGGGGACCCCTAACCTAAAAGATTTGGGAAATTTTTATGGAAAAGTTTGCCTTTGAAGCGTGCTGTGTGAAAAAAAGAACAGGTTTTAGAAGGGTAACATATGCCAAAGGGCAATGGTATATTCTGCTGGGAGTTTGGGGCAGTAGGCATATTCTCTGTAGGTGAGGAATGTATGAAAACAGGGTGGAAAAGCAGAGTGATCCAGAATAGAAGTGTGGTGAATATCATGCTAAATTGTTTGGACTTCAGTTTTGAGAGCAAACCAGTGAGAGTTTTCAAGCCAGGAGCATGATAGAGTTTCCCTGTATTTGACTTGTGACAGTGTGAATGATAGAGCAATGTATTATCTTAAACAATATCTGAATTCATTTACCAAAGGAATGTCACAGTTACTAGTACCATGCAAACGGAGATAGTTTCAGTGAAGATGTGGGATTTGAACACTTTATAATCACTGCCCTCCTTATGTCTAAATCCACTGACTTCTTTTCTGTTCTTATTTAACCTAAAACTACGTTATATGATATGATTAGCTCTGGGAATTCATCTTTTCTTTGATTTGTATAACACTGTGCTTAATTCTTTGTTTACTTGCCTGACTCTCCATCTTTTTCTTCTACCACTTGCCATTTAAACTTTAGTGTTCACTATTTTGTCTTTTTTGCTAATTTAGTGTTTTCTTAAATAATCTCATTAATTCCCATGGCTTAATATGTCATCTGTAATCTAATGACTTCTAGATCTTTCTCCTGAAGCCCAGACCTGAATTTGCAACTAATTATTAGATCTGGAGGTATCTCAAATTCAGTGTGTCCAAAATTGGACTTTATTCCTCTCTCTTCTCCTAGGATCTATCTGGGTCTCTGCTAGAAATCTGACTCATCTTGGGTGCCTGTTCTTTGCAATGCCTAAGCTATTTGAATGTCAAATTTGAAAGGATTGTAGGTATTATCCTGATGAACTTCCTTATTTTATAACAAAAAAGTGAGATAGGTGGTATTAATTGATCCTGGTCTACAAAGCCTGTCAAAGCCAGGGGTTAGACTCTAGAAAAAACAGTGTCTAGTAGCACCTATAAATACCTACAAGTTACTTTCTGATTCTGGCCATTTTTTTTAGTTTCTACCATGACATTGGCCTTAGTTCAGGTCTTCCCCTCATTTCTCATCGAATTGAACTATTATATAAGTTGAGGAGTCAGCATGAAGGATTGGGTTCGGTTGTGTTCCTAGATTCAGATAGATGTGTGAATTGGTAAAGATAGACTCTCTGAGCCTCATTTTTATTTCAGTTTTTGTAACTAGTAAACTTTAGTAAATATGACATACTAAATAAAAGCCAGACTTGTTAATATGGTTTTCAAGACCCTCCCCAGTTTGGCCTCTGCCTGTCTTTGCAGCTTTTTTTCTTCACTACTCCATGATCTGCCCCCACAAGACTACTTGCTATTGCAGTATACTATAAATAGTCCTTGTTTATTTTGTTCCTCTATCTACACTGCATTTTCATAATTCACTGTCAGTGGAGATAACACTTCCTCAAAGCCCAGCTCAGAAGTCACCTCTCAAGCATTTCCTGCTTTTGTGTACTCATTTTGTGTTTTTGTAGCATTCTGTTTGTTACCTTTATAATATACATATCCCAGTTGTGTATAGATTTGCTTCTCCCGCTAGGGAGGATATGAGAGCTCTCTGAGGTCAAGACCTTAGTAGAATGGTCACGTGTGTGTGTGTGTGTATGTGTGTGTGTGTGTCAGAAAGAGAAAGGGGAGAGTGATATTATTTAATAACCTTTTAAAAGCTCAGCATCTTTTTTTTCATCTTAATGCATAATTCTCTTTAATTGTGATGTGGATGAACATTTAGGTTTCTAATTTTTTTTTTTTTTGAGACAGAGTCTCACTCTGTCGCCCAGGTTAGAGTGCAGTGGCACACTCTCGGCTCACTGCCAGCTCTGCCTCCCAGGTTCATGCCATTCTCTTGCCTCAGCCTCCCGAGTAGCTGGGACCACAGGTGCCCGCCACCACACCCGGCTAATTTTTTGTATTTTTTTAGTAGAGACAGGGTTTCACTGTGTTAGCCAGGATGGTCTCGATCTCCTGACCTTGTGATCCGCCCACCTCAGCCTCCCAAAGTGCTGGGATTACAGGCGTGAGCCACCACACTTGGCTGGTTTCTAATTTTTTGTTATAAACACTGCTATAGTGAAAATCATCTCCCTATCCTTCATTCTCTTTGCCTTCTTTGAAATTGATCCCCCTTTTATTCTTTTTCCTCTATTACTTTGGTATTGTTATCCTTTTTTTTAAACACTATACGTATTTCATAATTATTTTGTATAGTCTCTGTTTAAATTTACCCTTATAGCTACCAGTGTCATTGTTTGCTATTGTTTATGCATTTAGAATTTCCTTAGTGATTTTGTTCTTGAATTGTGTCACTTAATTCTTTTTTTTTTTTTTTTTTTTTTTGAGACGGAGTCTCGCTCTGTCGCCCAGGCTGGAGTGCAGTGGCTGGATCTCAGCTCACTGCAAGCTCCACCTCCCGGGTTTACGCTATTCTCCTGCCTCAGCCTCCCGAGTAGCTGGGACTACAGGCGCCCGCCACCTCGCCTGGCTAGCTTTTTGTATTTTTTAGTAGAGACGGGGTTTCACCGTGTTAGCCAGGATGGTCTTGAACTCCTGACCTCGTGATCCGCCCATCTCGGCCTCCCAAAGTGCTGGGATTACAGGCTTGAGCCACCGCGCCCGGCCCACTTAATTCTTTTATACTTTCAGAACTATTGTGTTTATACTTATGATGGTACATAAAAGGTAACCATCTACTAGGTACTTTGAAATACAGGCAGGGATAGAGGTTATGTGGCGAGATTACAGCTCTAAGTTTGGAATTTATCAGCATTGCTTCTGAGTGGAAGAATCTAGGAAAAAGATGGTGTAATGAAGCCAAGGAAGCTAAGCTTAAGTGTGAATAGCCAAGAGTGTCAAATATTTCAGAACACTTGAAAATGATTGGCTAAGTTGTTGAAAAAGTAGCAGCCAAAGGATTAGGATTCAAAATACATAATAAGTGCTCTGCTGGTCGGGCGCAGTGGCTCAACGCCTGTAATCCCAGCACTTTTGGAGGCCGAGGCGGGTGGATCACGAGGTCAGGAGGTCAAGTCCAGCCTGGCCAACGTGGTGAAATCCCATCTGTATTAAAAATACAAAAATTAGCCAGGCGTGGTGGTGCGTGCCTGTAATCCCAGCTACTTGGGAGACTGAGGCAGGAGAATCGCTTGAACCCAGGAGGCGGAGGTTGCAGTGAGCCGAGACCGCGCCACTGCACTCCAGCCTGGCAACAGAGTGAGACTCCGTCTCAGAAAAAAAAAAGTGCTGTGCTGATAAATATTTTAACAACTGTCTAGGGATGGGCTGTTTAGCTTTTGCAGATTTCCATAGTGTAATATTTCCATCATGGCCAATTTCAAACTACCAATATCATGTCATTAAATGTGGAGTTGAGAAGCGATGTTTACTATCAAGAGTATACCATTACATAGAAGAAACTCATAATTCAGTAAGAAAATGAAAATCTAATAGAAAAATGGGCAAGTATATGAATAGGCAGTTCACAGGGGAGGAAACAAATAGGCAATAAACATAAACAAAGATGTTTATCTTACTAGTAATATGTGTAAGGGACATACAAATTAAAAGAACAAAAAATGCTTTTTTATCAGAATTCAAAAATTTTAAATATTTGATAATATCAAATCAGATGGGGACATGAGTAAATATTGATACTTTCACACCATTGATAGGAGTATGTTAATATGGCCATTCTTGAGGGCACCCTGGCAGTAGTTACTAGAATTAGAAATGGGCTCTCCTTTGATCTAGCAGATCATATTCTGATTTCTCCCCTAGAGTAGCATTCATACTTGTACACAAGAAGATGTGTGTGAAAATATTCACAGTGGTATTATTTTTAGTAAAATTTACAAAACCATATGTCCAATGGTATGATTTGTGGTAGTACTCAAAAGGGAATTGGTCGCTTCCATACTTTTTAAATGTATACATTTTTAATGTAATTAACCTGAGTGTTTTGAATTTTCAGCGAAAGGAAGAAATTAAGGAAGTAAGAGCTAGAGAATGGGAAAGGATGTAGTCCAGAGTATAGGTAGAATTGATAAAGAAAAGGAGAGAAATCATCTTACAATTTTAAAAAAGGGATAAATATAGAAATGGTAATATATTGGCATAAAAATTAGCAAGCTGTCACCACAAGTCAGGGTCGGGGGGAAGGAACTTGTAAATCGTCTTCAAAAAAATCAGTTAACTATTTTGCCTAAATGTCTGAGTTTTAGACAGAAAGAGATACATTCAAGTAGATTTGGGAATACATGTGGATTTTATTTTATTTTATTTTATTTTGGTGAAACGTTTCTTGGGTCAGTGACAGAATGACAGTATTTTTCTTCCAATCTGTGGAAGTCAAATAAATTATACTTAGTTGCATTAAATGTTAGAATTGGATTTGGCAAGCTTGACAACACTTTTCTGATGAATGGCTGTTATCTAGAGATGATAATCCCAATCGAAGGTAGAGTGGCAAGGTCTAGATCAAACTATGAAGTGGTAATGATACTCAGCCAGCTGATACAGCTGCTGATTAGATTTTTTTCTCCCTATCATCAGTACCATTTTTACCCTTCTGAAAAGACAGTCTAATAATCCTGGTTTGGTATTTATTGGTCTCTGGATTTTAAATTTGTTAAAGTTACATATGGTTGTCTTTTGTTTTGGTTCAGCTTGCTTTGGTTGGGGCTTTATGTTTTAAATGTTAACATCTGGCTGGGCACAGTGGCGCGTACACCTGTAATTCCAGCACTCTGGGAGGCTGAGACACGAGAATCACTTGAACCTGAAGGCAGAGGTTGCAGTGAACCAAGATCGTGCCACTGCATTCCAGCCTGGATGACAGAGCAAGACTCTGTCTCAAATTTAAAAAATAAATAAAAATAAAAATTGGCCAGTCGTGGTGGCTCACACCTGTAATCCCAGCACTTTGGGAGGCTGAGGTAGGTGGATCACTTGAGGTCAGGAGTTCGAGATCAGCCTGGCCAACGTGGTGAAACCCCATCTCTACTAAAAATACAAAAATGAGCCAGGCATGGTGGTGCACACCTGTAATCCCAGCTACATGGGAGGCTGAGGCAAGAGAATTGCCTGAACCTGGGAGGCGGAGGTTGCAGTGAGCTGAGATCGCGCCACTGCACCCCAGCCTGAATGACAGAGCAAGGCTCTGTCTCAAAAAAAAAAAAAAAAGGTTAACATCCAAGTCTTGTATGTATTCTTCTAAATTTTTATAGAACCCAACTTAAACATTATTACTGTGAGATTTTAGCTGGGAAACATGGAATTAAAATTTTTCCTAGTGTGGTAAAATTTTAATCAGTTAATTATTTTTAACTCAGAGGTTCTAAAAGCCACTGAAAATCATTACCACTTTATAATTTTGTCTAGGCCTTGCCATTTTGCCTTCTTTTTGGTATTAGACAAGGTGAGCAAGTCTATTAAAATACACAGATATAATGAACGTTGCCTCTTCTCCCAATCTAGTCTTTACAACTTCTGTTAAGTCTTTTCAAAGTTCACCTTTTAGTATATTCAACATTTCTTCAAAACCTTTAGCAGTTCTCTACTAAGTAAGTTCAGAAGTCTTAGAGTTCTAAAATGCGAAATAATAAAATGAGAGAATGCTCATTTCCTGTTTCCGTTGCACAGAAGACCATTTTGTTACAGGCAAATTTAGTTTTAAACAGTACTTCTAAAACTTTTATTATTTGTATTCTCTCATCTAAGCTCAGTAATATAGGAGCAAAGGTTTTAAGTGGAAAATTAGTTAAAAATAAGTTTCTTTTTGCTGTGGACTCTAAAATGTAGATTAGCAAATACAGAGTTTTATCTCTTGTTCATGATAGTTCATGAACAGACCCAGTGAAAGGAAGTGCTGCCATGGTAACATAAACCAGACTGTTACTTGAGACCATACTCAAGATACTTAACTGCCCTGAAACTGCACGTTTTCAATACCAGTTTTTCCAATTTGCTGTTTCAAGGAAATAGCAACTCTACTGTGATCAAAACAATTTGCAGTCCCCTCACAATAGAATTTGAAAAGTGGACTTGAACTAAACAATTTCTAGGAGTGTAATCTCAGGAATTCCAAGGTAGAGCGTGGCTAGCATTATTAAAATAATTGTCTTGGTCTGTGTATGAAAAGTAACGCATGCGTATCTTTTCTATATGAAACTGAATTGGCTTTGGGGCAAAAGGTGTTATAGGTGCTAACAAAAGGTGTTATAGGTGCTAACTTTTTAATTCTTTTTTTTTTTTTTTTTAAGACCCTGTTTCCCTCTGTCACCCAGGCTGGCCTCAGCCTCCTGAATAGCTGAGACTGTAGGCGCACACCACCACACCAGGCAAATTTTTCTGTTTTTGTAGAGACAGAGTTTTGCTATGTTGCTTATGCTGGTCTTGAACTCCTGAGCACAAGCAATCATCTGCACCGGCTTCCCAAAGTGCTAGGATTACAGACGTGAGCCACCACACCTGGCCTGGTGCTAACATTTTCCCTGTCATCAAAACATATTTATCATTTGGTCCGGGTAACTGAACATATAGCTAAGTTAAGTTTCATTTAATCCAAAAATACATTTGTAAAACTTGTCTTTTCTTGAAAAAGAAAAAAAAGAAAATGTCAAATACTTGTTCAGTATAGTTAATGTGATATCTTGCTGCTAAACACCAGAGAAAAGTTTCTGCTGATAATCCGGTGTGTTTCTTTCCTTATGACAGTGTGGTATGACAGCCATGGTTTTTCTCTTTCTTCATGACAGTATGGTATGACAGCCATGGTTTTTCTGTTTACAGACATTGCCAGCATGGTAAAAACTGTCTTACACTCAATTGCTACACCTTTCCACAGGCAAAAGGTTTTATTCTCTCCTAAATTTATTTTATCCCTTGTTTTTTTACCATCTAACTTTTGCCTTTTTTTTCAAAACTAATTGGTTTTTTCTTATTGTTGGTTTTTTTTCAAAATTCCCTCCTCTGTGGAAAGTAAAGGAGTAGGAATATACCATTATTCAACCAACATGCTGCAAACCCTTACGTATGTCACTTTCAGAATGGCCCCTTAATATTCACCTATTTTCCAGCTATGTGTCTCTTGCGGATAAATCCTCTTATTTGAATCTCATTACAATTCAGTGAAGTGGACTGCATTGTTGTTTTACTTTACAGGTAAAATGTAAATGAGAAGTCTGACTCTCAAAAATTAAATGATTTGCCCAATATCACATAGCCAGTCAATAAGTAGTGATAGGGACCTCGGTTTTTGAACCTATGTAACAGTGTTCTTTCATTTTGCCATTCAGCTATAAAAATTATAACACAATACTCAGAGATAAAAGAGCCTCAGTAATAGACTAATATTACCTTGAAAAAGACTGTGGGAAATGGAAGGACTCTGGAGATCATCACATTAAATCTTAATAGCAATCACAATAGCTTATATCATAGGAGATTTCATACATGCAAAAAGGAGTGTGAGAATGGGAAACAAGTAAATTTTGTTGTTATCCAAATCATTGTTAATGTAGTCGTAAAGGTAATTTAAATTTTAAGAAAGAGTTTTTGAAGTAGAAAAGGCGTAATATAAAACCAGAAACTAATAACATTTGAACCTCACTAATCTTGTGAGTCAGAGGAAGGTGACTTTTAGTCGCTACGGTGCACACATAGCAAGCTCACTTCAACCTTAGTTTCAATACTCAAAAGGTACTAGAGATTATTTCCCCCTGCACGTTTATTTAAAACATTTAGACACTGATTGTTTATGTATAAAAGTTCCTAGTTATTCTTGTGCATTTTATTCTAGGTTAATGGAAAAGGGTCCTTATGGTGTGTTGATCCGGAATATAAACCCAATCTTATCCAGGCACTGAAGAAGCAACCTTTTTCTTCAGCATCTTCGCAAAAGTAAGGATCTTCCATATAACTGTCAGTGGTGATTTATAGGATTTCATTGTGTGAGACGGAGAAACTTAAAGGTCTAGGGTATTTTGTTTCTGTTTTTTTATTGTATAAAGAAGTATTTATGTTTTATTTAGTTTTTAGTTTTTGTTTCTGTTTTTGTTGTTTTGTGAGACCAAGTCTTACTCTGTCACCTAGGCTAGATAGAGTGCAGTAGCGAGATCTCGGCTCACTGCAACCTCTGTCTCCCAGGTTCAGGTGATCCTCCCGTCTTGGCCTCCCTATTAGCTGGGACTAAAGGCACGCACCACCACTCCCAGCTAATCTTTGTCTTTTTAGTAGAGACAGGGTTTCACCATGTTGACCTGGCTTGTGTCCAACTCCTGACCTCAAGTGATCTCCCATCTCTGCCTCCCAAAGTGCTGGGATTACAGGCATGAGCCACCATCCTTGACCCGTTGTTTCTTTTCTTTTCTGTTTTTTTTAAAGAAGTCTTTATGGATAAGACATTAGCCTAAGTTAGTTTTCCTTATGGTCTAATTTGTGTTTCTAGAAAACAGGAAATTGGTTAGTTGAGAACATACACTCTGGGAAATATAGTCAGTACTGAATATGTTATAAGTAAACCCTAAAGAAAGTTGTAATATAATTTCAGCTACAAACAGATCAGATCATTTTAATTGTCTGCAATACGAATGCTAACCTAAAAATGAAGGAAATTAAAAATATATTTAAAATTTTTTAATAAGATGATTAAGTTTGTCATAACATTTTATATACATATGTAGGTTTCTTTTTCTATTTTAGGGGTTTTTTTAATAGTACTTATAATATTTGAAAAGTATGTTCAAGTCTAAAAATTTTAAACATTTAGCAAATAAAATAATGCTTTGAACTTTGTTTTTATTTTTTCTGGTAAATATAATTGTACTGTATTTGCTTATAATTTTCCTTGGCTTTGTTTTCAATCCCAGTAACCCCTATTGATCATCTAGCTTCCTCATTTTAAGTTAAATCTGAAAATACCCTGACCTTCTTAAATCTGATTTTTGTTTCCTTTTTCTAAAGCAGACTTTAGAGTCTTCTACAATTTATTATCTACCTTCATTTGAACTGAAAATCCCAGATTTGGTTAAATTACTTTTAAGGGTAGTTTATAATGGCTAACTTGTTTTTTTAAAAATTTAAAAAGATTTTTAATAAAGTAATAAATGGAAATTTTTAAACATATGCACAAAAGTAGAGAGAAAGTTATAATGAACTCCCAGCTGCAGCAATCATCAACATTTCATATAGTGGTTAATTTGAATTATTAAAGTATCATTAGATAACTTGCTGAGGAGTGGTTGTAGCTGAAATACAGTAAATAGCTGGGAAGGCTGAAGTTGAAATATCAGTAATATATTCACTCACTGAGATTTTAAGCTTCTTTACCATATTTGTAGATTAGATGGATCATTATCAAAAGAATAACTGAGGATTTATCTTTATGAAATGAAACCTAGAAAAGAAGTTACCAGATTTTATATTCTCATTTGGAAATTGATATCTTTATTAATTAATTTTGGTTATTATGAGGCATTCTAAATAATAATTTAGAAACTAATGGTAAGTTCTATTGATGTTCACCTATGTGTTTTACGTAGCTGCGTTGGTTTTTTCTTTAACTGAAGATTAAGCCTGGGCAACATGGCGAAACCCTGTCTCTACCAAAAATACAAAAATTGGCTGGGCATGGGTAGTGCACACCTGTGGTCCCAGCTACTCAGGAGGGTGAGGTGGGAGGATCGTTTAAGCCTGGGAGGCAGAGGTTGCAGTGAGCCAAGATGGTGCCACTGCACTGCAGCCTGGGTGACAGACTGAGACCCCATCTCAAAAAAAGAAAGATTATATGAAAGAATTGGCACCATTTTTTCTAAACCATCACAGATATATTTTGCTGTCTTTGATATATTGCACTTTCATGTTTCTATCTTTTAGCCTTAATTATAAGTTTAAATGTTAAAAGTGATCTTGTGGCTTTAAAACAAGATAAAAACTGTAGTTGGGCGAGGTGGCTCAAGCCTGTAATCCCAGCACTTTGGTAGGCCGAGGCCAGTGGATCATCTGAGATTGGGAATTTGAGACCAGCCTGGCCAACATGGTGAAACCCTGTCTCTACCAAAAATACAAAAATCAGCTGGATATGGTGGCACGTGCCTGTAATCCCAGCTACTCGGGAGGCTGAGGCAAGAGAATTGGCTTGAACCCAGGAGGCAGAGGTTGCAGTGAGCCGAGATGGCGCCACTGCACTCCAGCCTGGGCAAGAGAACGAGACTCTGTCTCAAAAAAAAAAAAAAGATAAAACCTACAACATAAGGGTTATATATAACCATTGACTTTAAACCCTTAATATAAAATGAAACATTTTCCCCTTCATGTTGTTTGGCAAAATAACAGTTCCATCTGACATGCTTTTTTGTAGCCTTGCACATAAGAATTTGTAAGTCTGAGGAAAAGAGTGAGATACAGTATATGTAAAACTATGAATAGGAAATAAACTTTTAAGTTAGTTAACAAATAGATTTTTTCATACTATCATAAATTCCAAAGAAGAGAAGTAGTTTTTCCCAAAAATATTTTAATTCTTGGATTTAAAAAAGAACTGTTGATGTCTTCCCATGAATATAGAAAGTTTAATTTTATATTTATTAATAAAATCAGGAACATACCTGTTTGCTGTCAGTACCAAGTGTTCCTTAACCATGTGTTTTGGTAAATGCTTTTATTTCTGTGGTAATACCTGTATTAGTATTACATCAAACTTAGGCATCCAATACAAAACCAAACAGTAACTATTATGTATTATCTATTGTTCCAGGCATTTTAAATGCATTATTCTTATTTAATTATCACAACAGCCTGTGTGGGAGATTTAATTATTCCTGTTTTACAGATGAAAAAACTAAGAGATTAATTATTTTGCCTAAGAACATCCAAATAGTTGTGATTTAATTTTGGCTCCTATGCTCTTTCTGCTTTGGCAGACTTTCTAAATTGAGTAGTATTAGCAAAGAAAACAAGGTAATAGTTTGTTTTTTATGGTACAAATTAGCTGTATTTGTGACTAAGTTGTGTAACAAGTGAAATAGTTGGGTGCAAGTGGCTCACGCCTGTAATCCCAGCACTTTAGGAGGCCAAGGCAGGTAGACTGCTTGAGCCCAGGAGTTTGAGACAGCTTGCACAACATGGTAAAACCCTTTCTCTACCAAAAAAAATACAAAAATTAGCCAGACATGGTGGTGCATGGTCGTGGTCCCAGCTACTCAGGCAGCTAAGGTGGGAGGATCACTTGAGCCCAGAAAGTTAAGGCTTCAGTGAGCTAAAATCACGCCACTGCACTCCAGCCTGGGCAACAGAGTGAGAGAACCTGTCAAAAATTAGGGGGAAAAAAGTGAAATAAAAATTTTTGTAAGCACATTTGCTTTTTCTTTTTGTTTTTCAGTGGTTCTTTATCACCTCACTATTTAAGCTCTGTACTCAAGCAGAACCAGATGCGAACCCTCAGAGGTATGTGTGAATATCAGTACAGTCATGCACCACACAACAATCTTTTGGTCAACAATGGGCTGTGCATATGATGGTGGTCCCCTAAGATTATAATGGAGCTGAAAACTTTCTACTGCCTGGTGACCTGGTAGCTTGTTGTAACATTGTGGCACATTTACTGAAGTTTGTGGTGATGCTGGTACAAGCAGACTCACTGCACTGCTAGTCATGTGAAAGTATAGCACGTAGTTATGTACATACATTAATACTTGATAATGGTAATAAACAACTGTGTCACTAGTTTGTGTATTTACTATACTTTTTACTGTTTTTTTTGAGTATACCCCTTCCACTAATTAAAAAAAGTTAACTATAAAAGCCTCATGCAGGTCCTTCAGGAGGTATTGTAGAAGAAGGTATTGTTATAGGAAGATGACAGCTACATGTATTTATTGTCCCTAAAGACCTTCCAGTGGGACAAAATGTAGAGGCAGAAGACAGTGATATTGATGATCTTGACCCTGTGTATGCTCAGGTTAACGTGTGTATTTGTGTCTTTGTTTTTAACTAAAAAGTTAAAAAAAATGTTAATTTAAAAATAGAAAAAAGCTTATAGGTTATAAGTAAAATATTTTTATACAGCTGTATTATGTATTTTATGCTGTTATTACAAAAGAGTAAAGTTTAAAAAATTAAAAAGTTAAGTAAAAGCTTACAGTAAACTAAGGTTAATGTATTGTTAAAGAAAGAAAATCAATTTAGTGCAGCCTAAGTGTATAGTGTTTATAAAGTCTACAGTAGTGTACAGTAATGTCCTAGGCCTCTACATTCACTCACCACTCACACTCTCTGACTCACCCAGAGCAATTCCTGTCCTTCAAGCTTCATTCATGGTAAGTACCCTATACAGGTGTACCATTTTAAATATTTATGTAGTGTTTTTGTTGTACCCCCTTTTTTTTCCCCTGGCAGAAACTAATAGAGCATTTACTGTACCTTTTCTATGTTTAGAGACACAAATACCGTTTGTGATACAATTGCCAATAGTATTCAGTACAGTAACGTGGTGTACAGTTTTGTAGCTCAGGAGCAATTGGCGTGTAGTAGGCTATACGATTTAGGTTTGTGTTAAGCACACTCTAGGATGTTCACACAATGACAAAATCACATAACAGTACATTTCTCAGAACATATTCCCTTCATTAAACAAAGCATGACTGCATTTTTTTTTTTAAGAGATGGCGTCTTGCCGTGTTGCCCACACTGGTCTTGAATGCCTGGGCTCAAGTGATCTCCTGCCTAAGCCTCCCAAGTAGGTGGGACTACAGGCACACATGACTGTATTTTAAATCATAAAAAATTCAGATAAAAATTCGGGGTATTTGTTGTTGCCATTTAACATTTTTCTATTTTAAAAAGTATTATATATTTGTTATAGGAGATTTGGGCAATAAAAACATAAAAGAGAAAGTAAAGTCATTTATACCATTGTTAATATTTTGTTTTATTTTTATTTATTTATGTATTTATTTTGAGACAGGTTCTCACTCTGTCACCCAGGCCAGAGGGCAGTGGCACAGTCCATGACTCACCACAGCCTCAAAATCCTGGGTTCAAGCCATCCTCCTATATCAGCCTCCCAAGTAGCCAAGACTACAGGTGCCATCACACCTGGCTAATTTTATTGTTAACATTTTGATATAGTTCCTTTGGGGTTTTTTTGATGCCGTATATGTGAATAGATACATTTGCATGCATGTATGTACAGGGACACACACATAAGCACACACATACTTTTTCTCCAAATACTAGATTCACACTGTGTATATAGTTTTGTATCCCATTTCCATTTATTTTTATGTGTATTTTTCATTGAAAATAGGATTCAATTTTTTAGTAATATCAGTAGAATTATTACCTTTTCAGGTCTATCTTAGACTAGAATAGGGGTTGGCAAACTATGGCCATGACCATATCTGGCCTGCCATCTGTTTTTGGGTGTCCCATGAGCTAAGGATTGTTTTACATTTGTAAAATGGTTGGAGAAAACAAAATCAAATAACAATAACATTTCAAGACTATGAAAATTCGTTGCAACAGAGACCTACATATTGTATCCTGGGTTTTGCCTCTTAGCATGCAAAGCCTAAAATGTTTACCTTCTGACCCTTTACTGAAGAAGTTTGTCATCCCTTGAATTACAATATACTTGAAGATATTTCGCCTATAGGTTATTTAATCTGAAGAACTTTAATTTTAAAAGGTAGTAAGTTGACTTTTTAAAAACGTATCAAAATTCTGAATTAGTGGGGTTTTTTCTTCTTGTAGATTAGTAATATAGTAAAATCAGTTTTTCTAGTGTTGCTTTGGAGCCTAGAGACATTTTCATAACCTTTAAAAATAGAAAATTTTGGGTGAAAACCTTTCTGTGTATCAGAAATATTTTGGCTCTTTGGAACTATACTAAACTGAGCCTCAGAAGCAGTGTGCTGATATCTTTTAAAATAAAGGAGGAAAAGAATATGAAAAAGTTCTAGAGAACCCTGCAAAGAAGTTAAATGGGTAGGGGATCTGTTTCAGATAATGTTCTGTCTTAACATAAGACAAATATCTGTGTTCCTGTTACCGACATCAGTAAATGTAGTTTCTCTTTACATTTAGGTATTGCCAAAACGCCTTTATCTTTGTATTGCCTCAAAAAAGTCTGACACTTATTCTCTAAAGCTTAGTTTATATACATATTTTGAGAACATTTTCTTTGTGAATTCCGGAGTTTACTTAAAATCTTTTCTTGCTCTTGTTCTATTCTATATAAATTCTTTCTTTGGGGAACAGACATTTCCAGGAGTTTCTCCTGCTAATTTCAGCTGCATGTTTTTCATTATTAGGGCACAGGTACTTCTTCTTCATCTAATGACTTATATATGTTATGCATCATCTCTCTGATGCTACCAGCACCTTACCTCCATTCCTATATGCATGGGTCTTAGGCCTGTTCCTCTAGTAATAATTAACTTAGTAGGGAGGTGGTTGGTATTCTAGGTTAAAACAAATGCACATCTGTCCTGGAATATAATACAAAATTCTCCATGAATTTTAAGGGAAAAAAACACAAAACCTCACAAAAATTTAGGAAATTTTATTTTTGAACTTGGTTGTTTTGGGGTGTATTTCTGAGGAAATTTTCTCTTGCCTCTTTATATTATTTCTAGAGAGAAGTTTAAGAAACACCAAGTGGATTAGACATTCATTACAGCTAATACTGTTGAGCCTCCTGCCAGACTCCTTGTGCCAGAAACTGTTGTAGGTTCCTTGGGATATGCATAGATGAGGCCTGCTCTTAGAAAATGTATACTTTGGCTGGGCACAGTTGGTCATGCCTGTAATCCCAGCACTTTGGGAGGCCAAGGTAGGTGGATCACTTGAGGTCAAGAGTTCGAGACCAGTATGGCCAACATGGTGAAACCCCATCTCTCCCCATCTCTACATGTGGTGGCACATGCATGTAATCCCAGCTACTCGGGAGGCTGAGGCAGGAGAATCACTTCAACTCAGGAGGCAGAGATTGCAATGAGCGGAGATCTCACCACTGCACTCCAGCCTAGGCGACAGAGTGAGACTCCATCTCAAAAAAAAAAAAAAAAAAAATTGGTGGAGAACACCTGATTATCAATGATTTGTCCAAGATACAACCTCAAACTCTGTGAAACAAAACTTCTCCCTGGCAGAGAGAATCATAACAATAGAGAAAGTTGTCTGGCAGTTGCTAGGAATCTGTCTGGCATGTTGATATAGACCAGGTAGATGTGGTCATTAGCCCATGTTGATGTAGACCAGGTAGATGTGGTCATTAGCGTGGCAAAGCAAATATAGAAGTTTAAGAGCGTATTTAGCATAATAAGGACTTTGAACATCCTCCTCTGCCTAGAACAATTAATAAGCCTTAAGTTGCTTACTTGATGCTTTGCATGCATTATCTAATTTAATCCTTAAAACAACCTTCTGAGGTATTGCTACCCCTCTTTTACAAATAAGCAAACTGAAGTTCGGGAAGATTAAGTAACTTCTCAAGGTCACACAACTAGTAAGTGGCAAAGAAGGATTCAGATTCAATAATTCTAATTTCAAAGCCTGACTCCTACTAGATAAGTGGCACTGGGAGACCTGCTGAAGAACTTTAAATAGTGAAGTGACATTGTCAGTTTTATGTTTTATAAAGATCACTTAGGTGTTATGGTTGGCATCCAATATTAAAACATATATTCATCTAACACTTCACAGAATCATTTACTGGTCATTATATTAGAGCTACCTTTAGACATATAAGACTAAGGCGAGAGATCAGGCTTAGAACTCCAGAAACTGCTATCAGCCTAAACAGGTGCAGCAGTGTGTTTGTTGTCTCTTGATCAACTTACAATAACTAATTTCATGTGACAATATCAGTGTTACAGCATTGTATAATAGATAGCAGGAGACATAGGATTCTCATATTGAGATAGCAGAACAGAATTTTGTTTGGTTTGTCTGCATTTTCAACTGAGGTACTGGGTTCATCTCACTAGGGAGTGCCGGACAATCGGTGCTGGTCAGCTGCTGCAGCCCGACCAGCCAGAGCTGAAGCAGGCAGGGCGAGGCATCGCCTCACCTGGGAAGTGCAAGGGGGAAGGGAATCCCTTTTCCTAGCCAGGGGAACTGAGACACATAATACCTGGAAAATCGGGTAACTCCCACCCCAATACTGTGCTTTACCAAGGGTCTTGGCAAACGGGCACACCAGGAGATTATATCCCACACCTAGTTGGAAGGGTCCCACGCCCATGGAGCCTCCCTCATTGCTAGCACAGCAGTCTACGATCTAACAGCAAGGCAGCAGCGAGGCTGGGGGAGGGGTGCCCACCATTGCTGAGACTTAAGTAGGTAAACAAAGCCTCTGGAAAGCTCAAAGTGGGTGGAGCTCACAGCAGCTCAAGGAGGCCTGCCTGTCTCTGTAGACTCTACCTCTGGGGACAGGGCACAGCTAAACAACAACAACAACAACAAAAAAGCAGCAGAAACCTCTGCAGACGCAAACGACTGTGACAGCTTTGAAGAGAGCAGTGGATCTCCCAACTCGGAGGTTGAGATCTGAGAAGGGGCAGACTGCCTGCTCAAGTGGGTCTCTGACCCCTGAGTAGCCTAACTGGGAGACATCCCCCACTAGGGGCAGACCAACACCCCACACCTCACACGGTGGAGTACAACCCTGAGAGGAAGCTTCCAAAGCAAGAATCAGACAGGTACACTCGCTGTTCAGCAATATTCTATATTCTGCAGCCTCTGCTGCTGATACCCAGACAAACAGGGTCTGGAGTGGACCTCAGGCAATCTCCAACAGACCTACAGCTCAGGATCCTGACTGTTAGAAGGAAAACTAACAGGAAGGACACCCACACCAAAACCCCATCAGTATGTCACCATCATCAAAGACCAGAGGCAGATAAAACCACAAAGATGGGGAAAAAGCAGGGCAGAAAGGCTGGAAATTCAAAAAACAAGAGCACATCTCCCCCTCCAAAGGAACGCAGCTCATCGCCAGCAATGGATCAAAGCTGGACGGAGAATGACTTTGACGAGATGAGAGAAGAAGGCTTCAGTCTATCAGACTTCTCAGAGCTAAAGGCAGAATTATGTACCCAGCGCAAAGAAACTAAAAATCTTGAAAAAAGAGTAGAAGAATTGATAACTAGAATAATTAATGCAGAGAAGGCCGTAAACGAACTGACAGAGATGAAAGCCATGACACGAGAAATACGTGACAAATGCACAAGCTTCAGTAACCGACTCGATCAACTGGAAGAAAGTATCAGTGATTGAGGATCAAATGAATGAAATGAAGCGAGAAGAGAAATCTAAAGAAAAAAGAAGAAAAAGAAATGAACAAAGCCTGCAAGAAGTATGGGATTAGGTAAAAAGACCAAATCTACGTCTGATTGGGGTGCCTGAAAGT
>NW_012114599.1:607777-627277 GCF_000951035.1 Colobus angolensis palliatus | reverse complement strand
CGAGTTGATGGGTGCAGCACACCAACATGGCACAAGTATACATATGTAACAAATCTGCACGTTATGCACATGTACCCTAGAACTTAAAGTATAATAATAATTAAAAAAAATTGTTTGGTTTGGTGTGTATTTAGAGTAAATTCACCTGTTTAAAAATATTACTGAGCTGTTCTAGACACCAAGGTACATCAGTGAACAAAGCAGACAAAAATGGAACTCACATTCCAGTTAGTAAATTTTAGTAGTTGTGCTAACTACTAAAAGCATCTGGTATACTACAAACAGATATAAAATTAAGGTAGTTGATGGTGATGTTAGAGCTACATGTAAATCTAAGATTTGTGTCTTATTGAAATGAAACTAAAGCAGTGGTCCAGAGAGCTTAAAGTGTTGGTAATTTATTGAAACTGTTCTTCTACTTCAGAGAATTACAAGAGACAGCTTCTCCATCTGGATGCTCTGCAAATGTATATATTAATTTTGATAGAGACAATAAATCCTTTTGTAGTTACTACAAAGCTTATACCATTTAAATGATTTCTATAATTCTCATATCATTCCTTACACAAATGGACTGAGACAAACAACAGAAATATGCTCGACTTATAACCTTACTCTCATATGGCTAAAACTGGTGTCTTTTAATTGTTTTAATCATTTTTAATAATTTCCCAACATCAAGGTTAAGGAAATAAAGATCAACAGGCACAAATTAACAGGTTTTTTAAATTGTTGTTTATTTTTTGTTTTTTGAAACGGAGTCTCACTCTGTCATCCAGGCTGTAAGTGCAGTGGCACAATCTCCGCTCGCTGTAACCTCCACTTCCTAGGTTCAAGTGATTCTCCTGCCTCCGCCTCCCAAGTAGCTGGGATTACAGTCACGTACGACCTCACCCGGCTAATTTTTGTATTTTTAGTAGAGACAGGGTTTCACCATATCAGCCAGGCTGGTCTCAAACTCCTGACCTCAAGTGATCCACCCACCTCAGCCTCCCAAAGTGCTGGGATTACAGGCTTGAGCCACCCTGCTTAGCCAAATTCACAACTTTGACACGGTTTTGTTTGAACCAGTTATGAAATCAGTAGCATGTTTGAAACTACCAAATTTTGGTTCCTTATGAACTGGGTATGTTAGATAATACAGCTAATAGTGATATTGTTTTTAAAAACAGAGCCACCTTTAAAATAGCATAAAGTACTTTATCAATGAAAAAATACCATTATGAAGTGTTTTCAAATGTGACAATAAACAAATGAGTCTTCAGTTTAAATTTAATAGCAAAATTGACTGAGCACGGTGGTTCATGCTCGTAATCCCAGCACTTCGGTAGGCCGAGACGGATCCCTCAGGAGTTCAAGACCAGCCTGGGCAACATAGTGAAACCCCATATCTACAAAAAATATGAAAATTAGCTGGGCGAGTCGGTGCACACCCGTGGTTCCAGCTACACGAGAGGCTGAGATGGGCAGATCACTTGAACCTGGGTGGTGGAGGTTGCAGTGAGCCATGATTTGCACCATCGCACTCCAGCTTGGACAACAGAGTGAGACCCTGTTGAAAAACAACAAACCAATCAACAAAAACAGATTGAGTACTATAATTAAAAATTGTTTGTAAGTTCTACCCAGGGAATTTTTATTCCCTTTGTTCTACGAAGTTCAATATTGTACCTTGGACAAATCATTGATAATCAGGTGTTCTCAATTATGGTGTTTTGGGTTATTTCTCTATTGCTTATTTTTAATGTTGAAGTTAAACTTTTTTTCACAGTTAATTGGCAAGGCATTGTAGGAAGCATATTTATAAATGTTTTAAATAAGATACAGGCAAAATTCTTTTGTAAAGAAGTGTTTGGTTTCACAAAGTTAATTTCATGTTGGAGAATTCAAATTAATGTGGCTATAATAAGTTATCTACAATAAATAAATACATTTAAGGAGTATTTTTCATACCATTCTACTGTTATAGAAACAGTACTTAATTTTGTTATCACTTTAAAATATTCAGAAATGGTGTTCACGTAGCTTTCTTATGTTATCAGGATAAGCCTCTTAATCAGTTTTAGGTGTTGTGTTTCAAAAATGTGTTCCTTGAATCATAATGGATGCTTGTTAAAAGAAGTCAAGTTAGGCCAGGCAGGGGGCTCATGCCTGTAATCCCAGCACTTTGGGAGGCCAAGGCTGGTGGATCATCTGAGGTCAGGAGTTCGAGACCAACCTGACCAACATGATGAAACCCCATCTCTACTAAAAATACAGAAATTAGCTGGCATGGTGGCAAGTGCCTGTAATCCCAGCTACTCAGGAGGCTGAGGCAGGAGAATCACTTGAACCCAGGAGGCAGAGGTTGCAGAGAGCTGAAATGGCGCCGTTGCACTCCAGCCTGGACGACAAGAGTGAAACTCCATCTCAAAAAGAAGTCAAGTTAGAGATACACTAATTTTTTAGTAAGTAGATTTTATAGGTGCTTCATTTATAAGACAAAGTTTCTATAATTGGTTTCTCATTATAATGTATTTCCTTGTTAGATTATTTTACCATCAACATCCCCTTTTATAAAATTGGAAACAAGGTAGATCCTTTTTTATTAAAAAGAAGAATTAGGCTGGACACAGTGGCTCACACCTGTAATCCCAGCACTTTGGGAACCTGAGGCGGGAGGATCACTTGAGCTCAGGCAACATAGTAAAACCGTGTCTCTACAAAAAACAAAAATAAAAATTAGCCAGGTGTGGTGGTACATGCCTGTGGTCCCAGCTACTTGGGAAGCTAAGGTGGAAGGATCGTTTGAGCCCTGGAGGTTGAGGCTACAGTGAGCCATGATTGTGCCACTACACTCCAGCCTGGGTGACAGAGGAGACCTTATGTCTTGAGAAAATAAAAGAAAAAAAAAAAAAGAAAAATTAGTTTATGGAGAAGTAATCTCTCTGTTGGGGCTTTTGCATAATGCCATGCATGTTGTGCCCTCTGCAAGTTCACCTGGCTTAAGACAGTGAGTGGGGCCTGAAATTCAGCCCACACTCCATTCTTCTAGCTGTGTGCCTTGAATAGGGAACCATTCACCTAGAGGAAGATTTGCCTTTTTTCCAACTCACACAGACACATTATGGGCTAGTGGCTGCATCTTTTCTTCTTCAGATGTGATAGAATACTGAACTCAAAACAAATTGTCTCAGCCTTCATCCTAAAAACCAGGAATTGGAGAGGTCATTGTTTTTGCTAATCTCTTGGATGTGGCATGTGGGCATCATTGATTCAAATCCTTTATACTTGCTCTTCTTTCTGCCTAATACTCTTTTCCCTCAGATATCATTCTTTCCCTCCCTAAGTTCTTTGCCCAACTGTAGCCTACCTTCTCCTTCAGGATTTCTCTGACCTCTGTATTTAAAATTGTAACCACTTTCCCTAACACTCTATTTCCCGTTCCTCTTAATTTTTTAAAATTTCTTGGCCATTTGTATGTCTTCTTTTGAGCAATATCAGTTCTGATAATTTGCCCATTTTGAAATTAGAGGGTTTTGGTTTGTTTTCCTGTTGAGATTCTTGAGTTCCTTTTATATTATAGATGTTAATCCCCTGTCAGAGGAGTAGTTTGCATGTATTTTATAACATTCTGTAGGTTGTCATTTCACTGTTGATTGTTTCCTTTGCTGTGTAGAAGCTTTTTAGTTTGATATAATTCCGTTTATTTTTGCTTTTGTTACCTGAGTTTTTGAGGTCTCATTCATAAAATCTTTTCGCAGACCAAAGTCATGAAGTGTTTCATCTTTGTTTTCTCCTGGTAGTTTTATTGTTTCAGTTCTTACATTTAGGTCTTTGATCCATTTTTGAGCTGATTTTTGTATAGGGTGAGAGGTGGGAGTCTTGTTTCATTCTTCTGCATATAGATATATATATTCAGTTTCCTTTGTATCATTTATTGAAGAAACTGTGTTTCCCCCAGTTAGCGTTCTTGGCACTTTTGTCAAAAATCACTCTGCTGGGGTGGGCACGGTGGCTCATGCCTGTAATCTCAGGACTTTGGGAGGCCAAGGCAGGCAGATCACTTGAGGCCAGGAGTTTGAGACCAGCCTGGCCAACATGGTGAAATTCCATCTCTACTAAAAACACAAAAATTAGCCGAGTATGGTGGCACACCTCTGTAATCCTAGCTATTCAGGAGGCTGAGCACAAGATTTGGTTGAATCTGGGAGATGGAGGTTGCAGTGACCCAAGAACACTCTTCTGCCCTCCATCCTGGGTGACAGAGTAAGACTCTGTCTCCAAAAAAATACATATTAAAAAAAAATTACTTGGCTGTAAATGTGTGAATTAATGTCCAGGTTCTCTCTTCTGTTCCATTGATCTATGTGTCTTATTTTTATGCCAGTACCATGCGTTTTTGGTTGCTACAACTTTATAGTATATTTTGAGGTCTGTTAGTATTTTGCCTCCAGTTTTGTTCTTTTTGCTCAAGACTGTTTTGCCTATTTGGGGTCTTTTGTAGTTCCGTACAACTTTTAGGATTTTTTGTATTTCTGTGAAGGATATCATTGGTATTTTGATAGAATTTATAGATTGCTTTGGGGGTAGTATTGTCATTTTAACAATACTAATTCTTCCTATCCATGAGTATGGGATGTCTATTTGTATTGTCTTCAACTTTTTTGTAAGTATTTTAATTTTATTTTTTGTAGCTATTGTGAATGAGATTGCCATCTTGATTTCTTTTTCAGCTGGTTTGTTTTGTGTATAGCGATATTACTGATTTTTGTGTATTAATTTTGTATCTTGCAACTTTGCTGAATTTATCAGTTCTAAGAGTTTTTTGGTAGAATCTTTAGTTTTTTCTATATATAAGGTCCTGTTGTCTGCAAACAGGGACATTTGACTTCCTCTCTTCCAACATGGATGCCTTTTATTTCTTTCTCTTACCTAATTACGCTGTCTAGGGCTTCCAGTACTATGTTGACTAAGAGTGGTGAGAGTGAGCATCCTTTTCTTGTTCCACTTCTTAGAGGAAACGCTTTCAGCTTCTCCCCATTCAGTAAGATGTTAGCTGTGGATCATGAGGTCACATTTTACTTGGGGAAAAAGAGGTATAATATTATGTGCTGTCTCATAACGGCCAACATCTGATTTACTTAAGCCT
Organism: Colobus angolensis palliatus; assembly: GCF_000951035.1. Lineage (NCBI taxonomy): Eukaryota > Metazoa > Chordata > Mammalia > Primates > Cercopithecidae > Colobus > Colobus angolensis. The sequence goes on along the minus strand of NW_012114599.1, from coordinate 622,146 downwards.
GTTAGTGTTATCAATAACAATAGCATTTCCTGCTGAAGAGAGTTTATGGTCTAGTTGGAGAGAAAACAAGTCAGTATCTTCATGGCTTTATTTATCTACAATACCTTTTAAATTAGACATTGAAAGTAAATAGGAAATCTTTATGCTAATAAAAATTTCCACCTTTGAGATATAGATTACAAATTTCATATCTGAGTCTTATTTTAAATGTCTTTTTGTAAGCTAAAATTTATAAATATTTTCTAACTTTTCTAATTATTAATGGTGTAATTTAGATTATACCATTTTACTTTTCTTTAGTTATTCAGACGAACATATCACCAAGATGAAGAACTTACAGCAGTAAATATAAGTAGATATGAGAGCATAACTTTATCTGTTGTAGAACCTGCTGATTTTACCAGTCTTTTAAAGCCCATTTTTAATGGAGTATCCATTTGACTTCATGAATATTATATTTATTTGTGGTACTTGCAGGCTTGTGTATAATTATGACTAAAACAATAGTAATTGTTTTTGTTTCTGCATATTCACTTAGCATTTATAGGTTTACATGACCTAGACTGACGAATTACATATTTTTATTTCCTGCAACTGACATGTAATTAACATAGTACTTCATAACTGCAGATATGCATAGGTAATGATAGTATTCAAGGTAAAAATGCAAAAAATAAAAATAAAAGGAGTAATGATGTACATTCTTAGCTAATTTAGTCTGCTTAAGGGGAAACCTTACTGAAATAACAGTTTAAGTTTTCGTTTTCATTGTGAATAATTAAAGAAGAGAACTTGTATTATTTCTGGTACCTTTCCATTTCTTTTGTACAGTGCTGTTCGCAAAACTGTTTCATGATTTTAAGTGAACAAAATCAGACTTCAGAATAATATATAATACCTCATTTTTGTTTAATGTATGTTTATGCTTTCTTGAATATACACCAAAATTGTAACAATGGTTATCTTTGGGTGCATGCAAATACTTACAATAGCCTCTCTTTTATAAAGAACATTAATATTACTTTTTCCCTTTTCAGAATCTGATATCGATGCTGCTGCTGCAATGATGCTTTTAAATACTTCTATAGAACAAGGAATTTTAGAATGTAAGCAATTGTGTCTTTTTAAAAAAAAAAATTTAGTGCCTTTTCAAATTTAACCTAGACTATAAAATAACTATTACAAAATTACTTCTTTCCAACCAAATTTTATTTTGATCTGAGTAACTCAGTTTCTGTTTTATTATACTTTCATTAATTTATGTGAGCAATTGAGAGATTGAAGTTAATGCTGTGATTTTTCTTACATTGACCAAGAAATGAAGAAAAATATATTTAGGAAAATGAGCTCAAAGAGCTAAAAGTAAAAATGAAAACTATAAACAAGAAAATACAGTAAGTAAAATATATTTATGAACTTGGACTAGGAAAAACTTTAAGATACAAAATACAAAATCCATAAAGGAAAAAAATGGGTAAATTTAATAAAACATCAGAATTTTAGCATTCTGGTCAGGCATGGTGGCTCACGTCTGTAATCCTCACACTTTTGGGAGGACAAGGCAGGTGGATCACTTGAGACCAGGAGTTCCAGACCAGCCTGGGCAACGTGGCAAAACTCTCTCTACAAGAAATACAAAAATTAGCCAGATGTGGTGGTGCATGCCTGTAGTCCCAGCTACTCAGGAGGCTGAAGTAGGAGAATTGCTTGAACCTGGGAGGTGGAGGTTGCAGTGAGCCATGGGCATGCCACTGCACTGCAGCCTGGGTGACAGAGTGAGACTCTGTCCCCAAAAAAAAAAAAAAAAAGAGAAAAGCATCTGACAACAAAATACGTCTAAGAAAAGTGACATAAAATGCTGGAGATGTGTTTTTTCCTTATATAACAAAGGATTAATATCAAGTATATACATAAAAGGATTCTACAAGTAAGAAATAAGAAAACAGTTCAACCGAAAAGTCAGCAAAATGTATGACTAGGTGGATCTTAGAAGAGGAAATATAAGTGGGCAATACACATGTGAAAAGATGTGCAACTTCTCTAGAAATTGGGGAAACACAAAATGAAATGATATTGAGATAACTTTTTTGTCCATAGAATTATAAAAAATTTAAGTAATTGAGAATGGTGTTAAGTAGGGAATAAGTTCTATCATACACTGTTGGGAGTAAAACCATTTTGGATGGCAATTTGAGAATACCAATTATAATTTTAAATGTGTATATCCCTTAGCAATTTTTTCATATCTCTTTTGAAAAATTACTTGCGTATATTCAAGAAAAGGCATCCAGAAGGATTTGTATTGCAGCATGATTTATACTAATGAAAAATTGGAAACAGGCTAAATATTAACACAGAAGTGATTAAACAGTGGTACATTCATATTTAGGCATTCTTTGTAAGCAATTCAAAATAATTATATGTTCTATGGAAAAGTCAAGACATTGTTAAATTGTTTTTTTTTTAATGTTTCAGATTAATGCTTGCAGAATGATGTGATCTGGGTAAAAAAATAAAAAATCTACAAAGCATCATTAATCTAAAACATTTACTGCTCAAGAGTAGTGTAGTAGTTTAAAATTGGTCTGTTTTTGCAACCAAACACATTTGACCTATTGATGGAACTTTTATTTTCCACAGGTGAGAAACCTCTTCCTCTTAAAACAGCATTGCAAAAAAAGAGGAGTTACGGCAATGCATTTCATCATCCCAGTGCTGTACGATTACAAGAGAGTGATTCTTCAGCCACCAGCATTGATCCAAAAGAAGATCACAATTACAGTGCAAGTAGCATGGCAGCACAGCGTTGTGCATCCAGGTCTAGCGTGTCTTCCCTGTCTTCTGTGGATGAGGTATATGAATTTATCCCAAAGAATAGCCATGTGGGAAGTGATGGCAGTGAAGGATTTCACAGTGAAGAAGATACAGATGTTGATTATGAAGATGATCCTCTTGGAGACAGTGGCTATGCATCGCAGCCTTGTGCAAAAATCTCTGAAAAAGGTCAGTCAGGCAAAAAGATGCGAAAACAGACATGTCAAGAAATTGATGAGGAGCTCAAAGAAGCAGCTGGATCTCTGCTCCACCTTGCCGGAATTCGTACATGTTTAGGTTCCCTAATAAGTACTGCAAAGACACAAAATCAAAAGCAACGGAAAAAATAGAAATATTTAAGTGTGGCAATACTCTTTCACTTAATTCTTTACAAGGGATATCAAAGCCATAATGGACTTCATTAGTTTTAGGGTAGGGAAGGGATACGAATTACTTATTTCTTTCAAAACATTTTTGGTTTTTGGTTTTTAAAATTTTTATTAAACAATTGCCGTTAGGATCATGCCTGATCAGAAATATATGATGTGAAGTCCTGAAAGCATAATTTTTGTGATAAGTGTCTCCAAGATTTGGAAATTTTTGTACAAGAAAATCCCCAGCCTCTGTCTTAAACTTGTGGGACAAAAATCCTTTCTTCTGTTAATATGTCAGAATGTAAGATTTGGCAACTCTATACATTTTTTTCATTTTCTTTTCCAATCTGTAACTATAGTTACTGAACCAGCTAAAAATTTTGCTAATGTATTTTTCATATACTTCTCTCCTGACACACAATCCGGTAACATAAGATTGAAATTTTTTAACTTTGTTTTAATTTGTTTTTAATTTTTTTGTTGTGGTGTGGGCAAAGACAAACATAAATTGAAAAACATCCTGATGTTTAGAAAAAGTTTCTTTTGGTTACATAGGTAGAGAATGCAACAAAGAGTTCTAAGGTTTAGAAAAGACAATTTTGTGGTGTTATTTCATCCAAGTACACTCCCAATTCCTATTACAATGGTAGCTTTGAAGTGTTTTTACTTCACAGATACTGCATAGCATTTATTGGGGCCTTTTATTCTTACCCAAAGTGCTTTGCAAACATTAAGTTTTAGCCACTAGCTGCCTTTGTTGAGTATAAGTTATCCAATGAGAGGTATAGCCAATTAAGTGTGTTATGGAGTACACCCATTTTGACACACTTGTAATAAGAGAATCTTTCATTTGCCTGCCACATGTACTGCATTCTGAGAATCTTGTAATAGGAATGGAGTGTAATGAAACATTCTGAGTACTAATTGCATATGTATCATAAAGTAGGTCATTTAGGAAAAAACTTCTGTCCAAGCTTTGTATGAATTAAATTTATAAGTGTAACAAATTAAATCTTAACAGATTTAATGCAGTTTTACAAACAAAATTACCTTCATGAATTTCAAAATTCGTATAAAATTAGATCTTATGCAATACACCCTTTTGAGGAGGCAGTGTAATAACCTAGAGTGCCATTGATCCATGAGAAAAAGATTTTCTGGTACTACTCCAAAAGTGCTTTGACTGAGTATCTTATTTGAACAGTCTGCTTATATGAGACAGTTTTTCATAGTATCATTTGTATAATTTGATTAGATTATTCAGAAACAACAGGATGCTAAACTACACTTATTCATTGTATCATTTTTTTTTTTTTTTTTACAATGATGGAAGCAACTTTCCAGAAGTTCAGTCTTATGCTACATCCTAAGTCATAGACAATGGCCTTGTTTTCATCATTCTGATAGATTGTATACATATGTACACATACATATACACACATGCACAGTCAAGGTCATGATGTTGATTTGCTGTTTTCACCTGTTTCTATGATTATAAAGCATTTTTTAAGAGACAGATATTTTAACTTTTAGTTTTTATTTTGGCAAAACTGTCAAATGAGAAAAATGATTTTAAAAACTTTTTTTTTCAATTGACAAGACTTTAAGTCAGGGATAACAGTATTAATGTTCTCTGTTCCATTTCCATGTTTAATTTAACCTGGATAGCCACATTAATGAATTGGTGCTATCAAAATGTAGTAATTTTTAAATTTGTTAATAATGAAAAATAACCCTTAAGCATGCAGGATGAGGTATTTGGGTTTTTTCTTTATATCGATCACATCTACAGAAAATGGCTAAACCAAGTTAACTTTTATTATAGACAGTGAATAAAACACCAAAAACCCAAAAATGCTTTAACCACAGTGTAAATAATAAAGAGATTACACATATCATTTTAATAACTGTTTTTAAGTTTTTACCATAGCCTTCTGGATAGACCTTAGGAACAGTGTTTCAGTGATCTGGCACCAATTTATTTTGTTCTGCTGAAATTCTGTATCACAAATGTGCTACCTGGTTTCTGTCCATAAGACAATTACTCTTTCTTTATAAGAAAAGGAAAGTGATCTAAGAGAAGCAGAGTTAGTTCCAGCTCTAATAGGGATCTTCGGTTATTTTGTCTTGATGTATGTAACAATAATTCTTTACATCTTTTGATTTTTCTCTTCTTTTTTATTCACTCTTCCCACGAATTTACATGTTTAAGTTATATTCATCACTAGCAAGGACGATAAACACTTCTGCACTGAAAGCTAACAGGGAGAGATTACACAATATTTTACAGTTTCTTAAACTTAATTTAGTGCATCACCTTCCGCTTGCTAACATACCAAGCCAGCTATTTTCCAGGGGAAGCACCTTTTAAATTATGGTCCTCCAGTTACTACTTCCATTGAGAACATGCTCTCTTTCCTCAGGTGTTTTGAGAAACATGACTAGTAACCATATAATTAAGTAGAATCATTCCAAGTCCTATGGCCTGGAAATTGTATTCCCGATAATATACAAGTTTTCCTATAATAAAGTCAGTTTAGAAACTCCAAGGTGATTACATGTTTTCCAACATATCCTAAAACTGTGATATAAGCTAACATATATTTTGCCTTGCGTCAAAAGAATATGTTTTGTTGCAGCTGATTCCAGTTTATAATAGATCCCTAGTAAAAAGCTTTGATTCAGCACGATTGTTCATCTTCACATCCCAAACAGAAGCAGTGTTTCTTGAATATGTATTTTTGAAGTTTTTTGTGCAATATATTACTAAATCAGTTATTATTTTACTTTTCAAATTCAGAGAAAGAAAACAGATTACCTGAATTCATGGAAAAGGTGGATCACCTCCCTTTTTCCACCTTCAAAGCTTTTCCTGTCCTCATAGCCAGCATGACTTCTTTTAACTTGGATTCCTTTGTATATAGTAAATTTTAGTATATATATTTTTTCTTTTGCTACTTTCGGAGGCATTATGTAAAGGGCTTATACTAGATGTTCAGTTAAATATACTTTAGCACAAAGTCAAACTAAAGAATGTGTTAAGGAGGGAATGTATGTGTCTTGGTAGACCAGGAGGCCTTTCCCAGCAATTTAAGCAACAGATGTGAATACTTCACAAAGCTGTAAAGACCATTGTCTTAAATACTGCAACAACTTAACACCCTTTTGTGAAAATCATAGCATTTATCTAAGAAACTTTGAGGCTTTCTGGTTTACGTATATCTTACAGGTTTTTTTTTTTAGTTTGAAATGTGTAAGCTTTGATTTAAACCAAGTTTACTTCAGTATGTTAATGATGTAGTAAAAATATTTATTGAAAGGCGAATTAGAATATTTTAATGTTATACCTGCCATTTTTTTCTTAAAGCATATTCTTTGCATCTAACTGCCAGTGCCATTGTCAAAACTTATTTTTTAAATCGTTGTACATTTCTTATTAAACTAAGTGCTTAATTTTAAAGTATTATGTTGCCATCATATAGTGTATACAAATGTATAATCGCCAATTGATTAACTATTATTTATTTTTAAATGAAAGTGTAAGAATGCTTTCTGATTCAACAAATTTGTTATCAAACTGTTTCCTTATCCTCTTTTCTGATGTAGCATAAAAATTGTCCCAGTTTGAGTTGTAACTGCCAGTAGATGACCAGTCACAAGTGAACCACTTTTCAGTTGCCAGTCTTTGCTCATATTAAAAACAACTTACAAATGCTTAGTTTTTGTATCTAATCTCTGATTATTAAAATGTTTATAAAGTTTATTTTTACCAAAGAGATGCAATTCATTATGACAAAGTATTGCATAATAAATTTGTTTTATAACATTTTTTTGTGCTCTGATCTTTTGTAGGATAGGGTGGGGGCAGGAGAAGGGTGGTAGGGCAGATGTGATGGCTTATACTTCTACACATACTTTCCATGCAAATTAGAGTTAGGGAAATGAAAAATACAGTTGAATTTCAAAAAAAAATTTTAAGTTTTTCTTATGGTTTTTAGATGTTATCTTAATTACTGAAAGCTAAAACAACATTAATTAAATTACTGTCTTCCTAAAGTTGAACTTCTTTTCCTGTTAATTTACATGTATCTGAAATATTTTGAAATATAACTGGGAAAAATGGAGTAGAATATGAAACCAGCATGGCCAACATGATGAAACCCCATCTCTACTAAAAATATGAAAATCAGCCAGGTATAGTGGTGAACGCCTGTAATCCCATCTACTCAGGAGGCTGAGGCATGAGAATTACTTGAACCCAGGAGGCAGAGGTTGCAGTGACCTGAGAATCCACCACTGCACTCCAGTCTACGTGACAAGAGTGAGACTCTGTCTCAAAAAAAAAGAGTCATCAAGAGCTTTATGCCAATAAATTCAACAACTTTGGTGAATTAAAAGGCAACAATAAGAAAACGCAATCTAAAAATGGGCAAAATACCTGAACAGACACTTCACCAGAAAAGACAACAGATCATACTCATTGATACTTACCCAAATGAGTTGAAAACATGTCCAAACAAAAACCTGCACACAATTGTTATAGCAGCATTGTTCATAATTGCCGAAACTTGGAAGCAAATAAGATGTCCTTCAGTAGGCAAACGTATAAACTGGTACATCCAGACAGCAGACTGTTATACAGCAATTTTTTAAAAAGCTATCGACATCCCAAAGAAGATATACAAATGGCCAAAAAGAACATCAAAAGATCCTCAACATCGCTAATTACTAGGGAAATGCAAATTAAAATCATAATGAGATACCTCCCCATATCCACTAGAATGGCTACTATTAAAAGGTTAAAAACACCACCAAAACTAAATGACAAGTGTTGGCAAGGATTGGAACACTTGTGCAGCCACTACGGAAAGCAGTATGGAATTCAGAATAGTACAGTCACTGAAAAGCAGTATGGAAGTTCCTCAAGAAATTAAAAATAGACCAACAATTTTACTTCTGGGCACATACCCAAAAGAATTGAAAGCAGGTTCTCAAAGAGATATTTGTCTACCCATGTTTAGAGCAGCATTATTCACAATAGCCAAAAGGTGGAAGGTACACAAATTTTCATCAATAGATGAATGAATAAAATATGGCACATACAATGGATTATTATTTCACCTCAAAAGGGGAGGGAATTTTGACACAAGCTTTACAACATGGATGAAACTTGAGGACATTATTCTAAGTGAAACCAGTCAGAAAAAGAAAAAAAGACTACTGATACCTACAATAGTCAAACTGATAGAAACAGAAAGGAGAAAGATGTTTGCCAGGGGCTGGAGGAAGAGGGGAATGGGGAGTTGTTTAATGGGCATGGAATTTTGAGTTTTGCAAAATGAAAGAGATGTAGAGATTTTTTGCACAACAGTGTGAGTATACTTAACACTATTGAACTGTACACACAAAAATAGTAAATGTTACATATATTTTACAACAATTAAAAAAACAAAAACGAAAAAATGAGATATCAAGCTATGATGGAAATTTAAACACATATTACTAAGTGAAAGAAGCCAATCTTTGACTTAGTTGAAAGGTTCACTTACTGAGCCTTAGAAGTCTCTTTTCTGTGATTCCAACTACAATCTTATGTCGCTTACCAACAGGTACCTTCTGTGTCAGGCAATTTTCTTATTGTGGGAACATCATAGGGTGTACTTACACAAACTTAGATGGTATGGCCTACTACACAACTCCACAACTAGACTATATAGTAGACAGCCTATAGCTCATAGACTACAAATCTATGCAACATGTTACTGCCCCAAATACTGTAGACAGTGGTAACACAATGGTATTTGTGTGTCTTAACCATATCTACACAGAGAAAAGATACAGTAAAAACACAGTATAAAAGATAAAACATGGTACACCTATATAGGGAACTTATGAATGGAGCTTGCAGGACTGGAAGTTGCTCTGGGTGAGTCAGTGAGTGTGAGTGGTGAGTGAATGTGAAGACCTAGGACATTACTGTACACTACTGTAGACTTTATAAACACTACTCTTAGGCTATACTAAATTCATTTTAAAATTTTTCCTTCAATAGTAAATTAACATTAGCTTACTGTAACTTTATAAACTTTAAATTTTTTTTAACTTTTTGACTCTTTTGTAATAACACAGCTTAAAACACAAACACATTGTATAGCTGTACCAAAATATTTTTTCTTCATGTCCTATAAGCTTTGTTCTATTCAAGTTTTTCTTCTTACTTTTTAAACATTTTTCTTAAAAACTAAGACACACACACATTATCCTAGGCCCACACAGGGTCAGGATCATCAATATTACTGTCTTCCACCTCCACATCTTGTCCCACTGGAAGGTCTTCAGGGGCAATAATATGTGTGGTGCTATTATCTCCAATGATAGCAATGCCTTTTTCTGGAGTATCTCCTGAAGGACCTGAGTTTGTTTTACAGTTAGCTTTTCTTTTTTTTAATAGGAGTATACTGTAAAATAATGGTAAAAAGTATAGTAAATATATAAACCAATAGCATAGTCATTTATTTTCAAGTATACTGTACCTTATTTTATGTGCTATACTTTTATATGACTGGTAGTGCCGTAGCTTTGTTTATACCAGCATCACCATAAACACAGAATATATTATGATAGTATGAGGGTTAAGGCATCACTAGGTGATAGGAATTTTCCATCTTCATTATGATCTTATGGGACCGCTGTCGTCTATGTGGTCTGTCCTGGCCTTCGACTGAAACATCATTATGCAGCTCATGGCTGTATATGACATTCTAGAAAAAACAAAACTATGGAGACAGTAAAAAGATTGGTAGTTACCAGGGGTTGTGGGGGAGCATGGGCTTTTTAGGGCAGTAAAACTATCCTTTATGATACTGTAATGGTGTATATATATCATTATACATTTGTCAAAACCCACATAAATTAAAACCAGACAGAGTGAACCCTAATGTAAACTATGGATTTTAGTTACTAGTGATGTATTAATATTGGTTCATCCATTGTTGTAAGTGTACCACACTAATGCAAAACATTAATAATAGGAGAAACTGGAAACTGGGGCTGTGGTAGGGGGCACAAAGGAGAGTATAAGAGACCTCTTGGTACTTTCCACTCAATTTTTCTGTAAACCTAAAACTCCTCCAAAAAAAATAAGTCTATTAATTAAAAAGCAAAACCTAAAACAACTGGCACTTGAAAGTACTTCCAATGGCCAAAGCTAGAACAATATGAGCACCAAAATAAAAATGCAGTCTTCACTGGGTGCAGTGACTCACACCTGTAACCCCAGCACTTTGGGAGGCCGAGGAGGGCAGATCACAAGGTCAGGAGTTCAAGACCATCATGGCCAACATGGTGAAACACCGTCTCTACTAAAAACACAAAAATTAGCTGGGTGTGGTGGCACGCATCTGTAATCCCAGCTACTCAGGAGGCTGAGGCAGGAGAATTGCTGGAACCAGGGGTTGCAGTGAGCCAAGATCATGCCACTGCACTCCAGCCTGGGCTACAGAGCAAGATTCCATCTCAAAAACAAAACAAAACAAAACAAATGTAGTCTTATATCTTAATGTATAAAATAAATATCTATGAGTCCATACTGATATAAATAAATGATTGAATATGTTAATACATGAGGGAAAAGAGAAAAATCTCCCATGCAGAAGAATAACACATAAATTATAGAGCTACTCCACCCTAAAGGAGGAAGCATAACTTCCCATTTCTTAAATGTGGGCTTGCATAAGGGCTTCCTTCCAGAGTTTAGTGTGGAAGGGACAGTGATGGGGCTAGTACCTTCATGGTGGAGAAACCTGACAGACACTACTTCAGTCAGGCATCCTAGGTCAACATCAACAGTCATGACTCATGTTGATAGCACGTGTTGTTAATATTATATACAAATGGACTTTACCTCTGTGATCTGCCTCTCAAAACTAATAGCCTAATTTTTAAAAAGAGATCAGACCAATTCTAGTAGCTTGGCATCCTACAACAAGCCTGATCAGTATTCCTCAAATCTGTCAAGATAATTGAAAACAATCAAAATCTGAGAAACTTTCATAGCCAAGAGGACCCTAAAGAGACACAGCAACTAAATGGGATGTATCCTGAATGAGGTCTTGGAACAGAAAAATGGTATTAGGTTAAAAACTAAGAATACCTAAATAAAGTATAAACTTGTGTTAATAATAATGTATCAATAGCAGTTCATTAATTGTAACAAATGTACCATACTAGTGTAAGAGGTTAGCAGCAGGGAAAACTGCAAGGCAGGGGGCATATGGAAAGTATCTGTATTATTTGCTCAAATTTTTTAACTCTAAAATAGCTCTTTAAAAAGTCTAGTTTAAAAAAAAAAAAAACTCATAGCAAGCTCCAAGTCCAGATGGCTTCACATAAATTATATTTATTATTTAAGGAAGAAATAATACCATTATACCCAAACTCCTTAAAAGCAATAAGAAAAAAAGAAGACAAGAAAATATGTCATAACTTGCTTTATGAGGCTATAGGTTTAGCATTAACCTAATACTAAAACTGAGTAAAGACATTACCTGCTGGGTGCGGTGACTCATGCCTGTAATCCCAGCACTTTGGGAGGTCGGGGCAGGTGGATTGCTTGAGGTCAACAGTTCAAGACTAGCCTGACAAACATGGCGAAACCCTGTCTCTACTGAAAATACAAAAATTAGCCAGGTGTGGTGGCACCTGCCTGTAATCCTAGGTATTTGGGAGGCTGAGGCAGGAGAATCACTTGAACCCGGGAGGCAGAGACTGCAATGAGCCGAGATCGCACCAATGCACTCCAGCCTGGGTGATAGAGTGAGGGGAAAAAAAAAAAAAAAGACATTACCAAAAAACTACAGACCAATACGCATCACAAATGTAGACACAAAAATTCTTAACAAAATATAATCAAATAAAATTCAGTAATATACAAAAGAGACAATAACCAATGGGGCTGGCCCTAGGAGTGCAAGTTGTTTCAATATTAAAAATCATCATTATAATTCACCATATCAACAGAGGCAAGAAGAATAATGTTGGGAACTGGCTCCAAAACTGGCTATAAACAAAATCTCTGCAGCACCGTGACATGTTCGTGATGGCCATGACACCCACACTGAAGGTTATGGGTTTGCCAGAATGAGGGCAAGGAACACCTGGCCCACCCAGAGTGGAAAACTGTTTAAGGCATTCCTGAACCACAAAGAATAGCATGAGTGATCTGTGCCTTAAGGACATGTTCCTGCTCCAGATAACTAGCCAGACCCATCCCTTTGTTTCAGCCCATGCCTGTGTTTCCTGTAAGAAATGCTTTTAGTTAATCTATAATCTGTAGAAACAACACTTATCACTGGCTTGCTATCAATAAGTATGTGGGTAAATCTCTGTTGAGGCTCTCAGCTCTGAAGGCTGTGAGACTCCTGATTTCCCACTCCACAAGCTATATTTCTGTGTGTGTGTCTTTAATTTTTCTAGTGCCGCTGGGTTAGGGTCTCCATGACCGAGCTGATCTTGTCAAGTGGTGCCCATATGTGGGGCTCAAACCCAGGTTGAACGGTTGCCAGAGCGACAGTTGGAGAACGTGGAACTAAGCTGGAGGACACCTGAGTAATCTTAAGCAATCCCCACAGTGAGTAAGAAGGGGAGCTCGGAAGCATCAGGGTAACAATGGGACAAGTGTGGGCTCTGGTTCATTCCACCTTGGAACCTTTTCACATTGATCATGAGGAGGAAGGAGAGTATAATGAAGTAACACAGCAGGTTTGTTTGCCAGCTAAAGCTAAACTGGCAAAGGAGGGAGAGGTTCATTCCTACCCTTCTGCACCCCCTCCTTATTTTGAAGAAGAAGAGTGGCCTGACCCTCCAGATCTTTCTTTTCCGGAGGACTCTGGGCAAAAGGTAGTTGCCCCAGTGACTGTTCGAGCAGCACGTCAAGTGACCACTCTCAGTTCTATTCAGGCAGGAATCCAGCAAGCTAGAAGAGGGTGATTTAGAGGCTTGGCAGTTCCCTGTTAGAATACACGCCCCAGATCAACAGGGAAATATTATAGCTATATATGAACCTTTTTCTTTTAAATTAGCTCGGTTACAGGAGTCTCTCAAAAAGGTGATTGCAGGCTGGGTGTGGGCTCAGTGGCTTATGCCTGTAATCCCAGCACTTTGGGAGGCCAAGACAGGCAGATCATGAGGTCAGGAGACTGAGACCATCCTGGCTAACATGGTGAAACCCTGTCTCTACCAAAAATACAAAAAAAAATTAGCTGAGGGTGGTGGCGGGTGCCTGTAGTCCCAGCTACTCAGGAGGCTGAGGCAGAAGAATGGTGTGAACCCAGGAGGTGGAGCTTGCAGTGAGCCGAGATTGTGCCACTGCACTCCAGCCTGGGTGACAGAGTGATCACAAGGTCAGGAGATCAAGATCATCCTGGCTAACATGGTGAAACCCTGTCTTCTACTAAAATACAAAAAATTAGCTGAGGGTGGTGGCGGGTGCCTGTAGTCCCAGCTACTCTGGAGGCTGAGGCAGAAGAATAGTGTGAACCTGGGAGGTGGAGCTTGCAGTGAGCCGAGATGGCACCACTGCACTCCAGGCTGGGTGACAGAGCGAGACTGTGTCTCAGAATTCATAGTGTTAATCTCCACACACTATTTTGTTCTTCCAAGTTGGAGAGGTGTGCCAGCAATGTCTCTAATCCACCATCTTAGAAAAGGAAAAATTCAAAAGTGGGCCAAGGTCCTTAACAGACAGCTCACCAGAGAAAATATGCAGATGATAAATAATCATTAGAATAGATTGTTCATAGATCATCAAGAAAATGGAAATTAGAACAATGAGATACCACTACATATAAGGTAGAATGACCATAATCCAGAATACTGACAACAGCAAATGGTGGTGAGGATTTAAAGCAGCAGAAACTTTCTCATTCATTGCTGAAGAGAATGCAAAATGATACAGTCACGTTGGAAGACAGTTTGATGCTTCCTTACAAAGCTAAACATATTCTTATAGCATTCAGCAAACCTGCTTTTTGGTGTTTACTCAAAGGATTTAACACGTATGTCTACACAAAAACTTGCATAAATATATTTATAGCAGCTTTACTCATAATTGCAAAAACTTGTTTTTTAAAAAAATTATATAAATTTAAGGGGTCCAGGAACAGCTCCAGTCTCCAGCTCCCA
>NW_012114599.1:590709-607727 GCF_000951035.1 Colobus angolensis palliatus | reverse complement strand
GAGACTCCATCTCAAAAAACAAAACTAAACTAAACTAAACTAAAGGTGATTGCAGATTGCAGATTTGGCTGCTCAGGATATAGTGTTGCGGTTATTAGCTTTCAACAATGCTAATCCCGATTGCCAGGCTGCTCTGCGACCTATTAGAGGGAAAGCACATTTAGTTGATTATATCAAGGCCTGTGACGGTATCTGCATCAGGCTGCTCTGCTAGCCCAGGCAATGGCAGGACTGAGAATGGATAAAGGAAATACATCGTTTCCTGGAGCTTTTAACTGTTTTAACTGTGGGAAGCATGGTCATGCTAAAAAATGTAGAAAAAAATCAGTGAGTCAGGCTACCAGATAGGGGAAAAAAGAAAACTGCTGAGCCTGAAGTATATCCAAAATGTAAAAAAGCAAAACATTGGGCTAATCGGTGTCATTCTAAATTTGATAAAGATGGGAACCTCATTTCAGGAAATGTCATGGGGGGCCTGTCCCAGGCCCTATTCCAAACCAGGGCATTACCGGCTCAGGTGATTCCCTCACCCCTGTACAATGTCTGTCCCCTGCCACAGCCGGTAGTGCTGCAGTAGCTTTATGCTACATGAAAGCTGTGAGCCTTTTGCCTGGAGAATCCCTGCAAAAGGTCCCATCAGGAGTCTATGGACCCTCGCCAGTGGGTATGATAGGATTACTTCTAGGAAAGTCTAGTTTACATTTAAAAGGAGTACAAATACATACAGGAGGCATTGATTCAAATTACAATGGGGAAATTGACATTGCTATATCTACTTCTGTTCCCTGGAAAGCAGAGCCAGGAGAGCATATAGCACAGCTCCTGATTATGCCGTATGTGGAAATGGGGAAAAGTGAAATTAAATGAACAGGAGGATTTGGAAGCACAAATAACCAAGGCAAAGCAGTTTATTGGGTAAATCAAATTACTGATAAATGTCCTACCTGTGAAATAACTAATCAGGGAAAGAAATTTAAAGGTTTGGTAGATACAGGAGCAGACATTTTAACCATTTCTCTGCAGCACTGGCCATCCACTGGCCAATTCAACCTGCTCATTTTAACATAGTTAGAGCTGGTAAAGCCCCTGAAGAATATCAAAGTAGTTATATTTTGCGTTGTGAAGGGCCCAGTGGACAACCTGGGACTATTCAACCAATTGTAACTTCTATACCTATAAATTTATGGGAGAGTGATTTATTACAACAATGGGGAACACAAGTTCTAATTCCAGAACAATTATATAGCCCTCAAAGTCAACATATGATGCATGAAATGGGGTATGTCCCTGGTATGGGACTAGGAAAAAATTTGCAAGATTTGAAGGAACTGCTTCAAGCGGAAAGACAAAATTCCCACCAAGGTTTATGATATCATTTTTTATGGTGTCCATAGTTAAGCCTCCAGAACCTATACCTTTAAAATAGTTGACAGATAAGCCAATTTGGATAGAACAATGGCTGCTAAGTAAAGATAAACTGGAGGCTTTAGAAGACTTCATTACTGAACAATTAGAAAAAGGACACATAGCTCCAACATTTTCCCCTTGGAATTCTCTGCTTTTCGTAATTAAGAAAAAACCAGGTAAATGGAGAATGTTGACAGATCTTAGAGCCAATAATTCAGTTATACAACCTATGGGGACATTACAGCCAGGATTGCCTCCTCCTGCTCTGATTCCAAAAAATTGGCCTTTAATCATTGTAGATTTAAAAGTCTGTTTCTTTACTATCCCCTTAGCTGAGCAGACTGTGAATGGTTTGCACTTACAATTCCTGCAGTAAACAACCTGCAGCCTGCTAAGCATTTTCATTGGGAAGTGTTGCCACAAGGCACATTAAACAGTCCAACAATTTGCCAGACGTATGTGGGGCAAGCAATTGAACCTACTTGTAAAAAATTTTCACAGTGTTACATTATTCATTATATGGACGATATAATTTGTGCTGCCCCTACTCGAGAAATATTACTCCAATGTTATGATCACTTGCAAAATTCAATTTCTTGCACTGGTTTAATTATAGCTCCTGACAAAATTCAGACTACTACTCCTTACTCCTACTTGGGGACCTTAGTAAATGACACTACAGTAGTGCCACAGAAAGTAACCATACATAGGGATCAATTGAAAACATTAAATGACTTTCAAAAATTACTAGGAGACATTAATTGGATACGACCTGCTCTAGCATTCCTACCTATGCCATGAGTAATCTCTTTTCTATCCTTAGAGGAGATCCTAGTCTCACTAGCCCTGGCAATTAACAAAAGAAGCTGAGACAGAGTTACCTTTGCTTGAAAAGCAAGTCCATAAGGCTCAAATAAATAGAATAGATCCAGAGAAGACTCTAGATTTGCTAATTTTTCCAATTCAGCATTCACCTGCTGGTGTTATTGTCCAAGAGCAGGACTTAGTAGAATGGCTTTTTCTTTCACATACTAATTCACAGACTCTAACTCCTTATTTGGATCAAATCACTACTAGGATAGGAAATGGGAGAACTCAGATTGTTAAATTACATGGATATGATCCTGGAAAAATTATTGTCCCTCTCATGAAGGCACAAATACAGCAAGCTTTTATAAATAGTCTTGCTTGGCAAACCCATTTAGTTGATTTGTGTGTATTCTTGATAATCATTTTCCTAAAATGAAACTGTTTCTATTTTTGAAATTAACTGATTGGATCCTCCCTAGAATAACTAAATTTAAACCAATTGAGGGTGCTGAGAATGTTTTTACACATTGGTCTAGTAATGGTAAAGAATATTAACACATTACTGGCATCCCATATAATTCTCAAGAACAAGTCATTGTAGAACAAATGAATCTCTCCCTGAAACAGCAGTTGCAAAAACAGAAAGGGGGAAATAGGGATTATGGGACAGCCCATACACAGTTGAATCTAGCATTATTCACTTTAAATTTTTTGAGCATGCCTAAAAGCCAGATGTTATCAGCAGCTGAACAACATCTACAGAAACCAGCTGCAAAGACAGAAGCAGAACAACTGGTTTGGTGGAGAGATCCAATAACAAAAAGTTGGGAAATAAGTAAAATAATAACTTGGGATAGAGGTTATGCTTGTGCAGCTGATGTGGATAGCATCAAGACAGCTGAAGACTTATCATGAGCCAGATGCCGAGGAAGAGATTCCAGGAGGATCCTGAGGACCCCCCGGTTGCGGCCATGTCAAGACTGATGCTGAGGAGGACCCCAACTGTCACAAGCAACACCCATTCAACACAGCCACCTACTTGGGGACAGATCAAGAAGCTGTCACAGATGGTGGAAGAAAACCTGAGGAAAACTGGACAACCAGTCACAACGAGTAATTTAATGATAGCTATGATAGCGGTGATCACCATTGCTGTGAGTATTCCTTCAGCAAAGGCTGACACAGAGAACAGTTATACTTATTGGGCATATTTATCAGTCTTGGCTGGCAATAATGCCTCACTCTATGACACATTTACACATGCTTTCTGATCTCATTATTTACCATAATAAATCTGTTCCTATAATTGAGGCATACCGCCCTCAAAAACCTATTTGTAAACAGAATTGGACCTGGCCAGACAAAATGAACATACTTGTTTAGGAAGACTGCACTGCAGAACAGGCAGAGTTTCTGCTCAGTGATTCCTATGGAATCATTATAGATTTGTCCCCTAAGGGGATGTTTATCTGAAGTTGCACCACTCAGTCTGCATGCCATGGCCACACTATGTTCAGCTGGTCTGAACAAAATGGTCAGATGGTAGACATGGTAGAAATGGTAAGAAGTATGGCAAGAGTTCCTATTATCTGGAAACATGGCATTATAGTGGCACCTCAACCTCAAATGGTATGGCCTGCTGTAGGAGCTAAACATGAGGATTTGTGGAAACTCTTAATAAGATCAAAATTTGGGAAAGAATAAAAGAGCATCTAGAAGGACACTTGTCTTTGGATATTGCATAATTTTTTAAAAAACTAATATTTAAAGCATCCCAGGCACACCTGACCTTAATGCCAGGAACTGGAGTGCTTGAAGGAGCTGCAGACAGATTAGCAGCTAGTAACCCATTAAAATGCATAAAAACACTTGGAAGCTCTGTGATTTCAATAATGATTGTGTTATTAATCTGTGTTGTTTATCTTTGTATAGCCTGCAGATGCGGATCCTGACTCCTGTGAGAAGTAGCTCACCGTGACAAAGCTGCCTTTGCTTTTATCACTTTGCAAAACAAAAAAGGGAGGCATGTTGGGAACAGGCCCCCAAAACTGGCCATAAACAAAATCTCTGCAGCACTATGATATGTTCGTGATGGCCGTGATGCCCACGCTGAAGGTTGTGGATTTACCAGAATGAGGGCAAGAAAAACCTGACCCACCTAAGGCAGAAAACCACTTAAAGGCATTCCTGAACCACAAACAATAGAATGAATGATCTGTGCCTTAAGGACATGTTCCTGCTGCAGATAACTAGCCAGACCCATCCCTTTGTTTTGCCCATCCCTTTATTTCCCCTAAGAAATGCTTTTAGTTAATCTGTAATCTATAGAAACAATGCTTATTACTGGCTTGCTGTCAATAAACATGTGAGCAAATCTCTGTTCAGGGCTCCCAGCTCTGAAGGCTGTGAGACCCCTGATTTCCCCCTCCACAAGCTATATTTCTGTGTGTGTGTCTTTAATTCCTCTAGTGCCACTGGGTTAGGGTCTCCACAACCAAGTTGGTCTCGGCAAAATAAAAAATATGATCATTTCAATAGATAGAAAAGCTTTTAACAAAATTCAGTATCATTCATAACAAAAATTCTAACCAAACCAGAAATTAAAGAAAGTGTTTTTATTGGAAGACAATTTTCTATGGATGTCTTTTTTTTTTTTTGCAATGTTTTAATTCTAGCAAAATATGTAACATAAAATTTTAATCATCTTGAAGCATACAATTCAGTAATATTAAGTACATTCATGATGTGATGCAACCATCACCAATTTCCATTTCCAGAACATTTTCATCATCCCAGACAGAAACTATATTCATTAAACAGTAACTCTCCATTCCCTGCCCCACCCCTGTAACCTCTTTTTACTGTTTGTCTCCATGAGTGTGCCTATTCTATGTACCTCATTGTACATGCAATCAATCAGCAATAATTTCCCTTTTGTGTCTGGCTCATTTTCACTTGGCATAAAATTTTCAGGATTCATCTATGTGGTAGCATGTGTCAAAATTTTATTTCTTTTTAAGGCTAAATAAAACACCATTGTTTGTATACAATGTATTTTGTTCATCCATTCTTCTGTTGATGAACATTTGGGTTGTTTTCACCTCTTGTCTCTTGTGAATAATGCTGCTATTAACATTGATGTATAAGTGACTGTTGGAGTCCCTGCTTTCAATTTGTTGGGGATCTATCTAGAAGTAGAATTGCTGGATCATATGGGAATTCTGTGTCTAACTTTCTGAGCAACTGCCAAACTGCTTTCCACAGCAGTTAAACCCTTTATATTCCCACCAGCAATGCACAAGTGTTCTACTTTCTCCATATCCTCTCTAACACTTAATTTCTGTTTTTATGTGTTTTATTTTCATAATAATCATCCTAATGAGTGCAAAGGAGAGTGTCACATTTTTTCATGTCTTGCAAATAGAGGCACTGGCAGTAGTTTTTTTTTCCAGACTATCTTTTCAAGGATGTTTGTATAGAGAACAGCCATGAAAAGTAGATACAGTATCTCTCTCCAGAGCAGATGACAAGTTTGTTTGCTGTCCAGTATCATAAAGATAATGGCTTCCTCTGGGGCAAAGGCTGGACAAGTTTGCTTGTACCCTTTGTAAAAATTTGGATTTCCTAAGCAGCCTCCAAGTGGGCTACTCCGCATAGCCCCAAAGGAGTGATGAGAACCAATGTGATCATGAAGCTGATGTTGCTTGCTGAGCTATAATAAATTCTTTGGTCTTTGACCCAGAAGTCTGATGTTTCTCGCCAGCATCCATGAAACTATTGCAGGCTAGCCTGTTAGCTTGAAAGTAATATAAAAGTTCACACCCTTCGCGGTTCTGGACATTCTTCTGCCTGATAAAAGCCATCTATTGAAAATCTACAGTAAACATTATACTGAATGGTGAGAGACTGACTCCTCCTTCTCCCAATAATGGACCAGCCGAGTATGTCCATACTCATCCCTTCTTTTCAATATTGTTCTGGAGGTCTTTGCCACTGCAATAAGGTCAAAAACTAAAAAAGAAGGAGGAAGAGGGGGAAAAAGAGAAGCAGGAGGGAAAATAAAAGGCATACAGCATGGAAAGGAAGAAATAGAACCATCTTTATTTACAGGCACCATGATTATGTATGTAAAAATTCCTAAGGAATCTATAAAAGGCTATTAGAACTAATAAGTACATTTAGTAATGCCACAAGATACTAGGTCAGTGTTTTAAAAATCAATTGTATTTATATTAGCAACAAACTTTTGGAAAATTAAAATTTAAGAAGCAATACCATTAACAGTAACATACAAAAAATGAAATACAAAGGGATAAATTTAACAAAATATGTGCAACACATGTACAATGAATGAAAACCACAAAACATTGCTGACAAAACTTTAAAAGATTTAAATCAATGGACAGATAAACACTGTGTCCATGGATTCAAAGACTTAAATATTGTCAAGATGTCAATTCTTTCCAAATTGATCTATACATTCAATTCAATCTCAATCAAGATCCTAGCTGGCTTTTTTTTTTTTTTTAAGAAATTGGCAAGCTGATTTTAAAATTTGTATAGAAATGCAAATGACAGAATAGCCAAAAATTTTTTGGAAAAAAGGAAAACAAAATTGGATGACTTATACTACCTGACTTTAAAATTTGCTATAAAGCTACAAAAACCAAACTGTATGGTATTGGCATAAATCTAAATATATAGATCAATGGAACAGAATAGTTCAGAAAATAAAAACTCACATATACATAAGCAACTGTTTTTTGACAAGTACCAAGTTAACTCAAAGGATTAAGGATAATTTTTTTTTCAACAAATGGTGCTAGAACAATTAGATATATATCAACAATGAGCCTTGACCCCTACCTCTCACCATACATAAACATTTGTTTGAAATCAATCACAGACATATATGTAAAAAAAAAAGCTAACAGTGTAACACTTTTAGAAGAAAACATAAGAGAAAATCCTTCTGATTTTGAGGCAGGCAAAGATTTATTAGATAGCACACACACACACACACACAAATTAAAAATTAGCCAGACATACTGGTTGTGTACCTATAGTCCCAGCTACTCAGGAGACAAAGGATGTAGTGAGCCGTGATCACACCACTGCACTCCAGCCTGGGCTACATACTGAGACCCCATCTCAAAACAAAACAAAATAACAATTAAAAAAAAAAAAAAAAGGAAAGGTGAATAAACACATAATGCTGAATTCTTACAATGGAACAAAAAACTTTTAATTTTTTTTCAGAAATAAAAAGAAACAAACTGCTGATACAATGTATATGAAACCAATCTCAAAAGAACACACATATGTGATTCCATTAACATGAAATTTTTAAAAAGACAAATCTAATCCTCTCTACAGTGACAGAGAGCAGATCAGTGATTGCCTAGGACCCAGGCTTGGGTGTGGAGCATTAACAATCATGCACATACAGCAGAAGGGAAAAGAGAAGAGCTTCTTGGTATTCTAATTCAGTGTCTGCAAAACAAAAACAATTTGTCCTGCTTGACCTGTAGAGTAAGAGAAATAATACAAATTTGCTATTAACATGAAAAATTGAAATAAATTGGACAATTTCTATTACTTTCAGAGCTGATGGTTGAATAAAAAAACTTTCAAGTCATACTAATGACTCCCATGTAGAAAAGAGATGGATTAAAACGTGGCTGGGTGCGATGGCTCACACCTGTAATCCCAGCATTTTGGGAGGCCGAGGTGGGTGGATCACCTGAGGTCAGAAGTTGAAGAGCAGCCTGGCCGACAGGGCGATACTCCATCTCTACGAAAAATACAAAACTTACCTGGGCGTGGTGGCGTGCACCTGTAATCCCAGCTACTTGGGAGGCTGAGGCAGGAGAATTGCTTTAACCTGGGAAGCAGAGGCTGTGGTGAGCCAAGATCGTGCCATTGCACTCCAGCCTGGGGGACAACCCTCCGTCTCAATAAATAAATAAATAAGAAAAAGAAAGAAATATTAAAAGGTGAGGAGGGTTGGGTGGATGTGGGGAATCAGTCACTAGAAGTTTAATGGCCTTTTTAAAAAAAAACTTCATTAAGAATATTAATGGAATGTAGGCTGGGTGTAGTGGCTCACGCCTGTAATCCCACCACTTTGAAAGGTCAAGGCAGAAGGATCACCTGAAGTCAGGAGTTTGAAACCAGCCCAGCCAACATGGTGAAATCCCATCTCTACCAAAAATACAAAAATTAGCCAGGCATGGTGGCAGGCACCTGTAGTCCCAGCTACTCGGGAGGCTGAGGCAGGAGAATCGCTTGAATCTGAGAGATGGAGGTTGCAGTGAGCTGAGATCATGTCACAGCACTCCAGCCTGGGTGAGAGAGAGAGACTCCAACTCCAAAAAAAAAGAGAATACATGGAATGGAATGGAAGAATAAGTACTACTTACTGATTATTTACCACTTGCCACTTGCCAAGCAGGGCAATCACCAAGCCAAGAATTTATATATTGTTTGTTATTTCATTTAATCCTCACATTGACACTATGAAGTTAATGAGGTAAATGTTACCATTTATAGATGAAGAAACGCAGACTGGAGGAGTTTCAATTGCCCATGGTTACACTAGTTAGTAAATGATTAAAAAAAACAAGTCTGATTCCAGAATTTGTGCCTTAATTACCAGGCTTTACCGCCTCTGGGTTATAGGAATATACAAGCATGAGAACAAGTTTGGCCACTGATTAATTTGCTAAACAAATCAGCAGGAAGCGCTTTTGTTGTTGTTGTTGAGATGGGGTCTCCCTCTGTCACCCAGGCTGAGTGCAGTGGTGCAGTGTTGGCTCACTGCAACCTCCACTTCCCATATTCAAGCAATTCTCATGCCTCAGCCTCCCAGGTAGCTGAGACTACAGGCACACACCACCATGCCTGGCTTGCTTGCTTTGTGTGTTTTTTTTTGTTTGTTTGTTCGTTTGTTTTTTGTATTTTTAGTATAGACAGGGTTTCTCTATTTTGGCCAGGCTGGTCTCGAACTCCTGGCCTCAAGTGATCCACCTGCCTCGGCCTCCCAAAGCACTGGGATTATAGGCATAAGCTACCGCACCCGGCCAGAACACGAAGCACTTTTTTTTTTCTTTTTGAGATGGAGTTTCACTCTTGTTGCCCAGGCTGGAGTGCGATGGTGCGATCTTGCTTGGCTCACCACAACCTCCTGCCTCCCAGGTTCAAGCAATTCTCCCGCCTCAGCTTCCCAAGTAGCTGGGATTACAGGAATACACCACCACGCCCGGCTAGTTTTCTTGTATTTTTAGTAGAGACAAGGTTTCTCCATGTTGGTCAAACTGGTCTCGAATTCCTGACCTCAGGTGATCTGCCTGCCTTGGCTCCCAAAGTGCTGGGATTACAGGCGTGAGCCACCACGCCTAGCACACGAAGCACTTATTAAAGCCCCACCACTGTATTGGGCCTTGGCAGTTGGTAGTGAACAAAACAGACAAGTCTCTGCCCTCGTGGAGCTTATATTCTAGTGGGAGGATAATAGACAAAATAAGAAATTGAAATAAAATATCAGAAGTCATAAATGCTATGAAGAAAAATAAGGTGAGGAAAAGGAAGTAGAATCACGGTGACAGTTGCTATTTTAGATGAGTTGGGCATCTGAGCAGAGCAGGGAACAGAATGATGTGCAGAAGCCTGTCTGCCAGTATCTAGAGGAGGAACCTCTAGGCAGGAACCAGGGAAGGTAAAGGAAATGCAGCCCTTTGATGTGTTCACAGGAACTGCAAGAGTAGGAGCTACTGTACCCAGAGGAAACTGCGAAGGAAAGACTGGTAGGAGATAACAACTGAGAAACATTCAGGTTCCAGGGACCATGTCATGTGTGGACCTCTGCAGGGGCTGTGGTAAGAACTTAGAATTTAAGATCAGGGGAGCAAGGAACCAAATGTACATTTCAAAGAGTCACTATTGTGTCATGAGATTCTAAGATTGCTCATAGCAAATCTTAAATACAAAATCTTGATCAAATACCTTCTGACAAAACAGTATATCCTATGTACTATAAGCTGTTACAGTTACCCTTCAAGCCAAAATAACTCCTACATCACGAAACATATAATCCAGGAAGTTAAGAAAGAAGGAGTTGTTTCTCTAAACTGGTATCCATATTACTGCACCTTATTTAATTATTTACTTATTTTTTTTAGAGATAGGGTCTTGCCCTGTCACCCAGGCTGGAGTTCAGGGGCACGATCATAGTTTACTGTAACCTCACACTCCTGAGTTCATACAATCCTCCCACCTCAGTCTCCTGAGTAGTTAGGCCTACAGGCATGCATTGCCATGCCCTGCTAATTTCTTTTTTATTTTCTTTTTTATTTTGTAGAGATGGTATCTCACTGTGTTGTCCAGGCTGGTCTTGAACTCCTAGCCTCAAGCGATCCTCCTGCCCTGGCCTCCCAAAGATTACTTTATTAACAAATGGTTTTATAGGGTAAAATCTTACCTATTCTCATTTGTATAAAGGTCAGCCTACATTATTGAAAAGTATATTAAAATATATACTTACTGCTTTTAAATGTAATTGGAACTAAACCATCCAAGTTTTTTAGGACATTAAGGGAACAGAGAAGAGTAACATTATAATTAGCCTATCTGATAGATTTCATTAAGCAATTCAAACATTCTCTTGAGGTCTTGCTTACAGTATTGCATCTCTTAATAAGTAGAGTAAAAGTAAGTAAAAAGCTGAATCTTGATCAAATTATAATACTATCAATTCTACAACAACATAATTTAGCTGAAACACTTACTAATCTTTCAAGTAACTGCCAGCCAGCACACACTTTAAGAACTCACATGTTTTGGTGTCTTTCTAGTCAAATGAACAAGAAGCAGTAGGAAGTTTTCAGTAGGAAAACTTCCCCTCACATCATATTGATTTAATTTAAAGGACTCCCACCCACTTTCTGCCTTCACTTGCACACCATTCTGAATTTTTATATTTTAAAATATAAATTTTTTCTCGAATAAAATATTTGATGATAATTCTGTGTTTCCTTGTAATTTGATTCTGTGTAACTACTATCTTTCCCTTCTTTTAAATGAATTTTCCCCAGGAAATGTATGGTCAGCTTTAATCCACTTTAAGAACAATCGTTGATTATTCAAATGAGAAATTGCAATGTTGAAATACTTTCAGCCAGCTGTTGGAAGAGGCAATGGTGTACTGACACATTTCAGCTGATATACTACAGGCTCTTTATCAGCGGAGGTAAAAGCATGGCCATATATAATTCATTAGTATTCTCTCTCTCTCTCTCTAATTGCTTTCTAGTAGAATTGCAGAAAGGAATTCTCACTCTCTTCTGTTTCCCTTGGGAATTTGCCTTTGTTACAACTCAACTATAAGCTTTATATGGAGTTGCAGCTTTTGAAATAGAGCATTAATTGGAAGCAATTATTCAATTATAGCAGCTGTGGCTATGCTGTATTCTGAATATTTACCAAGAAAAGAAAGCATTTAACAGATGATTTAATATAGCAGCTTGGCAATAATGAACCTGCAACCAACACTGCAGTTGCATAACTAATATCTTCAATAGCTGAAATATTCAAGAGTACATGGTATAAATTTAAAAATAAAATAAGACTATCAAGCTTGATTTTCAAAGCACTGCAAAATGTGTGAAGTCAATTCAAAAGTAATCAAAGAACTTATGTTTGTTTATTATCTAAAAATGTGTGAGATTTCTCCAACTGCTTGATTTTAAAAGTAGATATGTTTTCAACTTTAATCGATTTTTTTTTCTTTTACTCTTTCGATGCCTCATGTATGTACTCTGAAGTCTTATTATAAGGCTGCCCTTGAAATTGATGCTTTGGAACCACTTTAGATACTTCTCAGATAAGCACCAAGAAGAACCTGCCCTGTGTGAAATTCCACTCTGTAACCAATGGTGTGATAATGAGCTGCCAGCTAGTCATTTTCTGCCTGTAATCTATTCAGCTTCTCGAGTGTTGACCAAGTGCTTGGCAGGGAATGGCTTTGGCTGGGCTAGGATTGATTAAATGGATGTGAAGACAATCCATATGCTGTCAAAAAATATTTTTATAGGCAAAAATCCACTACTAATACCTGCATTATTGGTTCTGAAAGAAATGGAGAAAATGTTTCATCAAATTTATTAGCTCTATGTTAAAGAAACGAAACAAAGGAACCGAAACACTTTGCTACCAACTCTTGAGTCATCTTATTGGTGCTGTCTTGACAAAGAGATGCCATTCTTTTATTTGCTATGATGTCACCTTTGTCCAATCATAACCTTCCTTATGAGAGTAGGATAACTCTGGAGACAAGGTGAGTGACAGCAGCAAGCAACGCAGCAGTCACTAGGCAACAAGATCCAGCCTTCAGTGGAAGAGAATCTTAAAACATTTAACCCTCACACTGTCTGGGTGTCTCATTGCTGAAATGGCAGTAATCTGTGGACAAAAGCCTAATGTGAATAGGCAGCTTGTTTCTAAAGCCATGTTTTTTCAGGCACTGTGAGGAAACTTCCTTCTTAGACTAAGAACATTACTCAGTTTGAAAAGATTGGTAGAGTTAGAAATCTTTAAAACTGCTTTTTCACAGGGTCACAGTTTAAGCCACATGAGGATCCCCCCAGTGTGTTTAGAACTGTTATTCAATTGCTCCCCATAAGGCAGCCTGCTGCACAGGTCTTGTAGTCTGTACTCTGCACAAAGGCACACTATAGAAGGGGTGAGTGGGACTGAAATCAGCCTGTACCCCCTTGCCAAGATATACCCTTGCTAGGGCAGTCTGGAGAAGGGTGTCTTTATCTAATTGGTTGCCCTGAAGGGGCACCATTTTGTAATTTGTCTGCCTGGAGGAGGCGCTTTTTCCTAATTTGCACAAAATTGCTCAGTGAGCTCTTAGGTGCGGGGCACTGCAAATACATCTTGTGTCCCCCACTAGTCAAAAGCTCTCCAAGATTGTCTCTCCTCTTTCACTTGGCTCTTGCTGTAGAATTTAGCACAGGCTGGACAGACCCAGGTGTGGACTGGTGGTGGTGTTTCCAAACTGGATTTCCAGAATTGCCTCATTCAGATTGTTTTGGTTTGTTTCCAGAAAAAAAAAGTCACTTAAAATTTTTCTCATGAAGCAAATGTTTTGTCACATTTTGAGAGCTAATAGTTTAATATTATTTTCTGCCCCCAAACAGTTACACAGTATAATGATTTTCTTAAGATAAACCCTACTGTTTTTTAGTCAGATCAAAAAGTGATTTACAGGCATTTATTAAGTGGGCTTTTTCAGAACAGTGGATACCATGTTTCTCTAACAGTGCCTGGCACAGAGTAAGTGCACATATCTCTTTGCATGACTGCATTAATCAATTGATTAATTAATTAACAGTATTCACTTGGTGGAATCCAATAGTAGAGTTATATAATACTTTGGAATTATTAGAAAACCTACAGGGTTGTTCGGTTTCTTGTTTTTGAGAAAAGGTCTCATTCTGTTGCCTAGGCTGGAGTGCCACGGCATGATCACAGCCCACTGCAGCCTTAAACTCCTGGGCTTGAGCAATCCTTGCCCTTAGCCTCCAAAGCATCTAGGACTACAGGCATGTGCCACCATGCCCAGCTAATTTTTGTAGAGATGTAGTCTTACTATATTGCCCAGGCTAGTCTCAAACTCTTCACCGCAAGTCATCCTCTTGCCTCAACCTCCCAAAATGTTCTGATGAAAGACATAATAATATTAGGGTTGAGGGATAGGAGAATGATAGGGGAGAGGTGTATAAATATTAGTATATTTTCTCGTGTAAAAGAGGGTTTAATATTGGTGATGTGGTGGGTGAGTGGTCCTCGTTGGGTTGTGATGTACATGTGTAGGGAATAGAGGGCGGTAATTAGTATATTTAGTCCTGTGAGTATAATGGTGATATGTGATCAAAAAAATGAGGTACCTGGCCAAGAAACCTCACAGGTTATCCAGTACAACAGTTGTTATGCAGTTGAGGAAACTGAGACCCAAATAACTAGCCAATTCGTACATCTAGTTAAAAGCATAGCCAAGTGTCCCTATAATTAGCACCATGTGGAGACTAATTTAGATTGTAATCATGTAGAGGGCAAAGATCATTTCCATTGACTTTGCTATACGCCTAACCTGTAGTATCATTAAACCTGCATTCAGTGTTGGTGCCAATATAGCTCATGACTATAATGAGTTTGCAAAAATAAAAATTGGATCCTGTTCAGAAATAACCATGCCGTGGTTGGCTCATTGTGAGTACTTTTCTTCTGGAATATAAAAATCTCATATTATAGTGATTATTGCTTTGCAACCTGTATTTTGTTCTGTCACTGAAAGTTTTTACAATCTAATTAAGGAGACAGGACTAACACAAGATAAATTAGAGAAAATACAGCCAAAGACTTACTAAACCAGGCATTTTATATCTTATCCTCACAAAGGGCAGATCCAGCATATCAAACCAGTTTTCTTATTCTGAAACGTTTTTATCCTGAAACCAATACTTCCCAAACTTGTCCTTCATATTTTTCATACTGTCACCTGTGCTATTTCTTTAATATTTTTCTTTAGATTGACCCACTTTTATCTTAGTGTTATTCTAAGTCATAATACTCCTTAATATGTATAACAAATACATATTTTTCCCAATGTACATGAATATATCTAAAAATATTTACTTGTGTGCCTTCAGCAGTACAGGGTCACTCCTTGGGAAGCAGCAGACTACACCGTGCTTTTAAATGTGCAATGACATTAAACATTATTGAGTGCCAAGCAATGCCATGCATTTTCCAAAAAGGAGGAAAGCCAGTACTGACTTATAACTGATTTAATTTGACCCTAACAAGATCTTCATGAAATTGTGTTAGATATCACAGTCTTATGTTCAAATTTAGCTGCTAGTTCAAGCTTTGCCATTAAATGGCATGATCTGGTATCCTTCTGTTTCCTCATAAGTCAAAGAGAAGATTGGATTAGACAAATTCTGAAGGCCAACATTATAGGAGCTCAAATCATCTGCATTACTCACTTGTCTCTCCAGTTAGACAAAGGATCCCTGTATGCTGAGAGATCCCCATGCAGGAACTTAAAATGTGATGGAAACACAGTGGCCATAGTAAGTGTGAATATGCTAAAGTTCCTATTAACGACTTTCAAATGATTTCTTTAAAGACCAAAATTAGGTATGTTGTTAACAAGACATATTTAAACAAAATGAAAAACACTAAAAATAAAAATAATGGACTAGACAAACATAGCAAACAAACCTCCCCCTGCAAAAAATAAAGGTGGTAAAATTAATATCAGACAAAACAGCATCTAAGGCAAAAAGTTAGAATAAGAAGGGGTATTTCTTTAGAATAAGGAGTATTTCTTTTTTTTCTTTCTTTTTTTTTTGTTTTGAGACTGTCTCACTCTGTCTCCAAGGCTGGATCTTGGCACACTGTAACCTCTGCCTCCCAGGTTTAAGTGATTCTGGTGCCGAGTAGCTGGGACTACAGCTGCGCACCCAACACGCCAGCATTTTTTGTGTTTTTAGTAGAGATGGGGTTTCACCACGCTGGCCAGGCTGGTCTTGAACTCCTGACCTCAGGTGATCCGCCCACCTTGGCCTCCCAAAGTGCTTGGATTACAGGTATGAGCCACCGCACCTGGCCAGGAAGGATATTTCATTTTGAAAAAAGTATAGTCCATGAAGAAGATGTTATAATAGTTGTGAATATTTATAGACAAAACAATTAAAGTAAAATTGTTAGAAATACGTAGAAAATTTGACTAAATCGCAATTAGAATGGAAATGTTAATAAATCTTCCTCTGGATTTACAGGATACATAGAGCAAAACAAGATAAAGAGAGTCTGAATTATGTATATACTTAGTAAGCTTGAAAATATATATATTCTTGTCAAACAAATATTTGAAAAAGTAAAAATTACACCTTTTTTACTGTCACATTCTCTGACTGTAGTGAAATAAAACACAAAATCAATAAGAAAAGGCAAGTTTCCCTCCCACCCAATTACATTACTTGGCAATATTCATACAAATTTAAGTCAAAGAGGAAATCAAAACCGAAATTATAGATAATTTAGACATTAACAAATGAAAATATACAGTAAAAGATATTAATATATTCAGGGGAAAATCCATAAAGTTAAATGCATTTATTAATGAACATGAAATGTTGAAATACTTGAAAGAAAGTAGAAGGAGCAACAAAATAATATGAAGGAGAAATTAAGAATTAATCAAAGGATCAAAGCAGAATCTGATTTATTAGAAAAAGAAAAATAGGCTTCGTATATAAAACCAGGAGTTGTCAGTCCGAAAAACAATGAAATAGAGAAACTTCTTACAAGTGTGATTATGAGAAACCACAAATACACAATGATAGAAGTGGAAAGAGAGTGTAATGATAGGCACAACAGAATTTTTGTTACAAGAATGTTTATAGTTGTATGCTGATAAATCTGAACATTTAGATAAAATGAAAAATTTAATAGAAAAATTGAAAATCCAAACAGACCAATTACCATAGACAAATGAAAAAGTTTGTCAAACACCTACTACTTCCATTCCCAGCAAAACACCAGTCCAAGGGCTTCACAGTGAATACTACCAGTTTTTTCTAGGAGTTTCTCTCTTGTTTCAGCTGTTCTAAAGAATAGGGGGGCCGGGCACGGTGGCTCAAACCTGTAATCCCAGCACTTTGGGAGGCCAAGGCGGGCAGATCACGAGGTCAGGAGATCGAGACCATCCTGGCTAACACAGTGAAACC
>NW_012114599.1:506146-588529 GCF_000951035.1 Colobus angolensis palliatus | reverse complement strand
AAAAAAAGAAAAAGAAAAAAGAAAAGAAGAAAAGAAGTAGAAAGTAGAATTGATTTCACTTCTCCTGAATATATGATGGTAAATCAACATCATTGCCAATATTTCTGAGCCCACAGGGTTGAGTAAAGATGCTTTTATTTTTGCTAGAGATACTGATGATCAAATTTCCACTGATTTTTCTTGATCTCCACTCTGCATTTTGCCTCTCATCTCTGTTCACCATTTTATATACCTTGTTACTCAATTAGATATTTTCCTTTCCAATCTCTTCACTCTGCCAAATACTACTATGACTTAAGGCAATGGCCATAGCAGGCTTTATTAAACGTTGGCCGTTGTCAGGACTGGGGAACAACACCACTTTGGCTTGGGCTCCAGCCTCCTGCTATGATGCTGGCTCTTCTCTCTTCTTCCCTTGATTGCTCCTTTCCTCTTCAGTTCGAAGTTCTCCAAACCTCAAATTGCTGCTCATTTCTCAGGGAGAACAGTTTACTTTCATCTCTGTCCCAACTTAGGCCACCCAGCTACCTTACAAGAACCTTATTTTATTTTATTTTATTTTTTTATTTTATTTTTTGAGATAGTGTCCGGCTCTAGCACCCAGTCTGGAGTGCAGTGGCACAATTTCAGCTCACTGCAACCTCCGTCTCCCAGGCTCAAGTAATCCTCCCACCTCAGTCTCCCAAGCAGCTGAGATTCCAGGCAGCCACCACCATGCACAGCTAGCTTTTGTATATTGAGTAGAGATGGGGGTCTCACTATGTTGCCCAGGCTGGTCTCAAACTTCTGGGTTCAAAGTGATCCCAGCCTCCTGCCTCAGCCTCCCAAAGGGCTGAGATTACAGGCATGAGACACTCTCCCTGGCCAGCCTTTTTTTTTTTTTTTTTGACACGGGGTCTTGCTCTTGTTGCCCAGGCAGGAGTGTAATGGCATGATCTCAGCTCACTGCAGCCTCCACCTCCCGGGTTCAAGCAATTCTCCTGCCTCTGCCTCCCAAGTAGCTGGGATTACAGGCGTCCGCCACCATGCCTGGCTAATTTTGTGTTTTTAGTAGAGATGGGGTTTCTCCATGTTGGTCAGGCTGGTCTAGAACTCCCGACCTCAGGTGATCCACCCACCTCGGCCTCCCAGAGTGCTGGGATTACAGATGTGAGCCACTGTGCCCAGTCCAGCCTTATCTTTTTAATAAAACTTTTTGAAGAACAGATGTTCCAAGACAAGACATTTCTTCCTGAGGGAATTTTGTTTTGTCAGCTTGCTGCAACAGTTGTTCTTCTCCCGCTACCCAAGTAATTTAGTAATTTAAAATTTCTTAGCACTTATACTAAATGTCTATTTCATAGTATATGGAACGTGTCTCAATTTTTGAAGTAAAACAAGAAATTAAAAAGGAAAAAAAATCTCTACTGCACTGGGGCTATTTCACACTACAGCCCCAGGCCCCAAAGGAGGCATGTGTACTTTCACTCGCTTTCGTGGTTAGCGGTACTTAAGTGGAAGCTTCAGAAGCACTGGTCTCTTTCTGTTTCACTTTTTCATAATAAAAGTTTTCAAGTGAATGCAAAAGTAAGTACAAAAAGATAATAAATTTTTATGTATTTATAACTCAGTTTCAATAATTATTAACATATGGCCAATGTTATCTCAAACAAATCCCCCTCATTCTCCACGCTCTCTCACACTAGATCATTTTGCAGTGAATTCCAGATGTTATATTCTGTCCATAAATACTTCATTATTTATATCTAGAAGATAAAGATACGGGACCCTAATTGTCCCATGAAAGGCATTTGACAGTTGTTGAGAAGCACTGTTTTCAGGCATTATGCCCTCTCACAATCCGAAAATGCATACATTTATTAGATCCTTTCATGGGAGTAGTTGGCACTCAGTGATGAAAAAGAGATATTGTTCGAAGACTAGTTCAGCTTTGCTTACTTTATTTTTTTCTTTTTCTGGAGCAAGACATCTCCAGAATAGTCTGTTCTCCAGACTAGCCGAATGACATTTTAATTTGCTCCATGAGCAGTCTCAGCCTCACAACCAACCAACGAACGACTTAATCATACACAAGGCTTCCTCCACACCTGGACCCTCTGTTGCCGAACAGGGGAGGTTTTAGAGAATCTGTGCATTCAGGAGTCAAAGGAGAGAGAGTTGTGCAAAGGAAGGCCAGCCAGGGGCACCGACCCTCCAGAGAGGGATGACTACTACCAAGTCAAGGCTTCCTCACTACCTGAACTGCCCAGCTACTGTGCACCAGAAATCAAGTGATTCTACCCAGTGAAATGCAGCCACTGTTTGCTGTGAGCCCCCACGGGACAGATGCTTGTCTTGCTGACCTTTGTATCTCCAGCGCCTAGCTCCAAGTCTAGCAAACAGTGGACTCTTAGGAGACTGAAGCTCCAAGTTCAGACTAGTATCTTCCTGAAACTGGCAGAATCAGGTACACTGGGGGAATTGGGTGCCTTGGTGAGGAGGATGTGTTAGTAAGGGTGGGCAATTTGAATTGCGCAGGCCTGGGGAGTATGGCACAGAGAGGTGCCTCACAGCTCCAGCTCTTTGTGGTGAGGCAGTTAGAGGTGAAATATTGATGCAAAGTGAATGGTCAGAGGGATTTGCTGACAATGTTTGCCTGTTTTAAAGATGTGCCCTGATTTGGCTAATTTCCGGGGACAGAAATTTTTTCTTTATTCTCTCCCTCCTTATTTCAAATGTATGCTGTATGGTCTTTTGTTGTTAAATAGGCTGTTTAGGGATAGCCCAGGAACTGCCAGAATCAGGGTTGGTGGGCCAAACTGGAGAAGGCAAAAGCTGGGAATCCACCCTGACATGCCAGATATGCAGGAGGAGTTAGTTGAGAATCCTCTGAATGAGAGTTAGAGGCCTTTCTCACCAGATGTAGAAATTTAGATGAATGTGCTATACTTTTAAAGTTCATGCCATTAAATGAGGTAATTCTAATACGGGTCCCAGGACTAAAAAAAAAGCAAACAAAAATATCTTGGAGGAATGTAGCCTTTGCATCTTCGGGGATTGGTGCAGGACTTAACACATAGTAGGTGCTTAATAAATATTTGTTGAAGGGACAAAAGGGTAAAATTAAAGAATAGACACAGAAATGCATTTCAGTTCTCAAAGCTTTTGTTACATGGCAGATTTGCCTGTATTTGGCTATATTTGCTACAGTCACATGAACCAGTGAACAGAAGGTGGTTTGAAGTCTTGTGAGCTCTTTTAAGCAGCCAATAGATATGTAAAATAGCACTCATTGTCCAAACTAATCCCAGAGAAAACCTCGCAATAAAAATATCATGGTAGGGTAATACACTGTTTAAGGACACGTTTGGGTGGATTAAGTCTAAAATATTCTTCAGATTTATTTATTTATTTATTGAGATGAAGTCTCACTCTTGTCACCCAGGCTGGAATGCAGTGGTACGACCTCGGGTCACTGCTACCTCTGCCTCCCAGGTTCCAGTGATTCTCCTGCCTCAGCCTCCTAAGTAGCTGGGATTACAGGCGCCTGCCATCACATCCAGCTAATTTTTGTATTTTTAGTAGAGATGGGGTTTCACCTTGTTGGCCAGGCTGGTCCTGAACTCCTGACCTCAGGTGATCCACTCACCTGGGACTCCCAAACTGCTGGGATTACAGGCATGAGCCACCATGCCAGGACTCTTCTTCAGTTTTATTAATTTTAGTCTGGTTGACTAAGGTTTCTTAGAAGTGAACCTTATAAGAAAAGTAAAAAAATAAATGCATAAAACAAAAACCTAATGTGCCAAAATGTATGGGATGCAGCTAAAGCAGTGTTTCGGGTGGGAGCAGGGGGAAATTCATAGCTAAAAGCCTATATTAGAAAAGAAGAAAGATCTCAAATCAGTAACCTAATCTTCCGTCTTAAGAAACTAGAAAAAGAAGAGCAAACTAAACTCAAAGCAAATAGAAGATGGGTAATCATCATGATAACAAGGGAAACAAATAAAATAGAAAAACAATAGAGAAAAGTAATGACATCAAAAGTTGGTTTTTTTAAAAGATCAAGAAAATGAGTAAACCTTTAGCTCTCCTGATCAATGACTAGAGAGACAGAGAGAGAGAGAAAAGACACAAATTACTGAAATCACGAATGAAAGTGGAGACATCACTCCCAACTTACAGAAATTAAAAGAATTCTAGAGGAATACTGTGAACAACAGTATGCCAATAAACTAGTTAACATCAGGAAATATTCCTAGAAAGATATGAATTACTGCAACTGACTCACGAAGAAATAAAAAATAAACGTGTGTACATGAACATTGTTTTCTGGAAGAGCATTTGCCCTTTAAGAATTATTCTTCTTCTAACATATGTACAATGCAGGTAAAGAAATGAAATACAGATAAACAAAAAAGAGAAAATAACTTCATGACCAAAGGTAAATACACTGATAAGTATGTTTCTTTTTTTTTTTTAAAGAGACCGGCTGAAGTGCAGTGGCACAATCATAGCTCTCTGAAGCCATGAACTCCTGGGTTCAAGCAATCCTCCTGCCACAGCCTCCCGAATAGTTGGGACTACAGGTGTGCCCCACTACGCCCAGCTAATTTATTTTTATTTTTCGTACAGATGGAGTCTTACTATGTTGCCTAGACTGGTTTGAAATTTGTGGCCTCAAGTGATTCTCCTGCCTTGGCCTCCCAAAACGTTGGGATTACAGGTGCAAGCACCCAGCCTACTGACAACATTTTGAAATGAAACCTGCAAATATGTGAACCTGTAAATGTATATAACAGGGTGCTAAAATTGGACTCTTCTCGCTTACTTTTGGTAAAAGCTCTAAAGGCTGATAACAACACAATAGATACCCAAAGATTCCCACATCCTAAATATCCAAATTGGGTGCCTATTCCTCCTATGTAACCTATGTAGAGTGGACTTGAGAGATTATGAAACTGATTCTGCAGGAAATAAGCAGTCAATGAAAAGTGAGGGCTGAAGCATTAGTGAGTGAGGATTTCATGGACAGCCTGTGAGTGAGCTGGGTCCCACCTTCCTCCCAGGGGAAGAGGAGGGAATGCATGACCTCATCCCAAGCCAGTGAGAGGGCCTTCCAAAGACCCCCTTAGAGAGCTTCACATGGGCTCCCTGAAGTTTGGGGACTGGTGTCTGCCTTTTGCCAAGAGAAGCTAACAGGTGAGACTCTGGCTAGAACTAAATGGGGGTGGCAACAAAGAGATAGAAGTGGCTGACAAAGATGCATGAATTTTACTGGGAAGCCACGCAGACCTGGGGAGGGAGCTGGCCTGGGTTGTTTTAAAGGAGAACCGCACAAGAGGA
This sequence comes from Colobus angolensis palliatus, assembly GCF_000951035.1. Taxonomy (NCBI): domain Eukaryota; kingdom Metazoa; phylum Chordata; class Mammalia; order Primates; family Cercopithecidae; genus Colobus; species Colobus angolensis. The sequence goes on along the minus strand of NW_012114599.1, from coordinate 583,204 downwards.
CTCCTGAGGAGGGGGTAAAGGGCCAAAACAAAAGGGTTAATGTAAGGGACACTGCTGGAAAGCTTGGGCTGAGGGGAGAAGTGGAAGCTTCCAGCTAGAGGAGAGACAGCGTCCTCCATAAAGGATTTTGGGGATAACTTGCAAAACCACCTGCCAGAGAAAGAGCCTGCAAAGGTGCCTCTGTCACACCCTCAGGAACCAATGGTGACTCAGGACAGTGCCTGCCAGGAAAGATGGCATCCTTCGCCCCATCCCCATCCTCAGGGACCCACCTTGAGGGGCCAGAGACCGAAGGGAAGAGGACAAGCTGTGAGGGGGAGGATGGCAACCACTAACCCTCACTCCCAACTTCTTCAGCCTGCAAGCTTGAAGTAGGTTGGCCTGGAGGAGGAGAGTCGCTTTCAGTTGAAAGCGGTTCAGATTGGGCTGGACATTTTAATGACTGAACACAGTCCAGCTGACTGAAAGGGACCAGAAGGCTTTGAGATCTGCCTGAGATTTCATCCAGGGGCAGGAAAAGGGCAAATCCCGAGAGTGAATTTGAAATAAATGTAGGAGAAAGGAAATCATTGCTTTATTATTGCATTTGTGCTTGTCTTGTTCAACAAAGTAGTAACAAATATTTTAAAAAGGTGTGTTTGTTTGTTTTTGTTTATTTTGAGACAGGGACATTCTGTCACCCAGGCTGGAGTGTAGTGGTACAATCTCAGCTCACTGCAGCCTCGGCCTCCCAGGCTCAGGTGATCCTCCCACCTCAGCCTCCTGAATAGCTGGGACTACAGGCGCCTGCCACCACACCCAGCTAGTTTTTATATTTTTAGCACAGATAGCTCTCGCTAATGTTGCCCAGGCTGGTCTCAAACTTCTGGGCTGAAAGTGATCTGCCATCTTTGGCCCCTCAAAGTGCTGGGATTACAGGCATGAGCCATGGTGCCTGGCCTAGAAAATATTTTTAAACAAGTTTTGAATCATACTGGGTTCTTATATAAATAAAATGACTTAGCATATATGTAGCACTCCTGGCATGATGCTTGGCACATAATAAATGCTCCATAAGTGTTAGTATTATTATTACTACTACTGTTTTGTAATCTGCCTTTTTTCACTTAATATATCCTAAATATATTTTTATGTCAATAAATACACTTATGGCAGATAACTAGAACAAGAGTTCCACACTGTTCCGTTTACTAATATATCCTTTTATTTACAACAGTGATTGGCACATAGCAGGTAATCAATGAACAGTTGTTAAATGAATCATTTCAAGTGGATGCAATGTGGTGCTGTATGGAATGTACAATATTTATTTATTGATTGGTTATTTTTGGTTAGAATATGTTGGAAACAACCACATCAAGGTGGATTCCAGTCTTTCATTATTATAAACCAGACTCTCACAAACATCCTTATTTTTTGCATCTTTGTGTATATCCTTAATTGTTTCCTTGGTATAAATTCTTAGGAGAGGAACTGCTAGGTCAAAGGGTATGAACATTTTATTCAAACTTGGAAAATTGTCGCCAAATTGTCCTCCAGAGGGATTTTGAGGTTAAGGAAGAAATAGAAATTTATCAAGTATAGAGATTATTTTTATTATCTTGACATATCTCTGGATATTTCCCAGTTCCAAGAGTTTGGCATGGCTTTAGCCCAAAAAGGATTTCTGCAAGAAAATCCTTGCAGAAATAAAATAAAAACATATTTCAGTAACTTTTTCTAGGGCATAGTTGATGGTATAAAATGGAAGGGAAAACAGAGCATTCAGCAACAGAAGCAGCTGTGAGTAACTCCTCAGCCCAAGAAACCTTAGCTCTGAAAAGAACAGAGTCCTCTCCTGGCATCACAGAGAAAAATTACAAGTCAAAATACAACTATTTATTGAGCACTTACTAGGTGTGGCACTGTGCGGCTGTCATGGACAGACAGTGCTTGCCACATTCCTCCCTCTCCCTCTGCGCTGACTTCAGAGTGCCCTGGCCTGTGTTTCCACTCTCTCCCCTTGCCCCATGCCTGGACTGTAAGCTCTCCAGAAAAGGGAACTTGTTGGTTTCATCTTGCATCCCTGGCATGCAGCATTATATGTTTGCAAAAGGGAACAGAACTACCCTAGGAGAACTCCAAAAGGATTGGTGCAAACTCTGGAAAACACACAAACTTATATGCATATGAATGACGAAAGGAAAATGTGTGGGAGTCTAAAACACCGCCATCTTGATTTCTCACACAAGAGACTGAAGCAATTTGGGGGATTTTGAGCCCCTTATTCTCAGATGGGCCTGCTGTCCCAAGATTTAGTTTAGTACCAGGATCTAGTCACCGTGGATCATGGTGACCAGATCCTTCCCTCTGCTTCCTTGCATAAAACAGCAGCCTAAGATTGAAGCCCACGTGAGCTTGAGCCCATAACTCAAGCAACCCAAAAGACTGCTTACCTCTCTTAGAATCTGTGAGTTGAATCTGTATTTGGGGGCTGCAGGAGGTTCCCCAGACATTGTCAGTGGCTGAAACAATGTGGTAGGGATGGCTAGCTGCCTACCCAATATCCCATCACTTTGGCTTTCTCGCTATAGAGCTCAATATTATTAGAGACAGCAAAGCACCTAACTGAAAACTTCTATTTCCAGGCCTGTTTTGAGGACAGGGATGGCCAATGAGATATAAAGAGAGTTGTTGGGTGGGATATCCAGGGATACTCCTAAAGGAGGTTTATTCATCTACCAGGTGGCTTTGCTCTTCCTGCCTTCCTCCTTTTTTACTTCTTCCTACCTAGATCACAGATGCAATGGTTGGAGCTTCAGCAACCATTCTGTTACCAGGGATTTGAAGACGGAAATCAATGCTAAATAGGGATGTTAAAGCAGAAAAGATAGGAGGCTTGGACAAACCAAGCTAAGACTGCTAACTGCCAAGTTTATCTTATTTGAGAGAGAAACAAACCCCTATCTTGTTTAAGCTATTGTCAGTTGAGGACTCTGTAGTAATGACCCAAGGTAATTGCTAATGAATGGCTTTCTATGGGTTGAAGGACACTGTACTAAGGGCACCTTGGAATTTTTTTTAGAGAGATGGCATTTTTGGTTGTCACAATGAATGGGAAAACTACTTGGATTTAACAGATGAGAGCCTAGGAGGTTCCATCTCAGATGTTCATGTGGATTCAAAGCAACAACAAAATGTTTATAATCAATTACCTGTGCCTTGAACCTAACTATATTTTCCATGTAAAAACAACATATTTTTTGCACGGATTCAGACGTACCTAATTTTCCATGAATTTAACTGTCACGTAAAACAAATAAATCTTGAACTTTGCTTTTTGGACCTTTACTAGGATTTGTTCACTATTTACAGAGTTATATCACCACTGGCAACACTAGCTGTATTCAGTATAACACACCTGTATTAATCTGTGTTTATAGTTGTCCTGTTTATGGTGAATGTATGAATAAGTATAGAATTTGACCCCTTCATCATATCTTCTGCGGTAGCTGGTTCCAAGCATTTCTGTATTGAAATACATATTACTTTATTAAAAATTACTTCCCTTTTATTTCTCCTTTGCATCTTTCCAGGGAAAGCCTTATGCTGATTCTCTTTTTGAGAAGGTATGTGTAGGGAGATTATATTATCTATAAATTTAATTTCAGGATCATAATAGTTGCCCTACAAATTTAGCAGGGAGAGCGCTTTGCTCTTGACCATGCCTGTTGTCCTAACTGATACCGATGAATAAACACTCAGCCCTTTGTCTGCCTTCTTTGCTTTAGTGCTAAGAGGCAGAAAGGACTGACAATAGCCAGCTAAGCGTTTGGGGTCTGTATTTCAAACAAAACAGGAGTGATTTTAAATTCATCTGTGGCAAGCCTGGGTTTGGACACAAATGCAAAAGATGCCTCCTATGCAATGTCATTGGAGAGCTAATTCTCTGAGGGTTAAGTATTCATCCAAGATCTTCCATGAACTATTCTGTACACATTAGTTTATTAGAGGAGACAGATTGGGATAGGACTCTCTGTTGATACGGGGGAGGCAGGGCCGACACAGCTCTGGAACTCCAGGGGCTCAGAAAGGGAAAGAGGGGGAGGTGAAGAAACCACACTGGCCATCTGGGGGGAGGAAGGAGTGCCAGGGGAAGCAGCATGCACAGGGCCACTGAGAGGACCTGAGGCCAGTGATGCCAACCTCACCGTTTGCCTTGGTCAGCTCGCTGGGGTGACTGAATTAACCACATCTCTCTCTCCTTAATTGGAGCAGATAATTGGCAAGCTGGCTTTGTGCACAGGAAGTGTGTTCAGATAGATTTGGCGGAGTGTAACAGGAAGAATGGGGACCACCTGATTTCATCTTGTGCCAAGGAGGGCGACACAAAGCGGCAGTGTCTCCTGTGGAGCCTGGCCCAGGCAGAGCAATGGGGGCAGACAGCCCTGTGCAAACCCATAGGCCGGTGCTCCCTTCAGGAACCTCAGCTGGCTGGGCTGAACCGGGAGGATGCTGGAGCAGCTGACGCCCAGGAGCCCTGGGGCGGACTCTGTAATTCAGTTGCTTTGTGACTTTGGCCATGTAATTTAACCTCTCTGTCGGTTTCCTCATCTGCAGAACAATTGAAAAAGAAATGTTATAACGCCTTTAAGATTATGTCACTCCACGCCATGCAACCTACAGATGCTGCCTGAACGCCTCCTCTGTGAGTAGAGCTGCTCTGGGAGCTCTGCCGACTTCCTGGTGATCCCTTTTAGGAGGGAGAGGAGTGTAAAACACAAATACAAACAATAGACAAATCACTGCAGGACCATTTAAATCTTCACCTTCTCCCCAGATAAGTCTTCAGCACTTTCACGTCAGGTTGGAATATATGGCCAGACCTCCTCCCCCAGCCCTTTGCCCAACTCTTTTTCAGAGATACCCCCAGGAGAGGGACTGTTTAGAGATAGTTGTTGCCAGGGTGACAGAAACCAAACACTGACAGAAGTGTCACTATTTCTAAGGATATGTTGAGTGAAGTGCTCGCCTGATGGCCGACCCCATGACTGCCAGAGGCTCTTTTCCAACTACTTTTTGGGATCTTTATCTTAGAAAACCCTTGGTTGTTGTGAAATGATCTCAGGTCCAGAAAGGAAGTGAGGGTCAGTCAGCAATGCAATCGCAACCCCCCAGCACACACATGCCCGTACTTGCACACAAACAGCACTGTGGAATAGCAACTGTTTTTGAAGGACTCATCTTCATTTGCCCCTGGCTTAGAGTCGGTCTGTGAGGGCTGTTTCCTGGGGATTTCCACCTGAACTGCAAAGAGCCCTGGCCCCAGCTCATGCCATGTGAGGGACGGAGACAGCTGTATTTCTTGTGTGACTTTCTCTGTGTGACAAGAGGTAGATGAAGGGAGTCAAGGACAGAGCAAGTCTCTCTAGAATCCTGAGCATCAACATAGCAACAGAAGCATTTTGTAACTTGTGTTCCTAAGGTAAGTTTAGGACAAATTACCAAAGCGCATAGAATACACATTTGTAACTGACATTATCATCATTATTTTGCTCTTAGCTCAAGATTTATTCTTCATGATCTAGCAGTTATTCAAACGAGGATTTTCTTTTAGTAAAATCATTTGGCTTAGAGCTATCCATCTATTAATATTACCATTTATTACAAACGTTTGAATGCAGACATGCATTTGTATTTTTTTAAATTAATCTTAGTTATCATGGATAGTTGGGTTTGAATTACAGACATTTGCAAGCTCATAAAAACTGTAAGGGGGATAAATTCATAAAATTTATTTTACAGATAAATAAGCTGTAAGAATCGTCAAATATCTCCAAAGGTAAAATGAATCAGGGAGTCATATGTCATTCTCATGACCAGCTTGTTAATCAGAGATTCCATAATTACATTCTCACTGAGCTGTTGTTGTTGTGAGGCCTCAATAAGAATATCAAGTTCTTGGTGCCCAGTAGGCATCTAATACATGAGAGTCGTTATTAATATGTTTAATCCTCAAAAACAGACATACCTACAAAGACACGCGTGCGCACACACACACACACACACACTTCTGGTCCTTTTACAGGAATTCCGTCTTTGGTGGAGACAGATGGATACCCCCTTCAGACTCTGAGCATGAACACTGAATATCTATTCTTTGCTTTTTTGGAGCCTGGGTCACCCGAATACAATAAATGTCCCTGAGAGCCTCTGTGAGTTCAGCCCTGGCTAGGTCAGCCCTGAACACACGCTACCAGGCTAACTGGGAAAACAAAACATCTAAGTATGAAAAACATCCCAAGACTGCATCTCAGTAAGTAATAACTATTCTGTGGGTTTGAACTTCAAGATCCACCTGGAATACAATTACAAGTGCTGTGCGGAAAGACTCTGTGGAGCCAGGCGTGATGGCTCATGCCTATAATCCCAGCACTTTGGGAGGCCGAGGCAGGCAGATCACTTGAGCTCAGGAGTTCAAGACCAGCCTGTGAAATATGGCGAAACCCCATCTCCACAAAAAAAGTAAAAAGTAGCCAGACATGGTGGTGGTGCACGCCTGTCATCCCACCTGCTCAGAAGGCTGAGGTAAGAGGATCACCTGAGCCCAGGATGTGGAGGCTGCAGTGAGCCATGAGCATGCCACTGCATTCCAGTCTGAGCAGCAGAGTGAGACCCTATCTCAAAAAAAAAAAAAAAAAAAAACTTCCTCCTGGCCCCGATGGAGGAATATCTTCAAAACTGCCTGGACGTTCTGGCTCCTGTCTGGGGTACAGCTGAACAGGACCCTCTTTTCCAACCCTGTCTGCTGCCTCTGCCCACATAACTGGTTCAACAGCCACACTCCTCATTTCTGTCCTCAAATAGAATGTGTGCTTATGGGCGTGGCTTTTCACATGCTGTACCCTGTGCCTAGAATGCCTTTCCTCCCATTTCCCCTACAACGTCTATCCAAGCCTGGAGCCACCCTGAACTGCTCTCCTCTCACACCCCACGTCCTGTCTGCCAAGACATCCAGGTGGGTTTCTACATGGTGCCTTCAGAAAACACCTAGAATCTGCCTTTGAGTCACCATATTAGTAGTGAATACCTAATCTCTGAACATGTCCTCTCTTACCTGAAACACTGCAAGAACGTCCTAAATGTTCCCTGCCTCTGCCCTTGCTTCCCTGGCCCGGTCTACTCTCAACACAGCAGCCAGAGTGACCTCTTTGCAACACAGTCAGATCATGTCATATCTCTGTTCAGAACTCTCGAAAGCAGAGGTGGCCTGGAATGGCAAGCACTGGTTAGTGAGGGCCAATCCTGCACATCACTTCCCTACTCTGTGGTCAAGAATGCCACACTCACAGCTTGAAATAGGCCAAGGTGGGAGATTTACACCACAGAAATTGGCAAATGCTACAAACCAGGGTTTGTTTTTTTCTTTTAGACCTAGTTTGCCAGCATATCGCTGCTCCCATGATGGCGCATTTCTCTCAGAGCCAAAGTGTAAGTCTTTAAAACTCCCCACAAGGCCCTCTGCAATCTGACCTTATCTCCTCCTTCCCCGCCCTCTGCTCCAGTCACACTGACCTTGCTGTTCTTCAAACATGCCAGCACATTGTGGCGATGGGGATTTTTGCCCTGGTTGCTCCCCGTGTCTGGATCACTTCCCTTAGATAACCATACCTGGGGTCTGCTGTTTTCTTCTCTTACGGTAAGTTCTTGCTCAAATGTCACCTTCTCCATGAGGCTTACCTGACCACCTCCCCAAAAATGCTAACCCGTCTCCAACTCTCCTGTCCTCCTTACGCCGTTCTATTTTCCCCTACAGCATTCTAACCTGCTATCGAATGCACTTACTTACTTATTCTGTTTTTTATTAATATTTATGCTCGGCACCCCCACCGCCACCCCACTAGAATGCCACCTCCATGTTTTCTTTCCCTGATGCATTCCAGCACCTATAACTGCCTGGCACCCAGAAGGTACTCAGTAAACATTTATTGGCTGACTGGCTAGCCTGATCTTCAATTGCCCACCTGCTCTGTAAATCTTCCGTAAACTTAGCACCTTCCTGTCTTCCTCCTCTCCACCCCCAGAAGATCCAGGCTCTTGTCCCCCTATGTTAGTGGAGTCCTCTTTGTACGTGAAGCTGCTAAATTGCTTCTGTTGCACCATAATGTTTTTCTTCCTAACTGCCTCCCCCATCAGCTGGCTGTGTCTGAGCTCTTCAAAGGCATCTCCAGCACCTATCCCAGTGCCTGGCACACACACCACCCCATCGGTCTGTTAAATGAACACATGAATGTATAGATGAACAGTAGCCAGAATTTAATTTTTCACATTGATTCCTTTTCTCCTCCAGAGGCCCCCTCTGGTGACAGCTCTGCTAGGAAGGCCTAGAGCAGGGAGGGACCGGGAGATATCATAGAGGGAGGGAAAAGGGGTGCTTCTGGACTCCATGCTCTGAGCAGTCTGGTTATGACTATCATGCTCCCGACACTTCTCTGCTCAGCCCTTACTCCTGCCTTTCATAAGCTCTGATCTCCCTTGATCCCAGGCTGGAGTCAGCTTTATGCACAAGGAAAGGAGACTGCTGATGGTGGTGTGATGCCAAGAGCTTCAGGAAGGTTCCTCATTCTCAAATACTTTATTTCCCCTTGTGCCACTTTCCTTGGGGTCTTCTTGGAAAGCAAAGCCTCTGCTACCTGGTTCACTGTTTGAGGTCGTGATGGATGTGTGGAGTATTTTCAGTTTTTCAAAAGGTTTTATGGAAATGCTGTCGTTTCGGTGTTGCTCAGAGTCTAGTGGGGGAGTCAGAAGCATGGGGTTATGGTTGTGGCAGAAGCTTCCAAGGAAAAACTCAGGATGCAGGAAGAATGCCTGAGGGGAGGCCTTTGGCTGGGAGCATGGAGGGGTCCAGGAGAGGAACTCTTCAGGCAGAGCCAACAGCACCTTGGTGAGTACAGGGCAGTCGGGACTCAGAGGGCTGGAGGGCAGTGAACGCGGGCAGCGCAGAGTGGCACTGAGGAGGGAGGGGCTGATTGTGTAGGCCCCCTAGGCCATGAGAGGGCATCTGCTTTTTACTGGAGGCCACAGAGAGCCATCGAAGCTGCCTCCTGTAAAGGATTTTCTTGAGCGGGAAGTAGCAGGATCAGCAGGATCAGATCTGCAATTGAGAGAAACTCTCCCTCTCTCATCCTCCCCCTCAAGCCCTGTGTCCTCTGAAGGCCTGGCTCATGGAGCAGGAAGGTGGTCTGGAGCCCAGCAGACATTCAGTGCATGGCCGGAGGGAATGGGAGGCCCAGGGGTGTGCAGGAGAATGGGCGCCCGAGCCTGCAGAGCGCCTGGCAGTTTAGAGCGGTCCTGCCATCTTCAGGGTCCTCCCTGGCACAGAGGCTTCTGAAGGTCGAGGCCCCTCATCTGTCCCCAGTGACGCCCCTGTCCACATGGGCCAGCTCACTCCTGCTCTGCCAGCCAGGCCTACTCAGGACAAAGAAGGGGCCGTGCCCCGGCAGAGAGGGGTGACTCGACTCCCTTCCCAGCCATCAAGTGAGGAGGAAGGGTCCACACCCAGAGCTAAGCCCCAGGGGAAGACAGGATGTCCCAACACATCCTGTAGAAGCACCTAGTCATCTTCCAGTTACTAATTTGCCTTACTTGTTCTGTTCAGTCAGGGTAATTGTTTCCCCCAAAAGACTCGGGTATAGTGGAATGAGGTCACCAGAGACGTGCCTAAACAATGACAAACACTGGTCCTGGGCGCGCCGAAACCCTAGTAACCACTTACTCAGACTGCGGGGCTGATTTTATCTTTCCTGAAGCAGCCGCGGAGCAAATTCAGTGAGGGCGCGCCCCCTGGTGGTGATACGAGGTTCTACCAGGCAGAAAGGACCGTTCTGGGAAGCGATTCCTCTGGGTGGAACGGAGAACGGGAGGAGGAGGAGGTTTCCAGACGTTCTCAGCGGCACATATTCATAGTTAATACTCAATAAATACTGATTTGTTGATTGAAATATGAAATAAAAGTGATTAATATAACCATTAGTAATCAAGGTCTTGGAATGTGAAAATTTTAATAAAAGGTAAATCATCAGCCAAGGCAGGAAGAAAGCAGGGAGAGTTGGTCTGATAAGAGAAATAACTTTGAGAGCGTCCATATACTTTCTGCTTTGATACTGTGGGTATTATATACTCTCTTTGTTTACCCAAGGCAGCCTATCTTTTTATTTTGAAATTTTTCAAATATATACCAAACAGTGAAAATAACTATAAATCCCCGTATACCTACCACTCAAGTTCTGGAATATCAAGTTTTTGTCACTCTTGCTTTATGTATCCGATTTTTTTATTTTGAGACAGAGTTTCGCTCTTGTCCCCCAGGCTGGAGTGCAATGGCATGATCTTGACTCACTGTAACCTCCGCCTCCCAGGTTCAAGAGATTCTCCCTCTTCAGTCTCCTAAGTAGCTGGGACTACAGGTGCGTGCCAGTCTAATTTTTGTATTTTTAGTAGAGACAGAGCTTCTCCATGTTGGCCAGGCTGGTCTTGAACTCCTGACCTCAAGTGATCTGCTCACCTCGGCCTCCCAAAGCGCTAGGATTACAGGCGTGAACCACCTTGCCAAGCCGGCATTTTCTTACATAGCCACATGCTATTATTTCATCAAAAACATTTTATAATTCCTTGGAGTCATCTAGATGAAGCTCGTCCAACCCGTGGCCTGCGAGCCACATGCAGCCCAGGACGGCTTTGAATGCAGCTTGGCGGAAATTCCTAAACTTTCTTAAGACATCATGAGACTTTTTGGTGTGATTTTTCTTTTATCAGCTCATCAGCTATCATTAGTATTAGTGTATTTTATGTGTGGTAAAAGAATTCTTCTTCCAATGTGGCCCAGGGAAGCCAAAAGATTGGACACCCCTGATCTAAATGACTATATAAACAGTCTACATTTAGGCTTTCTTGAAAACTTATTGCAGTTATCTGGTTGTTAGGTCTCTCTCTCTTTCTCTCCCTTCCTCCCTCTCTCTCTCTCTCTTTGTCTCTCTCCACCTCCCATTCCTTGTCCTTCCCCTTCCTCCCTCACTGACTTATCCTTACATATAGTGAAACACACAGGTACTAAGCACACAATTCAATGAATATTGACAAACGCACACACCTGGTAACCCACACCCTCATCAAGATAGCCAACATTCCCACCACCTCAGAAAGTTACCACCTGTGCATTGGCAGCGACCTGTGTCCTCACCCCCCAACCACTTCTCTGATTTATTTCACCATGGATAAGTTTTGCCTGTTCTAGAATTTTACATTAAATGCACACTTGCAGTATGTAGTCTTTTTGAGTATGGCTCTTTGTGCTCAGCATGATATTCTTGAGGTTCATCTGTGTTGTTACTGAGGTGCATTCCATTGCTTACATTTACTACAATTTGTTTATGCATTCTCCTCTTACTGAGCATCTAGATTGTTTCCAATTTGGGCTATTATGAATAAAGCTGCCATAAATTTTTTGCATAAATCTTTTTATGGACATATGTTTTCAGACTGTATACTTATGTTCAGCTTTATGAGAAAACCTTGTCTCATCTAAAGCACTTCTTGGTCTCCCTTTTTGTTCAGCTGTCCAATAGTTCAATATTCTGCACATGCCCATCAGCTTCCTTGTGGTATTACTTACCTGGTCCCTCCTTTGATTTCTAGATTTTGTTTGTTTTTTTGTGTTTTAGAGACATGATCTCACTCAGTCACCCAGGCTGGAATGCAGTGGTACAATCATAGCTTACTGCAGGTTTAAACTCCTCCTGAGCTCAAGTCATCCTCCTACCTTAGCCTCCCAAGTAGGTAAAACTACAGGTGTATGCCACCATGCCCAGCTAAGTTTCAGAAAAAGGTTATTTTTTGTAGAGATGGGGTATCACTATGTTGTCCAGACTGGTCTTGAACTCCTGGCCTCAAGCAATCCTCCTGCCTCAGCCTCCCAAAGTGCTGGATTAAAGGCATGAGCCACCGAGCCTAGTCAAAATTCTGAAGGAAAATGCTGGAGATTTTATAAACTGGAAGTTGGATGTAAAACCTGGAAGAGGGAGGCAGAGGTTGCAGCCAGCTGATATCACATCACTGCACTCCAGCCTGGGTGATGGAGTGAGACTCTGTCTCAAAATAAAAAAATAAATAAATAAAACCTGGAGAAGATTCATGTTAGTCACTCTGGCAAGAATGACTCAGAAGTGATGCTATATAGTTTATTCTGCATCTCATCAGAAAGCACGTAAGTGGCATGCTTGCCCCAGTTGCAGTTAAGACAATAAGACTGATCAGTAGATCTAAGGAGTGGAGGCCTGATTCCTCACTGTACCCTGCATTGACCTCTCATCTTTTGGCTTCAGATGATCTTTGCTTTGAATCAATTCCTTTGTTAAGAATTACCAAATAGTGGTTTTTAAAATTCTGTCATCCCTCCACATTTATTTTCTGGAATTTTTCTGTGAAGAAGCTTCCTTTATCAACTTTCCCTCATTGTCATTTGGCAAAGGCAGGAAAATGTGTAACTATTTGTCTTTAATTGCGTGTGCCACTAGCAGTTTTAATTCACTAGCAATTTTAATTGCTAGTGAAAATTTTTAACCTGGCTTATTGATTGTTAGAAACTTTCTAAAAGCTAAGACAAGAAAAGCTCTCATAATGAAGTATTATTCAAAATGTAAATATGAGGGCTCCCTCATCTTGCTTTAAGAAAAAGATACATAATACAGAAAAACATTGACGTATCAATGGACTTGGATCCACTCTGGGCTAAGCAGTTGTAACTGTAATGATAATAACTACTAACATTTAGGGAACATTTCTTATTGATTTAAATTAATTAATAATTAAATTGAATGAATGTTTATGATAACAGTTATCGAGAAGATAAAAGTGCTAGTCGTTGTGCAGTCTAGAGGGCTTTAATCAAGTTAGATTTAACTTTTCCCCTTGAGGAAATCATGGATTCGTTTCATTTAGTTGACATTTATTGAGCATTCACTTTGTTGGTAAAACAAAGATGAATTAGACCCAGACACTATGAGGCCTCGAGGGACCTAGTAGATGAATTTTGTCTCAGTGGTTCCTGGGACTTGCTTTGGCCAGATATTTATGGTCTTTGTTGTGATATGTACAAAGAACACCCTGAAGCTCTTGGCAACACCCCAAGGTCAGATATCACCTGCCCTATATGCGGGTGACAAATAACTGGCTCTGGGACGGGGGAAGGGAGAAGGTTTGATTGGTATCATGTGCCTATTTCCATGGTGCAAATACTCCCACCATGGCCCGTTTCAAGCTGCCAAAATGATGTCACTGAATGCAGAATTGCAAAGATATGCATAGCACACCATTATATAGTATTTCCACTATACAGATGCAATAGAGGTAAATGACTTCACAAGCACAGATAATGATTAAATAGAGTAAAGTAAGGAACAGATGAGCTTTGAGTATTTATTATCTTTGTAATATAACTTAATTGTAAGTTTATATAATTTAAGTTTTAATGATGACTATGTTTAACAAGTGGTTTGCACAATCTCTGAAAATTTAACAATTAGCTCTAGAGAGCCAGTATGTATGAGCCTGCTCCAGCACACCACTGCTTACGCTCATGCAGTAGTGCAAGATAGACACTGTAATATACTGATGGAGGTGGGGACTTGGAACAATGTGGCTGGAATGACACTCTGAGTGGGGATGGTCAGTGGCCTTAGGGCATGGTAGAAGAGAGGAGCTGGGTACAGTAATATGGGTTATTTCCTTTTCTCTTCTGTGGGGGTTATTTAGTTTCCATCTACTGGTGTAACAAATTATCCCAAACTTAGTGCTTTAAAACAATATAAGTTTATTATCTCACAGTTCTGGAGGTCAGAAGTCAGACAGGGTTCTCAATGGGCTAAAATTAATGTGTTTGCAGGGCTGTGTTGAAGGCTCTGAGGGAGAATCCATTTCCTTACTTTTATCAGCTTCTAGAAGCCACCCACATTCCTTGGCTTGTGCTCTCTTTACTCCGTCTTCAATAAATTAGCAACATTGGTCAAGTCCTTTCCCATTGCCATCTCTTTGATTTTCAATTTGGAGAGCTGATTAGCAACCTTAACTCCATGTGCAAACTTAATTCCCCTTTGCCATGTAACCTGACACATTTTTAGGTTCCAAGGACTAGAATGTGGCTATCTTTGAGAAGCCATTATTCTTCCTAACAAAGGGGTGCTGACAGATATCTCCAGCTGGCTCTGCACACACTGTACTCTGGGAGAACCTTCTGGAGAAGGTACTTGGAGCCCTAGAAGGTAAGATACAATGAGAATCCCATGGAAGCTGCTGATTTGCCTTGGGTAATCAGCAAGTATAAATAAGTGTTAGGAAGAAAATAAATAGCAGGCAGAGGGAGAGAGAGAGATGGAGAAGTATTTTAGTAGATGGTAAAGGAAGGTCTCTCTGAAGTGTTGATATGTGAGCTAAGACCTGCCATGCCAAGATCTGGGAAAGGCCAGGCGAAGTATAATGGCACCAAGGAAGTGCTGGTTGGGGCTGGAGTTTAACTGCCTTAACCATCCTAAATAAGTAAAGCAATGTGTTTACTATGCACTCAACTTTTAAGCTAAGTCCGCCACCTCATTTCCTCTTCCAATCAGGTTTACCCTGTTAAATCTCTCCTAATGGAAATTGTGGCATGCCACTGGAGAAAAATGAGTACAAAGTTTCTGAAGATTGGCATGTTTGAAGACCAGAAAAAAAGAGCAGTGGAGATGAAGGCTAATAGCTTGTTATAATAATGGCACGCAGAGAATCATGCTTCCCTATGTCCATGCCCCTGTACAATTGATATCCTGCTCTTTCTGTCAAGAGATATTATCTGTTTTTCCACCCCCTTAAATCTGGGTTGGCCTTGTGACTTGCTTGTTCAGTAGAAAATAGCAACAGTGGTAGTGTACAATTCCAGAGCCTAGACCTTAAGCGGCCTTGGGGCTTTGCTATCATCACCCTCTTTGAACCCTACCATGCCACGAAGAAGCTCGGTCTAGCTCACTGGAGAATAGGCGGACACAAGGAGAATAACTGAGGAGCCCAGCCAATAGCCAACACCAACTGCTTCACATACACATGAGGCTGTTTAGACCTTCCAGCCATAGGTGCACCATCAAGATGGCTGTACCTGTGTGAGTGCTTTTAGGTGAGGCCAGCAGAAAAACCTACAGAATCACAGGAAATAATAAAGCATTGCTGTTTTAAATCACTATGTCTTTTTGGTGGGGGGGTTGTTATGCAGCAATAGATGACTGTTACATGAAATGGGGAGGTCTGAGGGACCAGATCACATAAAGGTTTATTAGCCATGGTAGGGAACTTGGATTTTATTCTAAGTACTCTGAGGAATTATGGGGTTTTAAGGAGAGTGACTTCCTTTAAAAGGTCATTCTGGACTGGGCATGGTGGCTCACGCCTGTAATCCCAGCACTTTGGGAGGCTGGGGTGGGCTGATCACTTGAGGTCAGAAGTTCGAGACCAACCTGGCTAACATGGCAAAACTCTATCTCTACTAAAAATACAAAAAATTATCCTGGCATGGTCGCAGGTGCCTGTAATCCCAGCTGCTTTGGATGCTGACGCAGGAAAATCACTTGAACCCAGGAGGTGGAGGTTGCAGTGAGCTGAGATTGTGCCACTGCACTCCAGCCTGGGTGACAGCAAGACTCTCAAAAAAATAAAATAAAAGCCGGGTGTGGTGGCTCACACCTGTAATCCCAGCACTTTGGGAGACTGAGGCAGATGGATCACCTGAGGTCAGGAGTTCGAGATCAGCCTGGCCAACGTGGTAAAACTCTGTCTCTACTAAAAAATATAAAAACTAGTCAGGCATGGTGGCACGTGCCTGTAGTCCCAGCTACTCGGGAGCCTGAGGCAGGAGAATTGCTTGAACCCAGGAGGTGGAGCCTGCGGTGAGCCGAGATCGCACCACTGCACTCTAGCCTGGGTAACAAAGTGAGACTTTGTCTCAAACAAACAAACAAACAAACAAACAAACAAAAGATTATTCTGGGGTCTATGTGGAGAAAGGATTGTAGTTGAGCAAGAATAGAAGCAGGGAGACGAGTCAGAAGGCTTTTTCAGGCATGCAGACAAGAGATGATAACAGTGGAGATGGAGAACAGTGGACAGATTTGGGTCCTGCTAATGGACTGGCTTAGGAAAGAAATAATGAATAACAATCTTCTTCTTTGCAATTCAGAGCTATATAAATAAATGTACTTTGGACTGGGCATGGTGGCTCATGCCTGTAATCCCAACACTTTGGGAGGCTGAGGTGAGAGGATCACTTGAGCCCAGGAGTTTGAGACCAGCCTGGCCAACATAGTGAGACCCTGTTTCCACAAAAAGTAAAAAGAAAAAAATTGTCAGATGTGATGATGTGTGCCTGTAGTCTCAGCTACTCCTCAAGAGGCTGAGGCAAGAGGATCACTTCAGCATGGGAAGTCGAGGCTGCAGTGTGCTGTGATTGCACTACTGCACTCCAACCCGGGTGACAGAACAAGACCCTGCCCCAAACAAATAAATAAATACATGTACTTTGCATTGTCTTTTCTTCCTTTGGTGGACAGGGCAGTGCTTGACAAGTGACAGTAAAGAGACAGAAACTTGGAAGCCTGATGAGCACTGAAGTTACGTTTTGAGATGCGGTCAACATTAACAAAAACTTTTTTTTTTTTGAGAGAGAGAGTTTCATTCTGTCACTCAGGCTGGATAGAGTGCAGTGGTGTGATCTCGGCTCACTGCAACCTCCACCTCCTGGGTTCAAGCAATTCCCCTGCCTCAGCCTCCCGAGTAGCTGGGATTACAGGTATGTGCCACTACTCCTGGCTAATTTTTGTATTGTTAATAGAGATGAGGTTCCACCATGTTGGCCAGGCTGGTCTCAAACTCCTGACCTCAAGTGATCCACTTGCTTCAGCCTAACAAAGTGCTGGGATAACAGGTGTGAGTCACTGTGCCCCTCCAACAAAAAGTTAAAAATAAATTAAGTTAAAAAGCAATTGTCTTGTAAATGTTTTGCTCTGAAGGATCTGACAGGCAAAAGACACCAACGGGCTCATGGACAATACCACTGCCTTAGTAGATTGGGAAACCAGAGCCTTTGGAAGTGAAAGCCAAGAAGGTATGGGGGAGGGAACACAGAGGAAGAAGATGAAGGGGAGCGAGATCAAAAGGAGAAGGTAAAAATGGAAACCCATTCAGAAGTGGGCAGAAACACAACGGGAAAAGTAAGAAAACCACCCTGTGTTTGTGGGAGTGTCAAGTGGCTGCTTTCTTTCTGATGATGGACTGCCCTGTACCCCTCCAGATGCTGCAGGCATATTTGGGGGCTTACTCAGGCATCCCTGAGTATAGAGGGCTAAATAAGATGCAGTCCTAGATGAACATGGTGGCTCATGCCTGTAATCTCCCCTGGGAGGCCAAGGTGGGAGGATCACTTGAACCCAGGAGTTTGAGACCAGCGAGGGGCAACATAGTGAGATCTCGTCTCTACCAAAACAAAAGACAAAAATAAATAGCCAGGCATGATAACACATGCCTTTAGTCCTAGCTACACAGGAGGCGGAGGTGGGAGGATCGCTTGAGCCTGGGCAGTCAAGGCTGCAGTGAGTTGAGATCACACTACTGCACTCCAGTCTGGGCAACACAGCAAAACTGTCTCAAAAAAAAAAAAGATACTTCTCATTACTTCTCATGCTAAGAATCTTGAAGTTTAGTCAAGGGCACATGACTATACATGGTATAATAGGCATTTAAATGTAAATAATGGTCCACATTTTAAAAGTGCTGAAGTGCCAAATGATCTCCAAAAACGAGGAGGAGATAATGTTTGAGAAGGAGTTGTGGAGGTGACAGGGAACAGGGAAGAGGGTGTGTGCAAAGACACAGGGGTTGCTGGAGAAGCTGGTTGAAAATCAGAACTACTGAAGCTGAGTGCAGGAAGCAGGGTGGGGTCCAAGAATTCGGGTCTTTTCCCCTGGGAATAGAAACTTGTTTTTAATCTATGAAGCTAGTAACCTGTGGCAAGAAAGGGGATGGAGTGGAATCAGGGAGAATGGTTAGAAGGTCGTTTCTAAGTGGACCAGCAGCCTCAGATGAGTCTCATCATTGCTACTATTTGCAGAGCTGTGGAGTAAGGCAGTACCACCCTGCACCTAAAGAGCTACTTACAGAGTCCAAAAGACCTGTGCCCTCACTCTGCCTCTTTATGTGATACTGGCAAGGAATAAAATAGTGACATTTGTAGTAGAATAAGAAGATAAACCATAGACAATGGTGAAGCATCTTTAAAGACTGAAGACACAAGTGGGTGGGTGATGAGAAATTGTTTAGTGGGTACAATGTATGTTATCCGGGTGATGGATGCACTGAAAGCTCAGACTTGGCTACTACACAATATATCCATCTAACAAAATTTCACTTGTACCCCTTATATTTATACAAATTTTTAAAAATCAGAAAACAACCCTGAGGACATAAACACGCACATGAAAGTATATTCAATATATGCACTAGCATGTTCATCGCAGCATCATTCACAATGGCAACGAAATGGAATCAACCCAGGTGCCCATCAGTGGTGGGCTGGATAAAGACAGTGTGGTACATATACACCATGGAATGTTACCAGCCATAAAAAGGAATAAAATCTTATTCTTTGCAGCAACAGGCATGCAGCTGGAGGCCATTATCCTAAGCGAATTAAAGCAGAAATACAAAACCAAATACTGCATGTTCTCATTTATAAGTGGGAGCTAAACATTGGGTACACATGGACACAAAGATAGGAACAATAGAGGCTGGGGACTATAATACCGAGGAGGAAAGGAGGGCAAGTGTTGAGAAACCACATACTGCGTACTATGCTTACTGGGTAACAAGTTCAATCATACTTCAAACCTCAGCATCACACAATATACCCTGTAACAAACCTGCACATGTATGGCCTGAATACAAAATAAAAGTTGAAAATTTTTAAAAAGCATGTTCAATGTTACTAATTTTCAGGGAAATGCAAAGCAAAACCACAATGAGAAAGCACGTCTCACCCTCTAGTTCAGCTACTATTAAAAAGCTTAAAAAGCATGTTCAGTATCACTAATCATTAAGGAAATGCACATCAAAAACCAGTGAGAAAACACTTCTCACCCAATCGGTTGGCTATAATGTGAACAGACAAACAAAAAAAAGATAGTAAAAGAAAGTAATGAGTGTTAGTAAGGATGTGAAGAAACTGGAACCCTTGTACATTCCTGGTGGGATGTGCAGCCACTGTGGGAAACGGCATGATGGTTCTCCAAAAAAAAAAAAAAATTAAACATAAAATTACTATATGACTTTGCAATTTCACTTCTCGGTATATCCCCAAAACAACTGAACATTCTCGGTATATTCCCAAAACAACTGAACACAGGAACTTGAACAGATATTTGTACACCCGTGTTGATAAGAGCATTATTCCCAATATTCAAAAGTTGGGAAAAAAACAAATGTTCATCAATGAATGGATAAACAAATATGGTATATACATACAATGGAATATTATTCATCTTTAAAAAGGAAAGAAATTCTGACACATACTACAACAGGGCTGAACTTTAATGACAATATGCTCAGTGAAATAAGCCAGACACAAAAGGACAAAACATTATATGAGTTCACTTCTATGAGGTCCTAGAATAATGAAATTCATAGAGACAGAAAGTAGAAGAGTGGTTGCCAGGGACAGGGCGCAGGAAGATGACGAGTTTTCGTTTCGGGGATATGGCGTTTCAGTTTGGGAAGATAATCCTGGATGAATGGTGGTGATTGCACTACAATATGAATGTACTTGATGCTATGGAACCATACACTTAAAAATTGCTAAAATGGTAAAATTTATGTTATATATTTCAACATACACATACGAACCCCCTTCTATACACACACATAAACTGAGGACTATCCCCTACCTCCCCGCTCTCAAGGGCCAAACTCAACAATCCAATACATTCTACCCTCCTCTATCTGATCTGGTCACTCATTGCTCCTCAATACACATCTTTTGTTTTACAGCCAGTAAGTAGAAAGAACAAAACCAGAGTTTAAGAGCCTAACAGTGGAAAAAGGGAAGGCATGACTCATGCTTAAGAAAAGAGAACTCTTTAATATCTAATTTTAATTCAAGATTAATATCTATTGGGTGTTGAACTATATAACAAACAGAGTGGCTCTCCAAAAGAAAACGGTGTGAATTTGGGAATAGAACATTGCAGTGGGAATACGTACGAATGCCATAGTTAACTATGTGTGTATTCCGGGAGATAAAGGAAGACAAAGGTTTTTAAAAGAAGAAAATGAGAAAGATTACACAGTTGTTTCAAAAAAATTATCTTTGGCCACGAAGATCAGTAACAAGGATAACGCCCTAACGCCAGTCAGGCCAAGTTTGGGCAGACAGTTGCTGGGCAGCTGTCCCCGCAGAACTATTTTTTGTTTAATGTTGCGATAGCATTTGTGTAAGGTCGTGGTTTTTCCAGAGTCTTTTTTGCTACCGGGTATACAAGTGTGAGAACCCTCTTTTCAAGGCCTCCCCGGTCTTTCTTTGTTAAGGTTTTTTGTTTTTAAGTACTAGTGACTCTACTTTGATTGTGACAACATTCACATAGGTTATCAAGATTATCAAGATTAACACGTTTCTAGTATGTGCCCTTAATATAATATATTGAAAATTACACTTTATCTGTTTTTCCTCCCAAAAATTCGGTCCCAGTAATCATATGGAAACATTAGTCAAATTCCAACTGAGGCATGCTGTACAAAATACCTGACCAATATTCCTAAAAACTATCCAGGTCAGCAAAAATAAGGAGAGTCTGAGAAACTGTCATGGTCAAGAAGAGAAAAAAGATGTCAGAAAAAAAACAGCAAAAACACCTTAGGGAATATGAATAAAGTATGCACTTTAGTTAATAATTATGTAAAAAAGGGGGAGCTCGGGCTGGGCGTGGTGGCTCACGCCTATAATCCCAGCACTTTGGGAGGCCGAGGTGGGCTGATCACTTGAGGTCACAAGTTTGAGACCAACCTGACCAAATGGTGAAACCCCGTCTGTACAAAAAAAACAAAACAAAAAAATTAGCTGGGCGTGGTGGTGGGTGCCTGTAATCCCACTCAAGAGACTTACTTGAACCCAGGAGGTGAAGGCTGCACTGAGCTGAGATGGTGCCACCGCACTCCAGCCTGGGCAACAGAGCCAGACTTCCATCAATAAAAAAGGACCAGGGAAGCTCTTTTCTCTTAGAGATGTATACTGAAATATTTAAGCATAAAATAATGTCTGAGATTTATTTCAGATGATCAAGTGGAGTGAGAGAACGTGGATGGAGTTATAGACCTAAAGTTGGGAACTGCTGAGACTGGGTAATGGGTACATGGGGTTCACTACACTCTTATTTTTATTTTTGCACATCTTTTAAAACTGTCCATGATAAAAAGTCATAAACTTAAAAAAATCTAGTATGCTAATTTATATAAATCTGGGTGCTGTATGTGGCTATTTCCTGCCATTAAATAGGCAGGCAGGAAAAAAAACCAGTTTTGGGAGAAGAGAATAAACAAGAATGAAGCAGAGATAGAAGGAGAGAAGTGGAGAGAGATGAAGTTCGAGCTGTAAAATGTTACTGTGTCTGCTTCCCACCCACTCCCTGAGACCCTGCTCTTGGATTTTGTGAGCAAAAAACGTACTGGATACTTTTATCTGCCCACCCTGATCCCCTGATCCCCTCCAAACAACTCCAATGCTATGTTTTTGTGAAGGTACAAGTTCAAACAAATACTGAGAAATATAAGGCTCGTTTGGCACTTCACCGCGGTCTAGAACTCATTCTTCTTCTTTTTAAGCTAAAGAGTAAAGGGTTTCCCACATGGGAGCACTAGCCTAACTTAGGGAAAGTACAATCTGCAGTAGAGGTGGAGTACCTGGGTCCTGGTTTCAGTTCTGCTGTGCCGCCATGTGACTTTGGACAAGATACGTCAGGACTCTGTGCTTGCTCAGTTGGTCTTCTGTGTGGCTGTAACTGAGACAGGAAAAGCACTGGGGTAAAGTCAAAAAAAAAAATTGCAAAACTTCAAAGTACTGAATTCCTATTTTTAGTAGGACTCCTCAAAGTTGCAAATCATCAGAATTTGTTCAGATTTTTGCCTCAGTGAGTGAGCACTTATTAAACCTGAACTTTGGAGCTAGTTGCTCAAGAGAAAATCACGTGAAGGAAAGTTCTTTTCTTCCTTGCCCACCCCTCTCCTCTTTTCCTTTCAATTTAAGATAGAGTGACATGCATTTTTGCACTGGATTAAAAACAAAAATAACAACAAGGACAGTATGTTGTAATAAAAAGCCCACCAGGTGCCTTCCTTAAATCTTCCCCTACGTCCTTCCACATATACATCTTAATTGTTCGTTAGCCCAGTAATCAAGTATGGTAACCAGCCATGGGGACTGTAAAACCAGGCCAGAGAAAATCTTTGCTTAGTTATTTTAGTGACTGTTTGGGGAAGTGCTAGCGGGGCTAACTGGTCTTCCAATATCACTGTAGTAGCTGCCACATTCAACAAGTTACTATGAAGTAGAATGCATGGTTTAAAGGACGTGGAGAGAGCCCTGAAACGTGAAAGAAGCTCTTGATTTTCAAGTGTGCGCAAACATGGAAAATGTATCCCACAGCCAAGATAGTAAACACACGACTCTACTGATGGCATAATCAATCATTGTTTGTGTGACGAAGGGAAGTTCCACACTGTTCTCGATCTATAAACAATTCGTTCTCATTACTTATAGTAGTTGTACTCTAAAAATTGCAGCAAACACTGAATCAGCAAATCACATTACTCCTCAGGAAAATACAGGGTTAAGTTCCTGTGACCCTCTGGTCATAACATTTTCATCAGCCGATCAATATATAACTTTGTTTTATGTGTGTTTGTGTTTAAAGATACCTTACTAATATATATTGTTAATTCATTAACATCAAACAGCACTATAACTCATGCCTGAATAGAACTTATCATACATCTGTATTTTCTCCATTAGGCACACCACAGCCTTTTGGTGCTTAGGAATACTGGACGGCACTTCAGCACTTTGCTTGCAGGTCATTTTAAAGAGCAAAATCACCAACAGAAATGCAAAAAACATGATCAGCAAAAAGATCACACATTTACAATATGAGAGCTGAAACAGGAAAGTGAGCATCGTCTTCTCTGACCGCAGCTGGGAATGTGGGCTTCCAGTGACTCAAATCTTTTCACTGCTCTGTGCATGTCTACAAATGACCATGAAAGTACTGTGAGTATTGATTTGGGGGTGACAAATAAATTTTAGCTGGTAGGCAAATTCACAGAGTCCATAAATAATGAGGATTGACTGTAAACACTACATACCAGAGCCTGCTGTAAGTCGGCAAAATCCCATTTTTTGCCCCCATTATGTGAATTTTTAGGGATGTGAGGGGTTAAGTGTGCAATGTATTCAAATATGAGTCACTCACTGTTAGATTGGATAGATTATGTATCCAAAAGGCATTGCATTTAAAATAGTCCTCAATTAAGAGTTCAAGACCAGCCTGGCCAACATGGCAAAACTCCATCTCTACCAAAAAAATAAATACATAAATAAATAAAATAAAATAAATTTGCTAGGCCTGGTGGTGCACACCCATAATTCCAGCTACCTAGGAGGCTGAGGCACTAGAATTGCTTGAATCCAGGAGGTGGATGCTGCAGTGAGCTGAGACTGCATCACTGCACTCCAGCCTGGGTGATGGAGTGAAACTGTATCTAAAATAAAATAAAATAATAAAATAGTCCTCAAATCCGGAGCTATTCTTTCATCTTAAAGCCTTGATACCCGTCCTCCAAATCATGGGTTGCCAAGCTTCACTCAGTATCTCACTTTTCATCTTTGTATCAGCCATTATCTACGATAATAAAATAAGTATGTACCCTTCCACTACTATGCAGTTTTCTGTCTACCCACCCACCTGCCACATGCCTCAAAAGTATCCAATCTTTGTGGTATGGAACATCCTCCACATAAAAGTGAGGTAGCCTTTCAGACAGGACCTGGATGGTTCCCATCTTAGTCCCCTTTTCTGCCCCAGGGCCCAACTTAATCTTGCACAGTCTCCTATATGAGAGCTGGCAAGCTCTGTTCTCCATCACTATCCCTCCATGATGCATAAGGAACCAAGTCCTGTTCTATGCCAGATCTATTGTTCAGGGTGATATGCGAACAATACAAGCAAAACTTTTTTCTTGCTCATGCTGTGTGACCACAATTGATGCACATTATGCTTAGGTATGCAGAGAAAATGCAGCCTCTCCTTTCTCTGTGACAGATCTAGTCTTCCTCAAAAGTCTATACTCCACTGGAAGGGCAACGGCTAACTCAGTTAATACTATCCTAGACTCTTCAGTGAAAACAGTTTTCTTTTGGTTTACAACCGTTCCTTCTTTCGTAAATGCTCATTTGTTCTGAGTTGTCTTCACCCTCTCGCCTCCCAAGATGGCTTCTAGGTATGTGCCTTCAAGGGAAGGGCAGGGAACCTTGATCTGCATCATGCAGGGCCTGATGCTGCCTTCTGACCCTTGCTGGCTTCTGTGGTGGTGCATTCCTTGCTTACCCTGGTGGCATCTGCCACAGAAATATTCGTTCGGGGAAAGAGTGATCTAGTCTGTCTTGGCTTGGTCAGGACCTAGGGGGTCCTCCCAGCTGACTTGCCTGCCTGTGTAACTAAAACCTCAAACTAGATCTGACTGTTCCAGGGATAGGCATCTGACTGAAGCAGGGCCAATCACAGACCCTCCCTGAAATTTTTTCAAACTGGAGCTAAGCAATCTGGTTCTTCTTTGGAGGGAACGGAAGCAAAACCATGAGATGGAAGGCTCAGTGCAGTGGGCAACTATGCTTGCTGCCCTGTAGAAGCTGATATAGAGCTGCAAGAAGAGACAGAGAATGTGAGAGCTGAAGAAGCATTCAGATTTCTGGTCTAGGTTGTGTCTGAGGTCCTGTATCTCCTAATTTCTTCCTGTTTTTCTGCGAAATAGCCACACATCCTTCCAGTAAATTCCCTGAGTCCAAGCTAATTTGAGTTCAGCTGATGACACTTGCAACTGAAATTTTAAACGCCCAAGCAGTATGTTTTTAAGTGACTTAATGACCATTCTAGCACTTGTGTATTTATAATTCCCATCAACCTTCCTTTACACCATTCCTCAAAGTATACTATGTTTATAGGTTGAAAATTATTGCTGGCAAACATGAGACGATTGAGATTTTTAAAAATTTCATTGGCCAGGTGCGGTGGCTCACGTCTGTAATCCCAGCACTTTGGGAGGCCAAGGCAGGCAGATTACAAGGTCAGGAGTTCAAGACCATCCTGGCCAATATGGTGAAACCCATCCCTACTAAAAATACAAAAATTAGCTGGGTGCGGTCGCAGATGCCTGTAGTCCCAGCTACTTGGGAGGCTGAGGCAGGAGAATCACTTGAACCCAGAGGCGGAGGTTGCAGTGAGCAGAGACTGTGCCACTGCACTCCAACCTGGGTGACAGAGTGAGACTCTGTCTCAAAATATATATATAGTGAAATGTAATACCAATTCAAAAAACTACACAGAACATATATGTAACTTGTAAGGAATTATCATGAAGTTAACACAGCCGTGTCATTATTACACAGGTAAGAAATAGAACACTGCCTATACCCTCGAACACCATCTCATTCCCCATACAAATAGTTACCATTTTCTCCTCCCCAAAAGTAATCATGCTCCTGACTTTTACGGTTATCACTTCCTCACTTTCCTGTTTTATTACCCAAGCATGCATACTTGAACCTTTACTTGAGTTCTACCATTCTTTGAACACTATGTAAACAAAATCATACAACGTAATTTGTTTTCAAAGATCAGACTTTTGCTTTGGATTATTTGAGACTTATCTAAAATTTACTGCAGCTGTAGGTCAGTCTTTTTTGTTGCTGTTTAGTATTCCATAACATGAATGAATACTCATTTACCTATCCATTTTGTTGATAGACATTTGGAGGCTTTTTTGTGCATTTTTGGCTATTATGGATAATGCTGCTGTGAATATTCTTGGTGAATACACGCACATTTTTACTGGCCATTTACATAAGAGTAGAATTGCTAGGTCATGAGTACGTATCTTTTCTCTTCTTTTTTGAGACACAGTCTCACTCCTGTTGCTCAGGCTGAAGTGCAATGGCGCCACCTCTGCTCACTGCAATCTCCGCCTTCAGAGTTCAAGCGATTCTCCTGCCTCAGGCTCCTGAGTAGCTGGGATTACAGGTGCCCGCCACCACGCCCAGCTAATTTTTTGTATTTTCAGTAGAGACGTGGTTTCACAATGTTGGCCAGGCTGGTCTCAAACTCCTGACCTCAGGTGATCCACCCATCTTGGCCTCCCAAAGTGCTGGCATAACAGGTGTTAAGTCACCGCGCCCAGCAGTATCTTTTCAAATAAGTAGATAACACTGATTATTTTTTGTAGTTGACTCTTCCAGTTTACATTCCTACCAGCATTTTATTAGTTTCTCGTTTCATATCCCCACTAACACTTGTCTTTTTAATTTTAGCCATTTTTGTGTGTGTGCTGTGGTGTATCACTGTGGTTTGAATTTCACTTCCTCCTTATTAATGGAACTGAACACCCTATTGCTTGTTTATTGGCCATTTGTCTACCTCCCTTTTTGAAGCCCATTCTATAGGCTCTCATGATTCTCTTCCCCTCTGGAAGTCTCTTGGCCATTTTTCTATTTGGTTGCCTTTTTTCCTTAATGATTTGTAAGAGCTCTTTATATATTTGGATAAGAGACCTTTCTACGTTTGATATACATATAGAAAACATCTTTCGCCCTGTGGCTTGGCTTTTCACTTGCTTAATGGTGTCTTTTCAGTAAGAGATTCTTAATTTAAATGTATTCAGATCTATCAATTGGGAGTTTAAAACAATGCATCTGATAGAGCAACTGGATTCAGTAGTGCAAAATAAAATTCTAAATTCAGTAAAATGAACTTATACAGACTCTCTGGCTAACACTGCACATTCTTTCCTTGGAATGTCATTTCCGGAATGGCAATTTTTTTTTTTTTTTTTTTTTTTTGAGACTGAGTCTTGCTGTGTCATCCAGGCTGGAGTGCAGTGGCGCCATCTCGGTTCACTACAACCTCAACCTCCTGGGTTCAAGCAATTCTCCTGCCTCAGCCTCCCAAGTAGCTGGGATTACAGGTGCCTGCCACCACGCCAGATTCATTTTTTGTAGAGACAGAGTTACACCATGTTGGCCAGGCTGGTCTTCAACTCCCGACCTCAGGTGATCCGCCTGCCTTGGCCTCCCAAAGTGCTGGGATTACAGGTGTGAGCCACAGCACCCGGCCGGCAATTTTTTAAATAATAAAAAATTCCATTATTTTACATAGCATTGAGATACACTTACAATATTTAATTCTGCCTCTTGGTGGTGCCATAGAAAACTAAGAGTAATAATTTTTAAAATTATTGTTCTGAAAGTTTGCTAGACAGTGGGATCTATGAGCAAATTGAAAACTATGAACATTTTTTAAAAGTTTGTAATTCTCTTACACACTACAATGGCTGAAAATTCACTATAAAATTTCTGGCTAATAGTCAAATAAAAATAGCACCAATACTTTTTTACTCATGGAAATTTTCAAGCATTCTAAAGTGCCAATATTCCTCTACCTATTACCTAGATAATAAACGTTAAAATGTTGTTATGCTTACTTTAAAAAATTAAAGAAATAAGGAGAAAGTTTATGCTTCCCTCATCTCCTTTCCCCTTTTCTCACTAAAGGCAACTACTATCCAGAATTTGAAGTGTTCCCTTCCAGTTTCTGTTTCTGTATTTTTAGTACATGTGTCCATTAACAACAAAAATGTTACTTTGTATTTTAAAAAGTATCCTTTCATACTATAGTATACTGCAATTTGCTTTTTACATGTGACATGGCTTGCCATGTTTATATACACATATATAGATCTAGGTTATTAATTTTAACTGCCACATTGTAATTTATGGCAAACATATACCCCATATTTACTCATTTCTCTATTAATGAACATTGTAATGCTGCAACACATACACTACCTAGAACAGTATCTTTAAAACATTTAAATGAAGGAGGCAGGCTTTTAATTCAAGCAATATCCGCATAAAATCTCTCAGGCAGACTATTTTTGCTTCAATTTTTTTTTCGCTGTTCATATCTACTCTGCATGCATAGAAGGAATAAATACCTGAAATTTCCTAAAGGTCTTTTACTCAGTCCCCAGAAAAAAGCTCTGATGTGTATGTGTAAAGGGGGAGGAGTGGGCGGATGAAGTGGGTAGAGACGGACACAAAGAAATGTCAATGACAAAATACAGAACAGTGAAAGTTTGGAGCCGGGGCCAGTGGCAGCGGCAAAAGTTACCAATTTGGGGGAGGTCTGAGAGTTTACAGTGCAGAGCATGTTCTGTGCTATCATATGCGGATAACAAAACAGCCGAATACAAAAATCTTTCCATGCTTGTGAAAGACGTAACTATCTAGCGACAGGCGGTTGCCATGGAAACCCGGGGGTGCGGGGAGTCGGCCAGAATTCCTGACGCGCTTAGAATGTTTCTTCTTCCGGCCCTCTGCTCTTCGCAATTATCGTCCCTCTCCTAGGTCCTACGCCCATTTTATAGGCTCTCATGATTCTCTTCCCCTCTTGATTCTCTCGTTGTGCGTTCCAGGTCGCCATCTTGGACCATGCGTCAAGATGGCGCCCCATGGTCCCAGAGGTACAGCCCAGGCACGCCGGTGACGCTACGCACGCACGTATTCGGGTGCGAAGGGTGGGGCAGTGACGCCAGACGTCTCCCCGCCCTCTGTAGTCGCTCCGCCCCGGCCCCACTCCGCCTTCCTCCCACCCCGCGAACCCGGAAGTGGAGGAGGAGGCGCGGCGGCGGCGGTGTGCAACCAGGCAGAGACTCCCTGAGCCGTTCCCGGGAGCGTGTCTGGGTTTGGGGGCGGGAGACAGGCTGAGCCGCCTGGGCGGCCTGGCCTGTACGGGGAGGGGGAGGCCATGGCCTCGGCTGAGTTGCAGGGGAAGTACCAGAAGCTGGCTCAGGAGTACTCGAAGGTACCCATCGTGATCTGGGAGTAGGGGGTCCCCTGCCCTGCGGCCTCGGGTTGCCGTGGCAGCGACTTGTCGGGACCGAAGGGTACTGCGGGAGGGGCACGCGAGCGCGCCCCACCTTTCCCCTCCGCCGCCTCCGTCCACCATTACGGTGCCTCCACCTGCAGCTCCTAGGAGATGGGGCCGGGCGGTGTCTGCGTCCGTGAGCGTTTCTGCAGGAAGGAGCTGGAGTTTGATTCTTGCTTTTCACTGAAGTAGCAGGCTTGGGACTGGGATGTCAGAAATTCTGGCTTCTTGCCTCTAATGCTGGCCGAGAAGGGAAGGGAAAGATGTGGACCACTCCTCCCCTCGCTGATTCCTCAATTTTCTCAGCCTAGGGATGGGGAAGATCAGCCCTTCTCCCCTCCCACAGGGATGATATGAGGTTAAAGAGATTTGTCTTCCCCCGAATCAATTCGAGAGGGTGGAGACATTCGGGTAAACTGCTTCACTAGGGATGCGTGGTTATGAATGTATTCACTGCTTTAGCAAGAGGTTGTCAGGAATGATTTTGAAAGCTTGAGTGCTACGGCTCTATCCTTTTCTTTCTCTTGTCCCTCGGTCACCTGGAATGGGGTAGACACCCAGCAGGTGCTCAATACATGTTAAGCAACATGGGGACCTGCCCCTTTGTCGTGTTTATGGCATCAGTCTTTTAAACGATAGAACCCTTTCCTTGGAAAAGGATGCTGCAGTTTCTGGGTAGAGTGTTTCTAGTTTAAGACTATTTTAATGAAGTTATTAAAGCAGAATTTTGCATCTTTGGAAATTGATTCAACAATCATTAAGCTCAGTTTTCAGTGATCTTGGCATTCATGGAGTCAGTGGGAAGATGGTAATCCCTTTTTGCAATTTGGAGAAACTGAGACACATTTTATACGTTAGGATTTCATTCAATAATAGCAAGATGAAATATTCTTTGAAAAATAAAACCAGTGCCTAAACATACACACTTAAGTCCTCACCATCAAATAGGAATATTTCGAGATACTATACTTATTTCAGTGATGCTACCATTAGCAAAACTTTGTTGCATTTCCATTTGAAATTGTCTCAACAGCCTGTGGCACAATGTTAGTGATGGCAAGTCTTCATTTTTTGAAGGAGTATTTCCTTGCTTGAAGGGCCAGAAGTTGTTTGGAACAAATCCATGTGATGAAGGGAGGTGGGTGGAGGTTGGCAATGCTCAAATTTGGCTCTACTATTTTTGGTTGAAAATGTTTCATGATCAACACCTGTGAAAAGAAGGAAAAAAATAAGAAAATGTTTCGTGAGTATAAAGAGAGGGGACTGATTTTCTTCTCCAGAGAGCCAGCAAGCTCAGAAGGCCATTCCAAATGGCAAGAGGGGCGTTCGAAAAATGTTTTGAGTAGGGACTACATTGCTGAAATAATTGTATAGCCTCCCAAAGTAATAAAAAGTGAAAAATTTTTGGGTATGTAAGCTTGTTCAACACACAATATGTGCCCCCTGTGAGCAGTCTGCCAGGGTCTGTTGAGTGAGTCAGGGTTGCAGCTTAACAAGTCACCTTTAATGGAGTATTCTAACGTAGTACATAGTTATGATATAGTATGACAAGTGTCAGTTCAGTGGGACTACCGAAGACATTGAGTAAACGTTGAGGTTATAGTGGGGATTAGAGAAGAGGAAATGAGGGAGTGGTAGCTTTCCAGGCGAAGGGAACAGTCCATGTTTGCTGGTGTGAAAGTTCATTAAGATTAATCTTAATGAGCCTTCACACGGCAGAGAGTGGTGAAATGAGGTTGGAGAGATAATTTGGACCCCATCATGAAAGGTTGTGAATGTCAAGTAAGAAGAGTGAACTTTACCTTTTGAGTAATGGAGAGACACCAAAGGTTAAGCAGGGGAATGACGTTACTTTTAGGAAGGACACTGATAACTGTGAAGGATGGATTGAAATAGGGAAAGATTGGTGGGGAAAAAAGCAGACAGTAGACTGTTGAAATAGATTTTGGGAGAGTAATGTAGGTTTGTATAAAGTTAATGACTTCTGGGCTGTAGAGAAGGGGCTTGATTCAGAAATTATGGTTAAAAAATGCTTTTCAGCTTTCCTTTTTTTCGAGTGCCTGCTATGTGCATGGCACTAACGAAAGATACAAGGCATTCATCCTTGCGTCTCATTCATTTTGGGACTTGGTGAGTGTGGGAAGATTCAGAGTTGTCCCTGCAGTTCTGAGCCACTGACACAATGAGGGCTGGCAGGAAGAAGAGCCCCTTCAGAGTGAAGGGCTATAAGGGAGGTTAGATACAGTCTAGGAATTTTAGGGTTGGAAGGCACACTGAATTTGTTATTCACGTATGAGGTGATGTTGGAAGTAATGGCTGAAAATTTCTAATGGAGATGGACTGACTAAAAGTCAGGACAAAGGCTAGCACTTTTGGAGTAAGTCCCATCACAATGCACTTGGAGAGTAAATCAGGGTGGAAATTGGGAAACACCTGTGGGAAGGATGTGCCTGGAGGAGGAAGAGATGCTAAGGAGACTGTAGGAGGCCTGCCAGACTTGGGGTCATCTCCCCTATTGGACCAGGCCAGTTTTCATTCTTTTAATTGCAATGTGATGGGAATTTCAGAACACAAGAGAACAGATCCTGAAAAAAAGATTTCTTGTGCTTTTTATTCCCTGTCAATTCTAGTAGCAGGCAATTTCTAGATAAGATCTGTGCTCTTTCCAGCCCTGTGCCTAAGGTATTCCACCTTTTTATTACCTTCCCTGGTACAAGTATCGTGGGCTGATGTTGAAATCCAGTTACGTAATTTTTCTGCCTTATTTAGGATACAAAGGAAAAAGATGTCCTCTTAATCTGGAGAAGGAAGCCCATCAAGAGAGCAGCAAGCATGATCTCTAAGCCAAGGACACTGGCAGAGTCTTACTCTTCTTTAATGCAGATTTCAGCCTTTGTTCCAGGAAAGGTCCCACCACTCATAATCTTTCCTCTTGAAAAGGAAGGAAAAAAAAAAAAAAAGAAACAAATAGTGGTCTGAGGAGCTCCCATTACAGAGAGTCCAGTTAGATAAAAGATGAACTGTGGAGGTCAAAGCAAATGAGAACTGCTGAGGCAAACAGGTTGCTAAAAGAAAGTGTTATGGAAAGGTTAGTAAAAATGGAGATTAAGACCCAGTGGTTTGGGCAATTAGAGGGTCACTTGAGGTTTTTAAAATTTCAGGTTCAGTAGAGTTTGGGGAGGGAGAATGAATGTGTAGAAGTTGGTTTTCAGAGGTGTGTGAAGTTAATAAATAACAGATGCAAGTTACCTCCTTGAGATGTGAGGGAAAGTTAATCAAGACCTCAGTTGCTACATTATAGATTAAGGATGAACAACCATTTCTGACTTGCTGTTTCTTCCGTGACCTGCTCAGCTTCTGATGCTCTGTTGTATCTCATTGTGGAGAAGAGAGGCAAAAAGTGCTCAGTTCTGGCTCATTTGATTTTAGCCTGCTTTCTTTATGGGAGCACTCTTGGCTGGCACCGTGGTATGTGTGTAAGCAAGTTTCAAGTTCTGTCTTCCCAGTGTTTGTGTTACCCTGGGTCAGTGATTCTCAAAGTGTGGGACCTGAAACAACATCATCTGGGAGTGGGTTCGAAATGTAAATTCTTGGGTCCACCCTGCACTACTGCATCTGAAGCTAGCAGTGAGACCCAGCAATCTGTGTTGTAACAAACCTATCCAGTGATTGGATTCATGCTAACATTTGAAAATCATTGCTCAAGGAATGGTATTGGGAGTGTAGCCTTGGCAGAAATAAAGATAATCTTTTTAAAGCTTTTTTTTTGTTTTTTTTGAGACAGTGGATGCCAGCAGGAAAGCCAAACATCCATTATTTCTCTACAGTTTACTTTGCAATTGATGCTTCCTTTACTTGCAAAGGGGATTGCCTTTGGGAACTTTTTAGACTTCTACTCTTAGTACACAGCTCCTCATATTGAGAAAGGATCAGTTTTGATCCAGCGTGTTTGCTCTCCAGATAACAGGATTTGGCAGTACCTGATTTATCACCCACTTTTATAGAGAAATAGATTCAGGAGCTGAATAGGGTTAAAATTGAGTATGAGCTTTTTTTTTTTTTTTGACCCTGATGTGTAGGTAGGATTCACTAGTAAAGTTGGGTTGGAAAACAGGTTTGTGTTCAGTGCTATCCAATGGAAGTTTCCATGAGAATGAAAATGTTCTGTATCTGTGCTGTCCAGCAGGGTAACCACTAGCCATGCATGGCTGTTGAGTGCTTGAAACGTAGCTAGTGTGTGACTGAGGAACTGAATTTTAGGTTTTATTTAATTTGAATAATTTAATTTAAATGGCCACATGTAGCTATTGAGTACTCTGTTGGACAGTGCTAGCTTAGACCCTGGGTCTGTGCATCACAGACGTAAATGTCTAAATTACTCACTTGAAGACCTTGTTAAACTGCAGATTCTGGGTTAGTAGGTCTGGGGTGGGGCCTGAGATTCTGCTTTCAGGTGATACTATTGCAGCTGTCCAAAGACTACACTTGGGACAAGGCCCTAGAAAGACAAGGGGCAACCTCCTCTTCCTCTTTAGTTTAACTGATTTACTCACCTGTTCATGGAGGGTCAGCTAAACTGCAAGGGTTGGGGTTTTTATCCTAGTGAGTTTCCCTGCATGAGAGCAGGAGCAGGAGAAAGGATGCCATTTGAGGCAGATGTGAGTTTTTTCCTGCCTCAGTGACAAAGTAACCCCAGCTACTGCATAATATGTAGCCTGCACATACTTCATCCCTGTCCTGGAATAGGAACAAGTAAGTAGGCAGAAAGAAAGACTAAGTAGGATTCCCAGTAATTTGGAATACTTAAAATGTTAGAACTGGAAGGCGTTTTAGGGGTCATCCAGGCCAGATACTGCAGCTGGGGTCTGCACATGACTTCAGTATTCTGAAGCTTTGAATCAGGGTTTTAGCGTGGTGTGGGGTTGTCTTGCACACATCACTATATATTGAAGAAAAGACTGTATGTTTAAAGGTTTGTTTTATAGGGTTATAAAATACGTATACATGTCAAAGAAAAGTCCATTGCATGAAGACGGTCATGTAAAAGTGGTTCTAACACAGAAGATTTTGAGATTAGCTGAGAAAATGCATATGAGTGGTTCATCTCACTTTCCCCACAAATTCTTCCAGCGTTTTGTGATTGAAGGTAATAAATCCCCAATCTTGGGCCATTTAGTCTATCACATATTGTCAGAGTGGCATGAGAGAAGTCATAGTGAGCTTACCACCACTCTCTGTCCTAGGAGAAACAGCTGTGTGATAGGCCTGACTGAAGCTGGGCTATTCCAGAACCAGAGTTATAAAGAGCAGGTCTGGGCACTGGTCATTAGAGAGTTAGGCTCAAGGCTTTTAAGGATTTTTGGTGTCCAGTAGGACCATGAGTCATTATTTGGAGAGTCTTCAAAGAGAACTGTTAAAGTAATGGCAATCTCTTATATAATGTGTTACATTTAAACACCTTTATATGTAGTATAACATTGATTTGATTAATTTGATCAATCAAATAACTGATCTGATTAATTAACTAAAAATTTATTGAGTTCCTTCTCTATCCATAGCATTGATCTTTCATTGCAGGCAGGAATACAAGGAAGTATACTGTAGTCTTTACCATGGAGAATAGTTTAAGTTGGCAGGTGGGAAATGAATACAGAAATTGATTGATTGATTGATTGATTTGCTCTGTCTCCCAGGCTGGAGTGCAGTGGTGTGATCTTGGCTCACTGCAACCTCTGTCTCCTGGGTTCAAGCAATTCTCCTGCCTCAGCCTCCCAAGTACCTGGGATTACAGGCACCTGCCACTGTGCCTGGCTAATTTTTGTATTTTTAATAGATATGGGGTTTTGCCATGTTGGCTAGGCTGGTTTTGAACTCCTGACCTCAGGTGATCTGCCCACCTTGGCCTCCCAAAGTGCTATGATTACGGGCGTGAGCCACCACGCCCAGCCTATACAGAAATATGTACATTAGTAAAATGTAAAATTTACTGATTTTAGAAGTAAAATTAAAACTGAATAGTTTAATAAGAGATGTTTTGTTGTTAGTAAGTGCCAAAGGAACTGAGGCACAGACTCTCTGTGGGCCACAGGGAGTCAGGGAGTGATTAGGAAAAATTATGGAGGAAGTAGGGCCAGAGGTAAAAAGTAGGATCCTAGAGAACAGGTGGGATTTGGTTGGCCAAACGGAGGAAGGGCTGTGCTTTCAAAGTAAGGGTAAAATGAATCAGAAGATTAGAAAACAAGGAAGTATGAGATTTAAAAGGATTAAGAGGGATTCAGAGGTACTCTTCCCCCACTGAATGGCACAGAAGAGCTTGGTGCACAGCTGTTGAAAATAAGCTCTATCATCTGTCGGAGAGTTTTACTGTACTAATAGAGACTTCAGGGCAATTGTTTCTCAGTTATGTCATATGCATTGGAGTCTCCATTCTGGACTCCTAGAGGCAGTAGTGACCATCCGGTAATCTTATACCTACATCTGAAACAGAAACAGCGTTCATTTCCCTCCCCTCTGTGGTGAATACTGGTGCAGAGAAAGAAAGATTCTAAAAGAGCAGGCTGGCTGGATGTGGTGACTCACGCCTGTAATCCCAGCACTTTGGGAGGCTGAGGCAGGCAGATCACTTGAGGCCTGGAGTTCAAGACCAGCCTGGCCAACATGGTGAAACCCTGTCTCTACTAAAAATAAAAAAATTAGCCAGGTGTGGTGGTGCATGCCTATAATCCCAGCTTCTCGGGAGGCTGAGGCAGGAGAATCGCCTGAACCCAAGAGGTGGAGGCTGCAGTGAGCTGAGATCACACCACTACACTTCAGCCTGGGCAACAGAGCAAGAGTCAGTCTGAAAATAAATAAATAAATAAATAATTTTAAAAAATCAGGCTAATAAGAGCAGCGCAGCATTTTATAAGCTGCTCATTCAGTAATGCAGTAAGAGTGGCAGAAGTGATGCTGAAATGCAGAAAAACGTCAGATGCCACAAAGAGTAGTTAAAATGGCAGTAGAGTATGCAAGCTTATCATCTTCCTTCATTTCTACCTACCAAGTAATAGAAAGGTGTTTCAGATAACAGTTGCTTAAAAAGCTGCATTGTCTGTTAAATGGTTTCATTGAAACCGTGTTTGAGTTACCAGTTTAGCAAAAAGTATTTTCCAAAGGAAAATCCTAATTTTTTTTTGTTATAATCAGTTATATTAAATTCCTAACAGCAATAGCTTGAAAGTTTCATTTTGCTTTTTAACAAAGCAGTCTGTTCAGTTTGCTTTAAATACTCTTCAGTGTGCCTTAGGAATGAAAGATGAGGTTATTTTTCTTAAAATTAATTGCTGTCTTTCTGGTCCTACAGGAAATTATCAGTTCAGTGAACTTCAAGCTTCGTTCTTAGTCCTTGAAGTAGTCATTAGGAGTTTCTAAATACCACACAATGAAGACATGTAAGAGATTACAGATCGCAGCTAAGACAGGGATATGAAATAAAATCTAAAGACTTTAGGTTTATAAAATAAAATCTAAAGACTGAAGCAGTATTGTTATTTTTTTGGCTACATGGATTTGAAAGTATTTATTGAATTCTGCTAAGTAGCACATTATTCAAGGGTATGTTGATATTTGCTTAAAAAGTAGAACACTGCTTCATGGAAATCAACATGAAAGTGGTATTTCTCTCTTTTGAACTTCTAGAGCAGAGGTTGCCAAACTCTGTAAGAGGCCACACAGTAAATATTTTAGGCTTGAGGCTATGTGGTTTCTGTTGCAGCTACTCATGTCTTCCATTGTACCTCAAAAGCAACCGTAGACAGTACGTAAATGAATGAGTATGGCTGTGTTCCAATAAAACTTTAAAAATAGCATGCCGGTTTGGCCCTCAGACCTTAGTTGGCCAACCCATGTTCTAGAGAATTTAATATCTTCTACTTTTTTTTTCCAAGCAGGAAATACTAGTATTGCTAGTTATCTTTTAATATTTTATCTTCCCTTTTAAAGTGTAAGTTCTTTGAAAATAGAGACCACATCTTTTATATCTCTCCCCCATATCAATCAAGGTGTACAATGACTTACACCATGCAAACCATGCAGATATAATAAAGGTATCTGTTGTCATTTTGAATCTGTTCTAATCATAAGTGTTCTGTTTCCATTTGTGGAGCATTTTATAGTTTAGAAAGTGCTTTGACATAGGTTTCTTATCTGGTTCTCACAGTAGCCTCAGAAGAAGAAACATGGGGTAAATGAATTTACCCATTCTATAGACCATATAGCTGAAGCTCAGAAAGGTTAAGTGAATTTACCAAGTTTATATTGTCTAATAAATGGCAGAGCAAAGATTTGGA
This sequence comes from Colobus angolensis palliatus, assembly GCF_000951035.1. Taxonomy (NCBI): domain Eukaryota; kingdom Metazoa; phylum Chordata; class Mammalia; order Primates; family Cercopithecidae; genus Colobus; species Colobus angolensis. The sequence goes on along the minus strand of NW_012114599.1, from coordinate 545,592 downwards.
TCTGCTTTCTATTGTGGTAATGAACTGTCATCTCTAACTTTCTAAAAATAGAAGAATCTCATCTCTTTAGTCTGTCTTTTGCTTAAACTGTTGAATATCCTGCAGTATTCTTGCATTTTATCTCAGAATCTTAGCTAAATTTTCCATTGAGTTTTAAATACTCAGTTTAAGATTTAGCATGCAAATATGCCTGTTCTTTTGGCACAGAAAAGGGTCGTTTCTGTTCTCTTTTCTCAGGAGACAGATCTGAGTTATGCAGAATTAGAAAGATTTTTAAAATTTTTTTATTTTTAATTTTAGAAATAGGTTTTTTTTTTTTTCCTAAAGCTCACATAGAAGGATGTCTCATTCTTTCAGTTTCTCGGAGAAGAACCTAGTCTTTCATGATATCTGCACTGAGCCCTGGGAATATTAGTCTATAAACCTTTTGCTTCAGCTGCAGTGAACTTGTATATTTGTACTTAAGTGCTCTATGTTCTTTTTGCTGAGAATATTTTCCTCTTATTACAGAAGTAAATTTTATCTTTTAAAACCCTGTCAGTGGTGGTTGTATAGATGCATACATAAGTAAAAATGCATTTAGCTGCATAATTTCTGATTTGTATACTTTATTTAAAATAACGTTATTTCTCAATATTTAATAATTAACTGTGAAAAAAAGCCCAAGTTTTACCTCTTTCTCGAAAGGCATCTCTCGCCTCTCCAGCTCACTGCTTTTTTCACTTACATGTAGCTTTGTGAAATAGCCAATATTGTCTAATTGACATTATGACTTTGGAATCCAAACTGGTAGAGTCTGAATCTCAGCATTGCTAGTGAACTTCTCTGTGCCTCAGTTTCCTCATCTGTAAAATGGAGGTAATTAGAGTATCCACTTCATAGGATTGTGAGGATTAGATGAAGTAATACATGAAAGTACTTAGGATGGTGTCTGGTTTGTAGTGAACATTCAGATGTAAGTTGGTATTATTACTAACTTTTGAGTGGAGCCTGCTTCGTAGTTGCTTTTGTATACTGCCCCAGCTGATGCCTGAAGCCTGCCCCAGCTGATGCCTGAAGCCATTGTCGATGATGACATTTGCATGTCTAATATCAGGCACAGTGTCCTGCTGGGTATGTTGATGCCCCAACATTTTTATTTTCTGTGAAATTCTTACTTAATAATTTGTCCAGTTGTATGTATTTTACAAATGAATTGTGTGTCAGAATTTCAAGGAACATGGCATATTCAGTACCCTGTTATTTATTGTATTAGTTTTTATTTAGGGATGGGTCTTGGTTTTATAGAAAGAGTGACACACTAGAAATTAGGAGACTGGATTTTAGTCCCAGTTTTGCCATTGATTTTTGTTATGTCATTAGGCAACTCAGCCTGTGTGTCCTTATCTGTAAAATGGTGAATTATTCTATCTACTACCCTCTTTGGGTCTAATACTTTTTTGTTCTCATATATTTGTGAGAAGCTACTTAGTTACTCAGTGTAATGTAATGTTGCCTGTAAAATTGATGTGGTTTCCTTGATATAACCAATTGCTTTATATTAAAAATTAATTATTGCTTTCTCTGTTTTCAGCTTCGGGCTCAGAATCAGGTTCTGAAAAAAGGTGTTGTGGATGAACAAGCAAATTCTGCAGCTTTAAAGGTGGGCAACAGGATATTTGTGTTGTGAGGGTTATTAGCATTTGGTGTTGCTCAAAACAGGTTCATTGGGTTTTCTGGGTTAAAGTTCCAACTCTGACACTGATTCACTAGGGATAAGGGACAGTAATACAGTTTTTTGTGGTTAATTTTCCTACTTGCTTAGGTAAGAATATGAGGTACTTTACTTTCCTTAGCTAAAAATTATAAAAAAGATATTATGTGACTTTGTCTAGTGCCTTACTCCTGTGCCTCAAGGCCTTCACTTAGCTCAGTTTATCTGGATTATTGAGGCTTCTTATCAGTTGTCATCAGACAGCTCTCTGAGGGAGGCTATGTCATATTCTTATTTGAATCCCTCTCAGCAGATGGGAGGTCTCTAATAAGTAGATTCCATTGTGTGAATCATTTAGCCCCTAAATCTTGCCTTTAGTTGAACTATTTAATAGTAATAACCTGTGTTAATCAGGATACTCTTTGAATGATATATTTTACTGTCAGCACTTTTGTAACTGAGGGGAGAAATGATAGATGAAAGAATTTGTTTCTGCCTCATTTCTAGTAGGCATGTAGTAAATATTGCTTAGTGATTTTTTTTTTTTTTTTGAGACGAAGTCTTGCTCTGTCACGCAGGCTGTAGTGCAGTGGCTGGATCTCAGCTCACTGCAAGCTCCACCTCCCGGGTTTACGCCATTCTCCTGCCTCAGCCTCCCGAGTAGCTGGGACTACAGGCGCCCGCCACCTCACCCGGCTCATTTTTTGTATTTTTAGTAGAGACGGGGTTTCACCGTGTTAGCCAGGATGGTCTCGATCTCCTGACCTCGTGATCCACCCGTCTCGGCCTCCCAAAGTGCTGGGATTACAGGCTTGAGCCACCGCGCCCAGCCAATATTTTTAAATGGATAAATTAATCCTAGGATTTGGATTTCTTCTTGGCCAAGTTTCAGTTAAATATACTGTCTAGCTCACTCTTGCTCTTTCCCTTACTTGCTCCTTCTGCTCTCTTTAGACAGATGGGATTAGGATTCTTCTTACTCCCATCTCTTTCTGGAGAAGCCCCTGATGAGTAATATGTCTAAGGTGGCTCCACGTAGGCAACCAAGCCACAGAAATTGTCCTTTTAGGTAGTCAGTTGTTGGATCCTATAGGAGAGAAATCTGTCTCTGAGTGTCTCCTTCTTAGGTGCGGTTAGCACAGTCTAAGGGCTGAGATGGTTCTCAACACCCCACCCATACTTCCAGGCTCTCTGCACCCAAGCCAAGATGATTAAAAAAGAAGCTTTATAGTCAGAATTTATTAGTCAAGTTATTATTTTAGCAAAATTGTTGAAGAAATGATCATTATATCTCCCAATAATATTTAAACTTATTGCTGGGGAAGGTCTTTCCTAGTTTGTCCTAGTAGCCTGCGCTGGTGTTTCATACCCTCCTGTTGCTGGTTGTGTTTGATTAACTCTGTGATGGCAGCAATGGTAGGAACAGTGGTAGGAGTGGTGACAGCTGGTTCTATTGATTGAGCACTCACCGTATACCAGGCATTGTGCTAAGTACATTGTATCCATTATCTCATTTAGTGTTCACAACAACCCTATGAGCTCAGATAACATTATCATCCCCATTACAGAAACTGGAGTTTAACGAAAGGCTGGGATAGATGTTTTCTGAAATTAATGATTGGCTAATGGAGTTGGAGCATTAGTTCATTTTAAGAACTAGAAGCATAATTGTATATTATAATTATAAGAATATAAATTATGAGAAAAAATAAATTTTTTTAATATTTATTACAGTAGTCGTTGTAATTATAGTACACCAAGTGACAGTATGCCAGTTTGATAGACAGGAATATTAGGATGTCCTGTGTTACAGTAGGCTTTTAATTTTATTACTGGGTTTATCCCTTCAGTGAGGTATAATGAGTGTTCATTGATTTGAAGTTTTAAAATTCGAAAGACATGATGGTTTGGACATGGGCTCGGCCTGAATTTACCTTTGAGCTACAAGTGAAAATTAAGGTTTTACTAAACAAATGTAGGAAAAAAATGATTTTCTCCTTAACAGGAGCATATTGTTCTATCCCTCTAGCACTGTTCTCAACATGCAGGTAATGTCAATAGAGTATAGACACTAGTCTATGGTTTTTAGGTTGCTGTTCCTTTTTTTTTTCCTGCTGTCACCCAGGCTGAGTGCAGTGGCAAGATCACGACTCACTGCAACTTCTGCCTCCCCAGTTTGAGCGATTCTTGTGCCTCAGCCTCCTGAGTCACTGGGATCACAGGCATGCACCACCCTGCCTGGCTAATTTTGATATTTTTAGTAGAGTCGGAGTTTTGTCATGTCGGCCAAGCCAGTTTCAGACTCCTGACCTCAAGTGATCCGCCCACCTCAACGTCCCAAAGTTCTGGGATTATAGGCGTGAGCCACTGCACCTGGCCTAGGTTGCTGTTTCAATATAGTTAAATCATCTGTTCGTTAAAGCATGACCCTTATGTTTTATAATTGTTTCAGTGACACTGGTAAACATACAGTTCTTTATTTTTTTATTTTCTATTTTTTTAAATAGAGATGAGGTCTCACTATGTTGCTCAGGCTGGTCTCCAACTTCTGGGCTTAAGCAGTCCTCCTGTCTTGGCCTCCCAAAGTGCTGCGATTACAGGCATAAGCCACCGTGCCAGCCCACTTCTTTAAATATACAGTATTATATGGCCATCTGTGTTTGATAATCAGTGAATAAAAAGTTGTCAGAACATCGTAAGTAAAATATAGTTAGAATAATTCTTTTAAAAATAGAGTGAAAGTAAATATTTCTCATTAGTTTCCCGTTTTCTTACCCCATTATGGCATAAACAGAACAAAGTGGTCAGCAGAGGGTATGTCAGAAAGGTTAGCAGAATATTTTAGATTTTGTTTCTATTGTCATTTAGCTTTAAAGTGAATTATTGTAGGACAACATCTGAAAATATTTTTGGTATGATACTGATTTTTATCTTTGATATGTCAGAATAGTTGAAGAAAAATTAAGTGTGTTGCAAAGACTTTATTTTGACTAATTTAAATTCAGGGAGGATTTACAGAAAAACTGGAATACAGATATATTTCTTCCCATTCTTGTTCACTGAAGGGAATCATCAGTAAATCAGAGGTTCTTTTTAAATACCCAAGTTCGGCCAGGCACGGTGGCTTGTGCCTGGAAACCCAACACTTTGGGAGGCTGAGGCAGGTGGATCACCTGAGGTCAGGAATTTGAGACCAGCCTGGCCAACATGGCGAAACCTTGTCTCTACTAAAAATAGAAAAAAATTAGCCAGGTGTGGTGGTGTGCGCCTGAAGTCCCAGCCACTTGGGAGGCTGAGGCAGGAGAATCACTTAAACTCGGGTGGCAGAGGTTGCAGTGAGCCGAGATTGTGCCACTGCACTCTAGTCTGGGCAATAGAGTGAGACTCTGTCTCAAAAATAATAATAATAATAATTAAGTAATGTCTAAGTTTATAAACTTGTAGCCTCAATCTTTGTGTCTGTTCACTGTCACAGGATGTTTAGTTGATCATGATCTGTTACTTTAGTATAGTTGCTCTTATTTTTATGTTCACTTGGTTTAGCCAAAAGATTATCTTTTCACAAAGTGCTAAAAAGTTAACAACTGAAATGATGCATATACAACCTGAATTTCCTAAAGCAAGAGGTTTTGATTATATTTTGGTGAAACAAAAATAATCTTTAATAAAATTTCTAAACCTTACAGCTAAACTGTGAGGACCAATCTGTTTTCACTTTGATATAGGAGCAACTGAAAATGAAAGATCAGTCATTGAGAAAACTACAACAGGAAATGGACAGTTTGACATTTCGAAATCTGCAGCTTGCCAAGAGAGTAGAACTACTTCAAGATGAACTAGCTCTAAGTGAACCACGAGGCAAGAAAAACAAGGTAGGTTCAAATACAGGCAAGTTAGTGTGACCTTGTCATTAGTAACTGACACCTACAGGGCATCCTGGTTTTAACAGAAGACCCCACTGCCGAATTATTTGTTTGTTTGTTTGTTTGAGACAGGGTCTTGCTCTACCACCCAGGCTGGAGTGCTGTGGTATGATCTTGGCTCACTGCAACCTCTGCTCCCAGGCTCAGTGATCCTCCCATCTCCGCTCCCAGAGTGGCTGGTACTATAGGCGTGCACAACCATGACCGGCTAATTTTTGTATTTTTTAATAAAGATGGGGTCTCACTATGTTGCCCAGGCTGGCCTTGAACTTCTGGACTTAAGCGATCCACCTGCCTTGGCCTCCCAAAGTGCTAGGATTACAGGCGTGAGTCATCATGCCTGACCCTGAATTTTTTTTTTTTTTGAGACAGAGTTTCACTCTTGTTGCCCAGGCTGGAGTGCGATGGCACGATCTTAGCTCACCACAGTCTCCACCTCCTGGGTTCAAGTGATTCTCCTGCCTCAATCTCCCAAGTAGCTGGGATTACAGGCATATGCCACTCCCAGCTAATTTTGTATTTTTAGTAGAGACGGAGTTTCTCCATGTTGGTCAGTCTGGTCTCGAACTCCCGACCTCAGGTGATCTGCCCGCCTTGGCCTCCCAAAGTACTGGGATTACAGGCATGAGCCACCGTGCCAGGCCCTAGCCCTGAATTTTTAATGTTCCATTATTACACCTGGATATTAGGTCAAGAAAGCAGACATTTATTATTAATATATATTAAATGTTAGAAACATTTTTATATGATAGTCAATTTTAAATAATTTATTAGGAGCAAATATACATAGTTGGTTAGTGACCGAGAAGAGACAATGGAATATCTTACATTGCTAAAATTGTTGACATCTTTTGGTTTTACCAGGTTGCCATTAATCCAAGGTTGAGCAAATAAAATGAGGGAGATTGTCAGTGCTACTACTCTTATGAAAGTAGCAGTTGAAACACTCATACCTTAGGTTTGTAAGTTTACTGCAGATGTAATTTCTTAGCATTTATTCTTATGAGGCCAGTTTGGTGTTCTCGTCTTGAGATTTAGAGATGGGTTTTTTTCCCTTATGGTTTTATATGGTGAGGCAAGATTGTTATTGCTCTAAGGTGGATAATCTGGTACTTTCGAACACTGTGATTAAGAGGTTGCTGCTTTTTTTTTTTTAAGTGTAGAGGTAGTGATTGAGTCTTTAAGTCTTGTATGTGTATAGACTAACACTCCACAAATGTATGTATTGAGGCAGTAACAGTAGAATGGGTAGAAGGGAAGGAGAAGGTACACAGTGACTCTGAAGGAGCGCAGTATGGCCAGAAGAGCACAGGCTTCAGATTTAAGCCCAGGCTTGAATTCTTCGGTTGCTTTTAATAAATCTATGATTTTCGGCACAATTTTTAACCTTGTAATCTTAGTTTCTCCATCAGCAAAGTGACAATGAACCTTTCAGGTTTGTTGTGAGGATTCTATGGGATCATGTAAAAGTACCTAGAGCCATATTTCCCATGTAATGAGCAGTTGCCATAGTTATATGTTAATAGTTTTCCTATATGCATTTTGCTACATCGAATAATTCGCTAGAGTGTTAGAGTTCAAATAAAGGAGGCAACAGAGAGGGTATAACATGTATGTATTAGAATCACTCGGGAAACTTTTTCAAGATATACGTGCCAGGCCGGGCACGGTGGCTCACGGCTGTAATCCCAGCACTTTGGGAAGCTGAGGTGGGCGGATCATGAGGTCAGAAGTTCGAGACCAGCCTGGCCAGCATGGTGAAACGCTGTCTCTACTGAAAATACAAAAAATTAGCCCGGCATGGTGGTGCACAGCTATAATCCCAGCTACTCAGGAGACTGAGGTGGGAGAATTGCTTGAATCCAGGAGGCAGAGGTTGCAGTGAGCCAAGATCATACCATTGCACTCCAGCCTGGGCGACAGAGCGAGACTCCATCTCAAGAAAAAAAAAAAAGATGTACATGCCCTGGAAATTCTGAAAGACCCTTGGGGAGACAATAGTCATTTGTACTTCAAACATGTTCTTCAGATTCTTAATATCCCTGCCTAGGACTGTTGAGCAGAGGTTTGGGTGTAATACTTGAGAATTAATTTTAATTAAAGCTCATCAAATTTGGAAGCACTGAGGACCCCGAATATGTCATTCTGCAGTGTTCCTTATGCACTTCTTGTTTTTCAAACATGATGGATATTTAATTTCTTTTTATATGGCTGCTCCATTTTCAAAGGGCTTTTAAATCACTGATTCAAATTAGATTAGTAGGTGACTTCATTTTAAGTGAGAAGTGAGACTACAAAAAAAGCAGAGAAAGGGTGGTGACTGATGTCTGAACACAGTTTCATTGTTAGGCTGTTCCTTGAATAGTCTCAGTTCTATGTATTACATGAAAACAAATGCTTATTATTAGATCTTTTAAATAGTGCTATTCTTCTATGTAGAATGAGTTCATATTAGTAAAAAATTAAAAGAAAGGGATTTTTAAATAATCTTTGAGAATTTTCCTATTCATTTATAATAGCTTTATTTTATATATTTTTTTAACTTAGAAATTTATATGAACTTTTATATAAACTTACCTTTGTGGATGCTGTTACAAAATTTATTACAATTTCTTATGGAGTTTAACAACTCCGACTCATGAAATTGCTGTAATTCTGATTTCCCAAACCAAAAGATCAAATTGAAATTATATTTATGAGCTTATTTTATATTGCTGGAGCTTTCTAGGTCTGCTCCGTTTTCCAACAGAACTACTCATGAATTCATTTGCAAAGAATAGTAAGCCTTATCTGTTCTTTTCTCTCTCTTTTTAAAACTTTCCTCCTCATTACAATATTTGCAGTTGCAACTTGTGTCACATAGGAAAAGTTAAATGATGAACTGTATACCTTTTGCAGGATTGTTTGAGAATGGTGAACACGTAGAAGAGACAAGCTTCTAAGGTGATAGAGAATCTGTGTACCTTAGAATGTTTCTCTAAAGGATGAAAGTTATGTGGACATAACTTTTTCTTTCCATCAGAAAAGTGGAGAATCTTCTTCTCAGTTGAGTCAAGAACAGAAGACTGTCTTTGATGAAGATCTGCAGAAGAAGATCGAAGAGAATGAACGGTTGCATATACAAGTGAGAAAGTCTGTTTTTCCATGTGAATTAAAAAATAGGTCTGTGATCTGCTAATGTGGAAAAGCGAATGCAGCTGGAGTGTTTCATGTCTGCGTGGGTGTTTTAATGCCTTCTGTAGTCTTCAAGTATATATGTCAGTGTCACTTATTCATTTCTTAAATATCACACAATCTTAATGTGGATGTGTGCTTTGAAGTATATTCATTTGTTCAGAAGACAGCAGAATGGCTTTATAATTTAACTGCGAAAGTATACTGAGCATTATTCATTTTATATAGGAAGTAATTACATGTATCATTTAAATGGGAACTTACCAATAATTTTCCATCCCCACCCCCCCCCCCTTTTTTTTTAACTGATGTTTAGGTCTTTAATTTACCAGTGTTTAGTTGGTTTTTATCCCTACTCCTGTTAAACTGTAAGGTCTCTGAGGGTATGAACCGTGTGTGTTCTCTATGTCCAGTCCCAGGACAGTGTCTTACTTATGTCAGGCGCTCAGATATTTATGGAGTGTTGAAAAGTTAGTGCCTGCCCCCAAACCATTGAGCATGTTCTAAGATTCATAGTGGGCCGGGCGCAGTGACTTACGCCTGTAATCCCAGCACTTTGGGAGGCCAAGGCGGGGGGATCATGAGGTCAGGAGATCAAGACCATCCTGGCTAACATGGTGAAACCCCGTATCTGCTAAAAATACAAAAAATTAGCCGGGTGTGGTGGCAGGTGCCTGTAGTCCCAGCTACTTGGGAGGCTGAGGCAGGAAAATGGCGTGAACCCAGGAGGCAGAGCTTGCAGTGAGCCGAGATTGAGCCACAGCACTCCAGCCTGGGCAACAGGGTGAGGCTCCATGTCAAAAAAAAAAGATTTGTAGTGTAGTGTATCCAACTATAACCTCCTGATTTTTTTTTTTTTTTTTTTTGTCAAATGGTAGGAAACACACTTTTCAGTCTTTGAAAACGTTAATCAAGTTTTTGACCTCAGTGTATTTTACATCTTAAGTATTCATAATTCTTTATTAGTATTGGACTCTAATTACAGGAAAGAGCTTTACCTGTTCTAGGAATAACACCTGTTTTAATTTTGATTATTTTATGTGAAAGTTAGCTTAGTAGAAAAGTTATACTCCGATCAATTGAATTCTATGTATGCCAGACATTGTTTAAAATAGAAGTTCATGAGACTAAGAGGTAGGAGGTGCAGGCTTTAGAGTAGGTTTCCTGTGTTCACATCTAAGTTCTACTATATTTTAGCTGTGAGACATTAGACTAGTTATGTAACTCGTTTAAGCTTGAGTTTCCATATCTATAAAGAGGAATAACAGTAGCTACTTCTGATATACTGTGAGGATTTAATGAGATAATGCCTGTGTGGGTTTAACATAGTCAGTGTATGGAACCATATGGAAGTTGCTCAGTGAATAGTCACTGCTGTTATTTTTCTCATTTATGTATATTAGGATATTGTAAGAAGAGAAAATGGTCTTCTCTTTTTAGTTTTTTGAAGCTGATGAGCAGCACAAGCATGTGGAAGCAGAGCTGAGGAGTCGGCTGGCCACTCTGGAGACAGAAGCAGCCCAGCACCAAGCTGTGGTTGACGGTCTTACCCGGAAGTACATGGAAACCATTGAGAAGCTGCAGAATGACAAGGCTAAACTAGAAGTAAGCCCCATTGTGAGAGCACACTAAAAAATAATTACGACTTTTATATTAATAAATTGTCTATGCACTTAGAGTTAGTCATTTCTGGTGAGACTATTGCCTGCAAGGTCTTACTAAGTGTGCTCCTATCTGTAGCCTGAGCCATCTACTTTTCTTTTTCTTCTGAAATTCAGGTAAAATCTCAGACTCTAGAAAAGGAAGCCAAGGAATGTCGACTTCGAACGGAAGAATGGTATGTGGAAACTTGAATTCCAAGAGGGTTCTGAAGCAAGACTCAGAAGACATGAGTTTTGGTTGTAGCAGCTCCTCTGTCCTGTCTTACATTTAAAAGGAGAAAATGGGAGTCATCTCTAGGGTCCTTTTCAATTCTGGGATCTCCGGGGCCCTAGGCGTTCTTGATAGGGTGGCCTGTGTATTAGTCCTCAGCCTGCAAGGGTTTGGGGCTGTGGCAGATAGTGTTCTGGAGCTCCTGTACTGAAGACTGGAGACTTTCTGTTTGAAACTGTTCTAAACAGAAGGGGCCTCTGATAGTCCCAGGAAGGAAAACTGATAATCACCATATCAATCTTTTAATGGTACATTTTGAATAAAATAGAGGTTACATGATCTAATTTGGAGATATATAAATCTTAAAATCAAAATATTAGTAATGCATGGTAAAGGTATACTCCAACATTTATTTGATAATAATATTTTAGTTTTTAATAGGATCAACTAAGTGAATTTCTCATATCAATTTTGTTGCATTGTTAGAATTACATGCATGATTTAGATGTGTACCTGTGTGCGTAATTGAACCAAACCCAGAAATTATCAGCTTTTGAGTTCAAGGGGAAAAGAAGGCTAATATAATATGTACTTAAAAAAAGAGTCTACAGTGATACTAGGGTGAATACTTACGTGTTGTAATGAGAACATTTGTGACTTTGAAGTGGCTCTAAGATTACTTTGAGCTTGGGGAAATAAGTGTAAGGTTGGCTAAGACACTGGGACCATGATAAATTTCTCCAGACTTCCACATCATTCTCCAGAAGTCCCTGGGACTTGAGAAGCCAGGTTAGCATTTTTGTTATCTTCATCTTTTAACAACTCTCTGCCAAGAGTATCCCAAATGTCAGGTGCAGTTCTCTGGAAGTCTACTACCAGCTGTTGAGGTAACAAATAAATGAGGATTCACTCAATGATTGGTGATAATGTGGTTTTGTATTTTTTTCTTGCAGTCAATTACAGTTAAAGAATCTTCATGAAGATTTGTCAGGTAGATTAGAGGAATCCTTATCAATCATCAATGAAAAAGTACCTTTTAACGATACAAGTAGGTGTTATGTATAGTTTTCCATTATTTGTAACTTTGAATCTCTCTGTGGTAGCCAACTAATTAAAGTAATTTCTGATCTTTTGGGCAAAAAATGTAATTGGCCCAACAGTGGATTGCTTTCTTTTTGTTCATTTGATCAGCCGTGGCAATAATATTTAACAAGATGATTTTAAATTGTCATGTAACTACTCCAAAGCCAGTCTGCTTGGAAGAAGCCCAAATCCACATTTTTTGATTGCATGTATTTAGCATTTCCCAAGGTAAAAAAAAAACCTGTACATAAAATAGTTGAATATTTGTACAAGAAAAATTGTTGATTGGGGTAGGGGAAATGAGGCTTGGTGGTGGGAGTTAAATCTTCTCAAAGTCATGTCTTACCCCTTGGTCAATTCCCAGCGATAGCTAGGAAGCTGACTTGGTTAAGCCTTGCTTCCTGTGCACCCTGGGAATGGTTTGGTAATTTACATTCCCAAGAACAGCAAAAAGGAAGTTAAAAAATACTACTTTACTTGTATAATAGGTGCCAAATTTGCAACCTTTAGGTAGGAAGTCAAAACCTCAAAAGCAAAGAAAAAATTTGCTTGTTTGGATTTTGAAACTTACATTCAAATTGATGCACATTTCCTTTTTCTGTAATCACATGATTGAAATTAATATTTTATTTCCCCTAAATTTGTTTAGGGAAGACCTAAAAAAAGAGGAAAAAAAAAAAAAAGAAAAATAGCAATTCGATTTAAGATTAAAATCAGCCCATGTCATCATTATATCAAAAATTTAAACTCCCCCTTGAAAATAACACCTGTTTCTAGCTTCTACATTAATGTAAATACTACTGGATTCACTGGATTTGAAATTGTGGCATTACATTTTCCCTTTAAGCCTTGTCTCAATCATTAGGTTCTAATAATTTCCTTCTGAATCATGGATTTATCCTTGCTTTTGTAATACTAGTTGTCACCCTGTTTTAGGTCCCCTTCATGTCACATGTGGATTATTACTTTTAGTCCTGAAATATTTAAAGATCATTTGCCGAGTGCCTAGACAAGTCGGTAGCTGGTGGTGTGGTGTGGGGAAGCCTTCCCAGAAAAAGGGTGCTTTGAGCTGGGCCTGGATGTGTGAGCAGGTTTTATTGGGCAGAGATAAGGGTAAAATCTAAGGAATTACTTTGAAGTATGGTATATAGGACAAAAGGTGTCATCATGCCCTCAGGAGCAGTAATCCAGTATGACAGGAGGCTTAGGGTGGGTGGTATGTGCAGGGCAAGGACATGTTAAGTTCTGAAAGGTAGGGTGGGACTGGACCCTAGTGTTCTGGGCTAAAGACGGGGAACTTAATTCATAAGGCCATGGGGTTGCTGGAGAAGTTTTTGAGCCAGGGAACATCATGTTGCTATATGTGTACTCACAAGGCTAATCTGGCAACAGAGTGTAGATTGCCTTGGAGTGGGACAAGGGAGTCAAAGACTATTGTGATGATAGTTCTGGTGTGCTATTATGGAGACTTAGCCTGGGTTGTTAGGGAGACGTGGAAGATCTTGTGGAAAGAGAGGGAACAGATTGGTCCTTTCAGGGAGACAAGGGAGAAGGAGGCAGTGATGGGGAAGATGGTGATGCAGCTGACCGAAAGAAAAGAGGTAGGAGCAGGTTTGTGGGAGAGACAACGAGGTTAACTTTGTTGTTGTTTAATGTTCTGACAGATGGGTTCATATGTATCTATGTAACTGTTGATGTATGCCTTTCTAAATGAAAGACTAGACTTCAGGAGAGAAACTGATGTCAACACTATTGGGCTGGAGGAGCCCTCATGTTGGGAGTGGTGGGCGCACAGTGCAGTCAGGCTTATGCAGGGTCCTTGGTGAGTTCTCCATCCCAGTGATCAGGAGGCGGAGAGGAGCTGTGGAAATGGGGTGAGGTAGAAGCTGGAGAAGGGAGTTGTAGCAGTTTCAGCCTGATGGTGCAGGTCATTCTGCACATTGCTGTAGAGAGGTCGGAGGGTGATGCAGCAAGGCGACTGGGTTTGGTGACTGGGTTTTGTGGCCTCAAGGGGACTAGTATACTTTGCGAGGAGTGCTTCTATGCAGGGTGTAGGTTGGCACTAGATTGCCAGGACAGGGAGTTGAGGTGAATGGGTGCTGAGGAAACAGGCAGAGCAATGCTATTTTTTGAGCAGTGGAAATGAAGAAAATGGAGAAGCATGAGAGCCTGACAGATGGGCAAAGTGAAAGAAAAGGCTGCGTGTGCTGGGGACAGGAGTCAGGGCAGAGATTTAAGTGTGATTAGTAATGGAAGAGACTCACTGTGGAGACAGAGTTAAATGAGCTGCAGCAAATGCTTTATTTGTAGTGAAGAGATACTGAAGATAGAAGCAGGGAGTGATTATGTCCTAAGGTCCTGAGGGGATCAGAAGCAGAAGGGCCCAGGAGGACGGTTAGCTGAGGAAAGGATACGCAAGCAGTAGACCAAAGTGGAGGGTGGGGAGTGTAAGAACTCTTTTGCTTTGGCTGTGATTTTCTTGGTAGAGTAGGGAGAGGCCATCCTATCCATTGGGTAGCAGGGAGTAGAGGAGGAATGATATTAGGAGCTTAAAATAGAAAAGGTTTGGGATAGATGTCATGGGAAATAAAATAGGCACAAGGCAATGAAATTGTGGATTACTGAGTAGAGTTGAAGCCCCCTGGAGTTAGGCAGAGTAAATGTAGTGGACCTTACTTGGGATTTGTGTTAGCAAAAGCGTTGTTGAAATAATGGACCAGGCTGGGAAGCAAAACAAGCAAGGCTGAAAGATGGCTGATAGAAGTATCCTGAGGTGTAGGTGGACAGGAGACCAAGCTGGTAATGCATAGCCCAGTGAGTAGCAATGAAGACATAAGAGGGAACTGGGTGAGTATGCCACAGGAGCATTCCAAATTGTATTTTGGGACTGGGGTCATTCTGACTGAGAACCTGGGCAGAGAAGGGCAGGTTTGAGTGGCTGAAGGGATGAGTAGAGATGAGGAAAGATGCAGCTCATTAAGGAGGAGGTTGAGGAGGTATGGATAGGTGTGAGGAAGCTGCCAGAGGTTAGCGACAGACCAGGATAGAGAGGAAGACTGAGAAAGATAGTGATGCCATCCAGGAAAGTTAGGATTGAGTCATTGGGATCCACAGTGGCAGACAGTGATAGATTTTTCCGGTAGTGTCGTGTCAGGAAAACAGTGGTATTTTTTGCTGATTACTGTGGTGGCTTTGTGGAGGGTTATTTTAGAAGGGAGAATGACTGAAAACAGCAAGAACATCATGAGCCGTTCTAAGTAGTCTTGATAAGCCCGAAAGCAGTGTTTGACATGATTTCTTAGAAATGGAAACACCGGATTTGTTTGGGTTTTTTTAAGCCTGAAGTTAAAAAAAGATGGAAAGTATTACTTTATCTGAGAAACCACTGATTCTGTGTAAATTCTGTTATTCTGTATTGTTCATTATTTTAAATTCTTATGCAAAGCTGATTTTGCTTCAGAGCATTCATTATATTGCATTTAAGCTGGTATATGTGAAATGAGAGACTTAATGTACATTATTTTTCTTTTGTAGAATACAGTCAGTATAACGCTCTGAACGTTCCGCTCCACAATAGGAGACACCAGGTAAAGAATGAAGTACATGTTTTTATTCTCAGTTATGTATACATCAAACTTTCCAGAAACAAGAATTAGTTGTTTGGAACTCTGTTTAGTGCATTCTGTCATTGCGTTTAACTGTTGCGTTACGTGTTTCTCATACATTTATTCAAATGTAGCTTGCTTTTTATTACATTCATAAGTAACACAGATTTTTGGTGTCTTGTCTGATAACATTAGAAATAAGTTATGAGATGCATTAATGGTTTGAGCCATACTCTTTTGTATGTTGGTAGGCCTATATTATACTTAAGTGTTCTGGGTTAAGTGCAGGAGGTGTATTTGCTATACTGGTGGCTTTCTAATTTACTTAGATAGGAATATTAAAATTCAAGTGGGAGCAGATGAATTTAAATTAAGGAATAATCACACTAGGATTCAAATGTTTTCTCCAGAACAGACTCAATAAAGTTCTTTTAGGATAATAATTTGAGAGTTGACCTTAACTGTGTAGTTTTCATTTTAAAGCTGAAGATGCGAGATATTGCTGGGCAGGCCCTGGCTTTTGTTCAGGATCTTGTGACGGCTCTTCTAAACTTTCATACCTACACAGAACAGAGGATTCAGATTTTTCCTGTTGATTCTGCCATCGACACTATATCTCCGTTGAATCAGAAGGTAAATTTAATTCAGAATACATTTTGTTTGCCCTGAAAAAAATAGGTAGATATTATTTGTTTTCGGACCTCTTCTGTGCACCATCCAAGAACTGCAAAGGACATGAAAAAAACCCAAAGTCATAGTTTTTACTCTCAAAATAAAATATGGCAAAAATGGAGATTCTTAAGAAATTAAATACTACGGAAGTGTATTAGTCTGTTTTCACACTGCTGATAAAGACATACCAGAGACTGAGCAATTTACAAAAGAAAGGTTTATTAGACTTAACAGTTCTGCGTGGCTGGGGAGGCCTCGCAATCAAGGCGAGGAGGAGCAAGTCACATCTTTCGTGGATGGCGGCAGGCAAAAAGAGAGCTTGTGCAGGGAAACTCCCATTTTTAAAACCATCAGATTTCATGAGACCCATTCTCTATTGTGAGAACAGTGCAGGAAAGACCCACTGCCATGATTCAGTCGTCTCCCACTGGGTCCCTCCCGTAACATGTGGGAACTATGGGAGCTAGAAGATGAGACTTGGGTGGGGACGTAGAGACAAACCATATCAGGGAGGTTTTTTTTCCTTTCTTTTTTTTTTTTACTTGAGGCAGAATCTTGCTCTGTCACCCAGGCTGGGGTGCAGCAGTGTGATCTTGGTTCACTGCAGCCTCCGCCTCCTGGACTCAAGTGATCCTCCCTCTTCAGCCTCCCAACTAGCTGGGACTACAGGCGTGTACCACCACACTGGCTAATTTTTTTTTTCTTTTTTTTCCCTATTTTTAGTAGAGCCAGGGTTTTGCCAGGTTGGCCAGGCTGGTCTCAAACTCCTGACCTAAAGTGATCCGCCTGCCTCAGCCTCCCCAAGTGCTGGGATTACAGGTGTAAGCCACTGTGCCTGGCCTTAGGGAAGTTTTTAAAAGACCTCAGTGTGAGCGAGTGAGTGTTATGGCCAGTAAGTGGTATGAGATCACCAGGGAATCGCTGTAGGCGGTTATGTCTGGGAAAGATTCTTTGGGGATTTGAATGGGTCTTGAAAAATTAGCAAGGTTTGAATAGGAGAGGAGAAGTGGGATACACTTTTTCCCCCAGAAGAGAATGATATGA
Source organism: Colobus angolensis palliatus (assembly GCF_000951035.1). Classification (NCBI taxonomy): domain Eukaryota; kingdom Metazoa; phylum Chordata; class Mammalia; order Primates; family Cercopithecidae; genus Colobus; species Colobus angolensis. The sequence goes on along the minus strand of NW_012114599.1, from coordinate 528,526 downwards.
ACAAAATCATGAGTAGGAAAGCATAGGGAGTGTGGGTGTTGGGAACAGGGTGAGGCATGGGGAGGGAATAATGAGCAAACTATCTTGACTGGAATGTGAAGTCCTCAGAAAGGGAGGAATGGGAAGTAAGGTTGAAAGAGAAAAAATGGCTCCAGATTCTAAAAGGCCTCTAAGGGCAGGCCAAGACATAGACCTTTACTTTGTTTGTAGGATTGAGGCCTCTATAGCTTTTTGATCAGGGGGTGACATAAAAGTGCCATTTTATTGTTGGGAAAATTAATTTGCTCGCATTTCTCTCCCTGATTTAGTGTAACTTTCATCATTGGGCATGTTTAGGAGTAAAACAACCTGTGTGGTATAGTTGACCTTTTTCCTTCCTGCTAAGTTATGGAGTAGGAGACAAACTGCTTATCCAGTTGAGCTTGGGGGGCATTTTCAGGGTTTGTGAAGTTCAGACAGGGTTTAAAAATGTCACTTCCTTCAGTCTGTGTGCTTTTTTTGAGCCATTAGAATTTGCTTCTTTCTTTCCCTTTTTTCTCCCCTGCTAATTCTAAAAAACAATTGAAGGTAGCTTACAAAATTTCATTTAACTGAAAAGGATAAAATAAATGTTGTGAGTATATTAGCTATGTATTGCTATGTAATAAATTACCCCAAAACTTAGTAGTTTAAAACAACCAACATTTACTATCTCACAGTGGCTGTGGGTCAAGAATGGAGGAGCTAGTTAGCTGGCTTATGATCTCTCATGAGGTTTCAGTCAGGATGTCACCAGAGCTGGGGTGTTTGCATCCCTGGTGGCCCACTCACATGCCTGGTGAGTTAGTGCTAGTTGTTGGCTGGGAACCTCAGTTTCTTATTGCCTGGCTCTTTGAGTGTCCTCATAAATGGCAGCTAGCATTTCTCATAGCGAGCGATCTAAGAGCAAGGTGGAAGCCACAGTGCCTTTTATGACATAGCCTGGGTAGTCACACATCATCACTTCTCCAGTATCATATTGGTCACACAGACCAGACCACCTTGAAACAATGTGAGAGGGTAGTACACAAAACCAAAAATACCAGGAGGTGGGGACAATTGAGACCATCTTAGAAGCTGACTCTCCCAGGGTGGAAATTGAGGGAAATTGCTATACATGTGTGCTCTAAGTGCCTCATGATGTGGCAGTCTGAAATGTGAGTCATGCCGTTCATCCTACATAACCTGATTCTTATTCCCTGCTTCTTTTGTGCATCATGCAGTATTTTCAGGGTTTGAATAGTGTTTATGTCTGTGGTTCCCAAGAGTTGGACTCAGGAGTCAGACTTCCTGGGTTCCCAGTCCATTTCTGCCACTTTCTCAGTTATGTCCTCTTGGGAAATACACTTACTCTCTCTGCACTTCAGTTTTCTCATCTTTAAAATGGGAGATAGAATACCTGCCTCACAGGTAAGCGTATTTGAGGATTCAATAAGATAATACATGTAAAACACTAAAAACAGTGCGTGGTGTGTAGTACTAGCACCCAATAAAGATTTGGTCTTAGGATCATCATCGTTATGCTTTACACATAGGAAGCCATCAGTAGGTGCTTGGCTTTCATCAGTTTTGGTCTGACTCTACACATCTATTGAAGTTTGTAAAAATTAAACAGTGGGCCTTTGAAATGTTCTTTAATATCACTGTGGGAGAAAGCTTTCAGAAGACCTGGATAGGGAAGACAGTACTGCAACAGTTTAATGTAGTTATGCTTTCTTTTATAGTTCCTGTAATATTAAAAAATATTTTCTGACCAGACACAGTAGCTCACACCTGTAATCCTAGTACTTTGGGTGGCTGAGGCGGGTGGATCGCTTGACCTCAGGAGTTCAAGACCAGCCTGGGCAACATGGTGAAACCCCATCTCTACAAAAAAATACAAAAATTACACCTGTAATCCTAGTACTTTGGGTGGCTGAGGCGGGTGGATCGCTTGACCTCAGGAGTTCAAGACCAGCCTGGGCAACGTGGTGAAACCCCATCTCTACAAAAAAATACAAAAATTACCCAGGTGTGGTGACTTGTACCTGTAGTCCCAGCTACTTGGTGGGCTGAGGTGGGAGGATCCCTTGAGCCCAGGAGGCAGAGGTTGCAGTGAGCCAAGATCGTGCCACTGCATTCCAACTTGGGCAACAGAGTGAGACCCTGTCTAAAGAAAGAAAAAATAATGTGTGTGTGTATATATATGTGTGTGTGTGTGTGTGTGTATGTAAAAGTCCATCTTCACACTGCAGATAAAGACTTGAATGACATATCCGAGAATGGGAAGAAAAAGATTTAATTGGACTTATAGTTCCATATGGCTGGGGAGGCCTCAGAATCATGGTGGGAGCAAAAGGGGCACTTCTTACATGATGGCGGCAAGAGAAAAATGAAGAAGAAGCAAAAGTGGAAACCCCTGATAAACATGTCAGATCTTGTGAGACTTACTCACTATCATGAGACTAGCCCAGGAAAGACTGGCCCCCATAATTCAGTTACCTCCCGCTGGATACCTCCCACAACATTAGGAATTCTGGGAGATACAATTGAAGTTGAGATTTGGGTGGGGACACAGCCAAACCATATCAATATATTGAATAGTGTATACACACACACACACACACATATGCTAACCAGTGTTGGATAGTATATTCCATCCAATACTGGTTCTTTGTCCATTATTGGAATTTTATTTTAGCTTGTTGCCATGTTATACCCACATAGTGAGAATCAAATATATTAATCTTAATTTGTTTGAAACATTTCATTACTCTGAATAATTCATATATTTCTCAATACTTTACCTTTGGTGCTTTGACCTATAAAAGATCCTATGTGATTTTTCTAATGTCTATATTATTGAAAGAGATTCAGAAACCATTTGTTAAAAGACGACTGGAGTGCTTAAACCTGTTCATAGCATCATAAAGTAGACCTTTAGACTTGTAAGCTTAGAGTGCATTATGTTATACAGCTCTAAAGATTGAAGCCCAGAGAGATTAAGCAAGTTACCCAGGGCCATGTATCTGTGTAGTTTGTAGTGGATGGGGTCAGTTGAATCACATTTCTGCAAAATGAGATCTTATATTTCTATACTGAGAAATTGAAATTTGAGCTATTATATAATATTAGATAATTGAGATATTTAATAAATGAAAATAATCTTTTTGCCTATAAATTTTCCAAATGCCTATAGGATTTTTTTTCTGAAGCTCTTCATACTTAATTAGTCCCTTATAAATATTAAGGTTATCAGTGACAGTTATAAAAAGTTTTTAAGCTGGGCATGTTGGCTCACACCTGTAATCCCAGCACTTTGGGAGGCTGAGGTGGGTGGATCACCTGAGGTCAGAAGTTCAAGACCAGCCTGGCCAACATGGTGAAACCCCATCTCTACTAAAAATACAAAAATTAGCTGGGCGTAGTGGTGTGCATCTGTAGTCCCAGCTACTTGGGACGCTGAGGCAGGAGAATTGCTTGAGAACCCAGGAGGTGGAGGTTGTGGTGAGCCAAGATCCCACCACTGCACTCCAGCTTGGGGCACAGAGTGAGACTCTGTCTCATAAAAAAAAAAAAAAAAAAAAAAAGGTTTCTATATCCTCTTTTTGATAATTACATCCTTGGAATTTGTTAACCCCAAATATTGTATACATTTAAAATAAGCTGTCCTCAGTAGGCTTGTTTTTTAAAAATTGGGTATATAACACAAACATTTTTGTCATACAGTCTTGATTTTCAAGTCTTTTTTGTTTGTTTGTTTTTATACTGGGACCCCTATGGAGAAGCAGGTGTTCAGGGAAGCTGACCTGTTCGTCCTAGGTTCTAATGCAATATTCCCTCCCTATTTCCTCTGATGCCTGGTTATTAATTGTGTCACCCCTCTTCTAGTTCCTCGATTTAGAATGGGATAGGGACTTGGGGGTATCATCTGGGACTATTAGAGGGGAGCATCTGTGTTTGGCTTTTAAGCCAGATTTCCAAAAAAAATGTTTCCAAAACTTGAGTACAGGAGTTTGAGGCTGCAGTGAGCCATTATCAGGTTTATAATTTAGGTTTATAATTTGGTGGGTCCATTTAGAAATGTGTTGATGTTTGTTACTTTCCAGTGATTTAATTCACAATACTTTCCCTCCTGTTTAGTTCTCACAGTACCTTCATGAAAATGCGTCCTATGTCCGCCCTCTTGAGGAAGGAATGCTTCATTTATTTGAAAGTATCACTGAGGATACTGTGACTGTCTTGGTAATTTTCTTCCTTGTTTTACTTCTGGGAACTGGGAGCTCCTTTTTGTCCAGTAGCACTTTTAACCTTGAAATTATTTTTCTTTTCCAGGAGACAACTGTGAAATTGAAAACTTTTTCAGAACACTTAACCTCCTACCTATGTTTTCTTAGGAAGATTCTTCCCTATCAGTTAAAAAGGTAGTTACCCCCAGAGGCCAGGGAACTTGGGAAATTGTGGGTGTAACCTGATCTGGGCTGGCGTTAATAAAATAGTAAAATGTGCCTCTTGTCATCTGCCTGACTTTTCTGCTCCACAGTTAATTTGCACTTCCATGAAAAAGGAAAGCATGGTTGAGCAGCATAAACTTAAATTTAAAAAAGTTGAATTTTAGTCTGTCAGTTATGGATTTTCAGTTGTTCTCTGCTGTGGTTACCATTATTATCCTTTTGCAGTTAACATCTAGATGGGCGTTAATAATAGTTTCCTTCTACTTTAGGATCTATAAACTTTAGGTTTCTTTGAAATGGCACATTTTCTTATTTTTGTTGTTAGTGACTTGTTATAAACTAAAAATCTTGTCTACTCTAGCCCTTATAGGATATGTCATTTAGTAACCTTTGATATTCTACCTTAAGTATTTCTAGAAAGGCAGAAAAAATAATACATATTATTGGAAATTTGATAATATTGCTTGTAAGTTTTGATACTTTTGGTTTAAAACTACCAAGACACCTATTTCATTTAAATCTTTCCATTCTAAGATTTAGCCCTTTTTTTAAAACAAACAAACAAAAAAGATCAGGCACAGTAGCTCATGCCTGTAATCCCAGCACTTTGGGAAGCTGAGGTGGGTGGATCACCTGAGGTCAGGAGTTCGAGACCAGCCTGGCCAACTTGGGGAAACCCATCTCTTCTACAAATACAAAAATTAGCCGGGCACTGTGGTGCATCCCTGTAGTCCCAGCTACTTGGGAGGCTGAGGCAGGAGAATTGCTCGAACCTGGGAGGCGGAGGTTGCAGTGAGCCAAGATCGCCGGAGTGCACTCCAGCCTAGGCAACAGAGCGAGACTCCATCTCAAAAAAAAAAAAAAAAATTTTCAAAGAACAATACAACTGGAACATAAGAGAAGTAATATTTTATAATAAAATAAAATTTAGAAAATAAGTAGGTTGGCCAGGTACAGTGCCTCATAAAACTAAAATAGTAAGCTTAGCATCTCAAACATAAAATTTTGTTAAAAAAATTAATATATATTAAGAGACATCTTCTCTCCTAATTCTAACCTTACAAGGTATTTCAGTAACCAAATTCTATGATTTGTGCATATGATAGGATATTGGGAAATACTGGGAATCAGATAATTATGGCTTAAACTAATCATTATGAACTAATAGTTTTATTTTAGATCCTTACATGTTATAGTTCAGTATAAAGAATTTTTGAAAATCAACTCTAGAAGTTTAATATTAAAGGTGAATGTAACTTTGATTTGGCTTATGTTTAAAAAGAATCTGTTCAAGAACCATTGCACAAGTATTTACTATTTGAAAGAGTTATGAATTTTATCTTGCTTCATTTTTTCCACGATTATATTTTTTAAAACACTGAATGAATTCTTTCTTAAGCTAAGATTTCTACTTTTGGAATGTTCTGTCCCATATGCTTTCAGCCCTGCTTCATGAGTTACTAATATTTTTCGGCAATTTTGGGGGCATTGATTTAAATACCACTGTAATTGACAAGAGGACCTGTTGTTTAGCAGTAAATGGGCTTAGAATGGAATGAAGCTGTCTGCTATAAATAAAGTAGAAGAGAAGTTGCAAGGGAGAGGAAATGAATATGATTATGATTCCTATGCTGCCTTTTCTGGCTTTGTCTAAAAACCTTTTTTTTTTTTTTTTTGCTTGATTACCTCCACATTTTAAAATGAATAGCTAAGATACTACATTTTTAAAAAACCTTATAATTAAGTTTTCCCAAGTAATTATTTAAAATAAAAAATGGTAAAATGCATTTTATGAATGTTAAGCATTTACTTTTAAGTTTGAGCCTCTAGATTGTAAATCTGTTTGGCTTTTGAAAAACTGTATATACTGGAAAAGATTTTCTAGATTCTCTTGCTAGTGTAAGTGTTAATAATACCAGTTCCAGTTTAATTCGTTTTCTTTAGGAATTTAGTCTGTGAAAATTTTTTCCTGTAAATATTTTAATGATTTTTAACATTTACAATATTTAAAAATGTGGCCGGGCACGGTGATTCACACCTGTAATCCCAGCACTTTGGGAAGCTGAGGCAGGCGGATCACCCAAGGTCGGGAGACCAACCTGGCCAACACAGTGAAACCCCATCTCAACTGAAAGTACAAAAATTAGCCGGACATGGTGGTGGGCGCCTGTAATCCCAGCAGCTCGGGAGGCTGAGGCATGAGAATGGCTTGAACCTGGGAGGCGGAGGTTACAGTGAGCCGAGATTGTGCCCCTGTACTCCAGCCTGGCAACAGAGCGAGACTCCGTCTCAAAAAAAAAAAAAAAAAACGAAAAAGAAAATTAAAAATATTCTAATGTTTTGTGCTGCTCTCAGGATGGAAAGATAATGGACATGTGCCTTTTTATCTGTTACTCCATTTAATTCTCTCTTATTCCATTGGTATTTGCAGCAAACAGTGTATGTATCATGATGTAAAAAAATGGAGCCATACAAATGAGATCAAATTCCTTTTTCTGCACTTTCTCTCTTTGGATATAGTTATTTGAGAATTTAGTTGGCTGCTAATAGCTAATTGAAAATTGTTTGGGATGCTCACTTCTTGAAAATCTGCCTATTCCTAGTTTAGAAGAAGAATGTGAATCCTCTCTTTGCACATCTGCGTTAAGAGCCAGGAATCTAGAGCTGTCCCAGGACATGAAAAAAATGACAGCTGTGTTTGAGAAGCTGCAGACTTACATAGCTCTTCTTGCCTTGCCAAGTAAGTGTGTTTGTTGCTTAGGGGTCAACTTCAAGGACTTAAGAGTACAAGAAGCTGGAAAAGGGAGATGGTTTAGCTAAGTAGAGTGAGAGGAGCATAGGATCTGGTGTCAGGAAAACTTGAATTCAAATACATTTTATGACCTTAGGCAAAACTCTTGAGCTCTCAGGACTTCTGGTTTTCCATTTATATGATGGAGTTAAATGTTGTGATTATTGAGTTAAATTAAGAATGTACGGCGGGGCCAGGTGACTCACACCTGTTATCCCAACACATTGGGAGGCTAAGGTGGGAGGATTGCTTGAGGTCAGGAGTTCAAGACCAGCCTGGGCAACACAGGGAGACCCCCATCTCTACAAAAAATTTAAAAATTATCCAGGTGAGATGTGGTAGCACTTCCCTGTAGTCCCAGCTACTCTGGAGGCTGAGGTGGGAGGATCACTTGAGCTAAGGAGGTCAAGGCTACAGTGAGCTATGATCACACCACTGCACTCCAGCCTGGGCAACAAAGCAACACTGTTTCTGAAATAAATAAGTAATAAAAAGAAAGTGTGTAAAATGTCAGGCATTGAACATGCATTAAATATTAATTCCCTTCCCTTCCTTCCTCTTTTTTGTATGGAAAGGAAAAAATCGTAAGAATTTTTAGCAGCTTTCCAACAAGTAGCATAGGAGAGCTTTAGTAGTAAAAATGCCATTTGTTCCCGTTTGGCCTAATTTGAAAAAAAAGTATTTTCAGGGCTGGTCGCGGTGGTTCACGCCTGTAATCCTAGCACTTTGGGAGGCTGAGGTGGGCAGATCACCTGAGGTTAGAAGTTCGAGACCAGCCTGACCAACATGGAGAAACCTTGTCTCTACTAAAAATACAAAATTAGCCGGGCGTGGTGGTGCATGCCTGTAATCCCAGCTACTCGGGAGGCTGAGGCAGGAGAATCGCTTGAACCCGGGAGGCAGAGGTTGCAGTGAGGTGAGGTTGTGCCATTGCACTCCAGCCTGGGCAGCAATAGCGAAACTCTGTCTCAAAAAAAAAAAAAAAAAGTATTTTCAGGTAACTGAATGGAGCTCAGTTTAAATGACATTTTTAAGAATGCCATAATTTTTCTGGTACTATGATTTTTGGTTTAACAGCATTTTTGTGATGTAATTTACATACCATACAATGTGTTAATTTACAATTCAGTGGTTTTTAGTATATTCACAGGAGTGTGCGTTGTCACTACAGTAAATTTTTGGAACATTTTTATCACCCAAAGAAGAAACCCTGTGTATTTTAGCTGTCGCACTCCGATTCCGCTGTTCCACCTCTCCCTAGCCCGAAAGCCCTAGCAATTTACATTCTGTCTATATGTTTGCCAATTCTACCCATTTCATATAAATGGAATAATATAGTATGTAGTCTTTTCTGACTTCTTTCATTGAGCATCATGCTTTTTAAGATTCATAGAAGTTGTAACATGTATCAGTACTCAATTCCTTTTTATTGCAGAATAATATTACATTTTATGGATGTATCACATTTTACTTACCCATTTGTCATGTAGTGGACATTTGGGTTGTTTCTACCTTTTGGCTATTACTAATAATGATGCTGTTGACATTCATGTACAAGTTTCTTTGTGGACATCTCTTTTCATTTCTTTGGGGTGTATAACTAGGAATGGAATTCCTGGGTCATGTGACAACTCTGCTTAACTGTTTGAGGAGCTGCTGGAGTGTTTTCCAAAGTACTGTACCATTTTACATTCCTACCAGCAGTGTTTGAGGGTTCTAATTTCTCCACATCCTCTTCAGTGCTTGCTATTACTTGGTTTTTTGATTTTAGCCATTCTGGTGGGTATTAACTGGTATCTCGTTGTGGTCTTCACTTGCATTTCCCTGATTGCGAGTGATGTTGACTATGTTTTAATGTACTTCTTGGCCATTTATATATCTTCTTTGGAGAAATGGTTATTGAGATCTTTTCTCCATTTTTCAGTTAGGTTGTCTGTTTATTATTGAGTTGTAAGAGTTCTTTATGTATTATACATACAAGTCTCTTACTGGATATTTGATTTACAATATTTTCTTCCATTTTATAGGTTGTCTTTTAACTTTCTTGATAGTGTCCTTTGAGGAACAAAAGTGTTCAATTTTGATGAAGTCCAATTCTCCATTTTTGTTGTTGTTGTTGCTGATGCTTTTGATGTCATATCTAAGAATCCACTGTCAAATCTGAGGTTATGAAGACTTACCCTATGTTTTCTTCTAAGAGTTTTATAGTTTTAACTCTTACACTTCGGTTTATGATTAATTTTGAGTTATTTATTTATTTGTTTGTTTATTTTTAGACAGAGTCTCACTGTGTCACCCAGGCTGGAGTGCAGTGACACACTCTCAGCTCACTGCAAACTCCGCCTCCCAGATTCAAGCGATTCTCCTGCTTCAGCCTCCTGAGTAGCTGGGACTATGGGTACGCACCACTGCACCTGGCTAATTTTTGCATTTTTAGTAGAGATGAGGGTCTCACCATGTTGGCCAGGCTGGTCTCGAACTCCTAGCCCCAGGTGATCTGCCTGCCTCAGCCTCCCAAAGTGCTGGGATAACAGGCATGAGCCACCGCACCAAGCCTCATTTTGAGTTAATTTTTGTATATGATGCCTGTGGCTATATAGTTGTCCCAGCACCATTTGTTGAAAAACCTGTTCTTTCCTTATTGAATGGTCTGGGTACCCTTGTGGAGAATCAGTTGACTGTAGATATATAGATTTATTTCTGGATTCTCAGGTCTGTTTCATTGATCTGTCCTACACCAGTACCATAATATCTTGATTATTGTTGCTTTATACCAAATTTTGAGATCAGGAAGTGTGAGCCCTCCTACTTTGTTCTTTTTTTCCAAGATTGTTTTGGTTATTTGAGGTTCCTTGCAATCCCGTATGAATTTTAGAATCAGCTTGTGTCGATTTCTACAAAGAAGTCAGTTGGGATTCTGATAGGGATTTGCATTGAACTTGTAGATCATTTTGGAGAGGGTTGTGAGTTGAATTGTGTCCCCCAAAATAATATGTGAAGTTCTAACTATCAGTACCCGTATGTGTGATCTCCTGTGGAAATAGGATCTCTGCAGATGTCATCAAATTAAGATGAGTTTAATCCATCAAATTAAGATGGATTAAAGCGAGTCCTAAATCCAATGAATGGGATCCTTATAAGGAGAGAGAGATTTGGAGACAGAGACACAAAGAATTTGGGATTTGGAGACAGAGACACAAGGGGGAAGGCCATATGAAGACAGATGCAGGGATTGGAATTATGCTACCACAGCCAAGTAACACCGAGGGCCAACAGAAGCTGGAAGAGGCAAGAAAGAATTCTCCCTTAGCGCCTTTGGGGAGAGGCGCTTGCCAACCCTTGCCAACACCTTGATTTTGGACTTCTGGCCTCTAGAACTGTGAGAGAACAAATTTCTGTTGTTTTAAGCCAACTTGTTTGTGGTACTTCATTAGAGCAGCCCTAGGAAATTAATACAGGGAGTATTGTCATCTAAGCTTAGTCGTCTAATTCATGAACACGGTATGTTTTCCCATTTATGTAGCTCTTTAATTTCTTTAAACACATCTTCTAGTTTTTAGCATATAAGTTTTGTGCCATGATGTTGCTTCTCAGAGGATTCAGCCTTGGGCATGCACACAGTCACCCTGGGATGACGATGGTGGCAGGGCTCTCCTTCACTGTCTCCTTCCTTGATCACACCCAGGTTTAAGCTCCGCTGATTGCTGATTGATTGCTCTCATTTTCAATATGCTGTGGGGCATCAATTGTCTATTCAGGGAATCAATTCAGTTTGGGCTCTTTTATAGGTATACTTATAGACCTAGCGTATGCCTAGCAGGGATAGTTTTTTGAGATCAGTGTTGGAGCTTCATTCTGACCCCAGGAAGGCTCTTGTTAGCTATTTCTGTTTCTGGTTCTCTCTGGTAAACCAGCCAGCCCACAGTTTAACTTATATCTCTAATACATCTACCAATTTCTTTTTCTTTGCTTTCACCACAGCTGTAATTTTTTAGAGTACACCCTTAGGCTTGAACTTCTCCACACCCTATTACAAATTAAGTCAGTTCCTTAAGAAGAGATTCAGAGCTGTTGTTCTAAGGCTTGCTTATCTCCTGGGCTAAATCTCTGGGGGCTGGGGACAGTGGTCATACTTTTCTCTAAGTGGCACCCCCTTGTTAGAAACTGAGCACTTAGTGGAGGGGGTAGGCAGCAGCCCCCGGTCTCTTTGGTCTGCCTCTTTCATGGTGGAACTCCTGTTGATGAGCTGGGGCAAGGGTGATCAGGGCCCCACTTTTCTTGTCAGCACCATGCCCAAGGTAGAGCCTCCATCCTAGGAGTAGGGGCTGGGTGAAAGAAGGGAACGTTCCCCGCCTCTGTCCACACTTGCTCAGAATTTAGCTTCAGTAACAGGTAGCTGGGAGCAAGAGGAGAAATCTAGACCTCTCTAGGAGTTGGGAGAGAGGAAGTCCTGTATTCTTGGCTATACCTATTGGGAATGGAGTTTCTTTCTCCCTGAGCTGTGGGAGGGAGGTAGTGATTCTTGGTTTAAATACCATAGACTCTCACTGTTATTACTGAGTTGTTACAGATTTTCTTGAGTAAATCATGTGCTGTGTTGCCCTTAGAACCGTTTCTAGAGACTTTGATTGTCCTTTTTGCAAATTTTACCAGTTTTGCAGAGGGCAAGCAGGTCCACAGAGCTCCTCATGCTGACATGGCAGAAGCAGAACTCTGTGATATTTGGGTAAGAGTGTTTTAGCGATGTTCAACAAATAATGTGTAGGGAATGAAAAATGTCTTATGTAATAACAAGGTAAAAATTCACAAAGACTTTCGTTTTACAAAAAATCATGACAGACTTAATCCTGCCTAACAACTGAATTTTGTTTCTCAACCATTAAGAAATATTTGTGGACGTAGGAGGTGCAGATCATTTAGATGTGTTTATGTGTATCACCATTATGTCTGAATGTATCTGCCAAGATTTTAAGAGCCATTATTTCTAGCATATTACAAGCAGTCTTCATTCTCTGTCTTCTCAAAAGTAGAGGGGTACAGTGGGCAGTCCATTTTTCAGGAAAATACTTAGATTTGTGATTTTGATTTCCTAGGTACAGAGCCAGATGGACTCCTTCGGACAAACTACAGTTCTGTGTTAACAAATGTTGGTGCTGCTCTGCATGGATTTCATGATATTATGAAAGGTAGGCCTTGAAAAAGAACGTAAGCTGAAAATCTTTGCCCAACTTCCTTCGATCTGCCTGAATAAGATTTAAACAAACACTGCCAGGGGTAATAGACCCCAGATAAAGGCTTAGTAGCATTTGGCTTATGTTGAGTGCACAGCTCACTGCCTTCTGCTTTTCCCTTCTGCTTTATTTCTGGAGGTAAACGAAGTGCTGAAGAGAAATCCTTGTGTACAGTACTTTAGCCAGAAATACATTACACTGACTTTAGGCGGGTGTGTGAATTATACGAAACCAGACATGCTATTCAGAGGCCTCTTGCAAAATACATTGCACTTCTTAGAGCCCAAGCACAAAGGAATTGAGGAAACCAAGGCTTCAAGTCCCCAGAAGGAATACACTAACTTTCCACCATCCTGTGCATTTTAATGTTTTAAATGCCTTTTAAAGTCCTGTCTTATTGGGCATAGCCATAAGAAATGAAAGTCTGGTTTTACATTTTGGTCAGTTTTCAATTGCTTCTGTGCCCCTAAAAATGTAGTCTGCTGAAAGGCTGAGGGGAACCTTTTAAAGCATTTCATATGCTTCTTAGTGTGTGATTCTGAGTCCTGACTAATCTACAACTTTGCAATTGCTTGTAGGTTTTTTTCCCGTTCTTTTCCTTTTAGAGACTGTTGGGGTAGGGAAAGCAGGGGAAGGAGAAGAGGGACAGGAGCAATCATTAAGGACTATTGGAAACAGTCCAGATGCCTAGATGATTCATTGTGTTTAGTTAACAATTAGTGACCAATTACTAATTGCACAGAATTTTAAAATTATTTTTAAAACCCTAAAGCTGTGTTTCATAACATGGAAAAGAGGGATATATTGGGGGACCTGATCTGTGGCACTGGGATTCATTCTTAGTCTCAGCAGTATTACCAGGCACCAGTTTACCATTCACACTAGAGTATGGGCCTTTCTATGGGTTGTATTCAATTATAAGGAACTTTATAATTTTTTTGAGATTGAGTTTCACTTTATTGCCCAGGCTGGAGTGCAGTGGTGTGATCTCCGCTCACTGTAGCCTTTGCCTCCTGGGTTCAAGTGATTCTTCTGCCTCAGCCTCCTCCATAGCTGAGATTATAGATGCACACCACCATGCCCGGCTAAGTTTTGTATTTTTGGTAGAGATGGGCCTGGCTGGTCTTGAACTCCTGACCTCAGGTGACCCACCTGCCTTGGCCTCCCAAAGTGCTGGGGCTATAGGCGTGAGCCACTGTGCCTGACCCCAATTATAAGGAACTTTGAATGTCACTGTACTTACAGAATTAGCCTTGGTTTCAGAAATCATAAGTTGGATAGGCAATATGGGTGGTAGTTAATGATATTCAACTCCAGTCCTAAAGAATTTAGTTTGGTCTATAGAAAAATCCAAGAGATGTTGCTTTTTTCCTGTGCGGCTTTTGGTTTGAGGAGCCAAGACTTAGTTGTAGTCCTCTCTTCCAGAATTTTACTTAGCCTAGAACCAGGCCATTGAAACCTCAAGTACCTCTGTAGCTACAAGTTTTTTAGTTTTGTTTTAAAATGTTTCCTCTGCTGGCTGGGTACAATAGCTGACGCTTACAATCCCAGCATTTTGGGAGGCCAAGTGGGAAGATTGTTTGAGCCCAAGAATTTGAGACTAGCCTGGGCAACATAGGGAGACCCTGTCTCTACAAAATGAAACAATAAAGTGAAAAAAAATAAATTTTCCTATGCTAATACAGGTTGAGCATTCTTAATATGATAATCTGAAATCCAAAATGCCTCAAAATCTGAAACTTTTCAAGTGCCATCATGACACCACAAGTGGAAAATTCCACACTTGCCCTCACATGACATGATAAAGTTGTAGTCAAAACTTAGTTTCATGCACAAAATTATTAAAAATATCGTACAAAATTACCTTCAGGCTATATGTATAAGGTATATATGAAACATAAATGAATTTCTTATTTAAACTTGGATCCCATCCCCAAGATACCTTCTTATGTATATGCAGATATTCCAAAATCTGAAGAAATCTGAAGTCCAAAACACTGCTGGTCCTAAGCTTTTTGGATAAGGGATTCTTAATTTATTGGATGATAGCATGGTCTCAGTGTAAACAGAGGGATTTATAAAAATATGTATCCAACATGGAATTAAAACAGGAGTGACTTAATTATTTAACAAGTGGCATTTTGTTTTGTAAAAGAGGAGTATATGTAGTCACTTCCAAATGTTGAAGGAGCTGAGAAACCAAAGAATGAGGCAGACAAATCCACTTTGTTGGTATAGGGTGATTTATTGGGGTAGTTTATAGACAGAAGAATGGTGTTGGGGCAGTCATAAGACAGGAAGGTCTTTGTACTGCAACCTCCGAGGCACAGGGATTATATCTTGAGGGAAAAGTACATGTGCTCTGGAAGGAATGTGTAAGTGGGTATAGCATCACAGCCTATGATTTTTTGTAACAGTATCAAGGGTTGTTTTGGAGGAAACTTATAGTGAATAAATGTTTTTATATAAAGAGTAATATATCAACTAGACATTTTGGAGGTATTCCCAGACTCGGGGTTAGCCAGAAGTTATATAGCAGATTAGCATTTAAAAGAAAGACACTGTTTTTTTTTTTTTTTTTTTTTAATGATTTCGACTTTATTCTAAAGTGACTATAGTATAGTCTGTAGTTGTAGTTATGAAAATATATAGACCAATGTTTCCCAAAGTTTAGTATATATACACATCATCAGATGACTTTTTTTTCCCCCAACTTTTATCTTAAGTTCAGGGGTAAATGTGCAGGATGTGCAGGTTTGTTACATAGTTAAATGTGTGCCATAGTGATTAGCTGCACAGATCATCCTATCCCCTAGACAGTAAGCCCAACATCCATTTGTCATTATTCCTGATGCTCTCCCTCCTCCCATCCCCCACCCTCCATCAGGTTCCTGTGTGTCTTGTTCCCTGGCATGCGTCCATGTGTTCTCATCATTCAGCTTCCGTTGACAAGTGAGAACACGCAGTATTTGATTTTCTGTTTCTGCGTTAGTTTGCTGAGGATAATGGCTTCTAGCTCCATCCGTGTACCTGCAAAGGACATAATCTCATTCCTTTTTATGGCTGCATAGTATTCCGTGGTGTATATGTATTATATTTGCTATAAAATAAAGATACTTTTTTTTTGAGATGGGTCTTGCTCTGTCACCCAGGCTGGAGTGCAGTGCTGTGATCTTGGCTCACTGCAATCTTTGCCTGCTAGGTTCAAGCGATTCTCCTGCCTCAGCCTCCTGAGTAGCTGGGACTACAGGTGTGCGTCACCATGCTGACTCATTTTTTTGTATTTTTAATAGAGACAGGATTTCGCCATGTTGGCCAGGCTGGTTTCAAACTCCTGACCTCAAGTGATCTGTCTGCCTCGGTCTCTCAAAGTTTTGGGATTATAGGCGTGAGCCACTGCACCTGGCCCAATGTCAAAATCCGAAAATTCACAGGAAACCATAAAAGGGGCCTGAATAGCCAAAGCAAACAGCTCAAACAATAAAGCTGCAGGCATCACATTAACTGACTTGTACTGCTTTATAAAGTCATTTAGCAAAGTAGTGCACATAGTATTTTACCCTTCTCTACCCTCTTCCTTGTAATGTACAATGAGAAACAAAACAGAGTACACATTGTTCCAACCCAAAGTGCTGGGATTATGGGTGTGAGGTACCGCACTGGCCAAGAGTGTCTTTATTTTAAATGCTAATCAACCATGTAACTTCTGACTAACCCTGAGTCTGGGAATGCCTCCAAAATGTCAATTTAATATATTACTCTTTCTTATTTTTTATTTTTAAAATTTCTTTTTTTTATATAGAGGTGGGGTCCTTCTGTGTTTTCCAGGCTGGTCTCAAACTCCTGGACTCAAGTGATCCTTCTGCTTCAGTCTCCCAAAGTGCTGGGTTTACAGGCATGAACTACCATGCCCAGCCTAATATATTACTCTTTATATAGGAATACCTATTCACTGTAAGATTCCTTCAAAACAAACTTTGATGCTATTACAAATCATAGGCTGTGATTCCTGTAGCCACCCACACATTCCTTCCAGAACACGCATACTTTTTCCCCAAGATATAAGCCCTGTGTTTGGGAGTTTGCCATGCAGTGATCTGTTTTGCAACCACCAAAGACCATGCTTCTGTCTGTAAGTTCCTCCTAGTAAATCTTCCTATACCAATAAACTGGATTTGCCTGCCTCCTTCTTTGATTTCTCGGCTCCTTCAGCATTTGGGGGTTGTGCTGCAAATACAGCCCTTTCAAGGAACATATTCTAAGTGATAATTGTTTGATCTTTAGTCTCAGAGGTCTAAAGTTGGTAGACTCATGGGAAACATAAAAGGAAAAATAAATCTATGGTCTAAGCCACATGATTCTTTTGTACATTTTGGAGTTAAAATTTAATGTCAAGAAACACTCTAAATAATTAAAAATAAACTTTTTTTTTTAAGACAGAGTCTTGCTCTGTTGCCTAGGCTGGACTATAGTGGCATGATCTTGGCTCACTGCAACCTCCTACTCCTGGGTTCAAGCAATTTTTGTGCCTCTGGCACCCGAGTAGCTGGGATTACAGGCACATGCCACTACACCCAGCAATTTTTGCATTTTTAGTAGAGATGGGGTTTTGCCATGTTGGCCAGGCTGGTCTTGAACTCCTGACCTCCAGTGATCTGCCCACCTTGGTCTCCCAAAGTGCTGGATTACAGGCGTGAGCCACTGCATCCTGCCAAGAGTAAACCTTTTGATTGCGAGAATGACTATAATCAAGCTACAATAGCATTGTTCTTAGTATTGTCCTTTTTTCATGAGTACCTCAATTACCATCAACCAAGATTGCTTACCAGCCAAATTGTATTATTATAACATTGTATACTTCCAGTAAAATATTGAATAAAACTGATGTGTAGAAAAAAAATGTTTGTTAGGGATGAGCAAGTTCTGTATGCAAAAAGCATTCAGTACTTATAGACTGTTGGTGGGATGTCAATTAGTTCAACCCCTATGGAAAGCAGTATGGAGATTTCTCTCATTTTTAGAGTTCTAAAAATAGAATTACCATTCGACCCAGCAATCCCACTACTGGGTATTAACAATCCCACTATTATGTTCACCATTTGGCTGATGGGCTCAATAGAAGTCCAAACCCCAGTATTACACAATATGCCTGTATAACAAACCTGCACATATACTCCCTGTCTCTAAAATAAAATATAGAAAACATAACAAAAAACATTCAGCATCCTAATTGAATTTTTATATACTTGGACATCTTATGACTATATTGAGGATAATAATTTCTTTTCAAAAATATATTGAATGTAATACTAATGTGCCAATTGGTTGATTCCTTTTCTGTGACAGCTGTACCATAGTAATGTAATATGTTAACAATAGGAAAAACTGGCTAACGGGTGTAATGAAACTCTAAAACTATCCTAAATCAAAGGCGTATTTATACAAGTGTATATAAATATACGAATATATTAATTATTTTTAAATTCCCTAGTTTTAAAATATTAGTGAAAATAATCTCATTCATGGACCATAGTAATCTTGAGTTAAAACATCATGATCATTTCAGGTTAAATCTCAAATACTATTTCTTTGCAAATAGTCTTATTTCCTCCATTAATTATCTATAGTCTAAAATCAACTAAATTTCTTGATTCTGAATGAATGATATTCTCTGTGTACAAAATGGCTATAAAAATTTTCATGTTTTGTGATTTATGTATATATATATAATTATATATATTAGCTAATATATACAATTGTATATACAATTAATATATTATTAACTAATATATGCAATTATATATAATATAGTTAATATATATGTGTATATATGTATGCCTCTTCTATGCTTTCCTAACTACAGGCCTTTATTGTAATATCCTTGGACTGGAGACGGTTGCACAGGAAGCCAGGCACTGGAGTATCCAATCCATATTTGGCTGTGCAGATATCTCTCATTGCTAGTTAGGGTGTGCACTAGAAAACTAGCTACGGTCCAGTAAGGATTGTGAGACATTGTGGTTGTGTTGGCTATTCCTTTCCAGCCTCTTGGGTTGTTTATATAAGTACAAGATCTTTTCTCCTTGATGCCTGTTACACTATCAAAACAGTGGTTTTTAACTGGTAAATACTGGTCAGGATCATTTACCCAATGTTAGAATTAATACTCCGATGAGGAAATCTTGGTAGCTGTGGTAAGGACAACCAAGGTGATGTTCAGAGATCCTTACTTCTCTCTGTTCTTTCCATGTAGATTTGTGACCTAATTGATATTCAGTGCAATCCTGACACTTGAGACCATTCTTTGTCAAATTTACTTTATAAATTTAGAAGAATAGATGTGAGAAATGAATGGGGTGGTTATCTGTATGTGACTTACATATAGACAATAATGAATTTTCATTTAATTGGTTTTATAGATATTTCCAAACATTATAGTCAAAAAGCTACAATAGAGCATGAACTTCCAACAGCAACACAGAAGCTGATAACAACTAATGACTGTATCCTGTCATCAGTAGTGGCGTTAACAAATGGAGCAGGAAAGGTAATTCTTTTCTGGCTTATATTGATGTTAAAACTCTTAAATATATGCTTTTTTTCTGAATGACATAGGAACATGGATCTGTAAAAGGATTTTGGAATATAAGGGTTTAAGGTAAAATAAAGCTATCTCCCTTTCCTCTGCTTCCTACCCAGTATTTACTCTGACGTATTATTTTAAGAGAGGGATCTCTCGCTATGTTGCCAAGCTTGACTCAAACTGCTGGACTCAGGGGAGTCTCCTGGGTGGCGGAGACTATAGGCACATGCACTGCATGCTGCTTCCCTACCTAATGTTTAAAGCAATATGACAATGACTGTTGAGCATTTGTCTTGAGTGTATAGATCACTCCCTGTTTATGTTTTAATGCAGTATTGGATGATTAGAAGATTCTAGGTAGTCTCAATATAGATCCTTGTGTATATGAAGGGTCTGCCATATACAACACTGGGAACATACAAAAAAAGAAAACAAACCCACCACAATATACGTTCCATTAATATTTTGTTTTTTTCCTCCTAGTGTTTTTGTATTTTTTTTTTTGGTAACACTTGTGATAATACTACCTCTGTGGTTTTGTATCTTAACAAGTACTTTAAAGTGACTTCAACGTGTGTCTTTTCGTTGAACCTTTAGTAGTAGGTCATGATCGTCTGGATCATTAAATACTTAATTTTCACTGTAAACTGACTAAAGTGCAGTTTCTTTAAGAATCCTTTGATAAGCCAGGTGCAGTGGCTAACACCTATAATCCCAGCACTTCGAGAAGCTGAGGCGGGAGTATTGCTTGAGCCCAGGAGTTCAAGACCAGCCTGGGCAACATGTCAAGACCTCATCCCTACAAAATTAAAAAATTAGCCAAGCATGGTGATGTGCGTCTGTGGTCCCCGCTACTTGATTGATCCAGGAGGTTGAGGCTGCAGTGAGTCGTGTTTGAGCCACCACACTCTAGCCTAGGTGACAGAGCAAGACCCTGTCTCCAAAAAAAAAAGAATGTTTTGGTCATGGATATTCCTGTTTCAGCAGAAGTTAGATTCTCAGAGTGTGCGTTCATGTGGCTGTCATCAACAACTTTAATGATTAAGATTTCTCTGAGAATGTCCTACATGTATAAAACCAAAAGGACTGTGTTCAGAACTACCTTAGCCCATATATTTCAACAGACTGAGCGTGATTTCCAAAGGAAATGCTTATCTCTCTGTCTGTCTTTATATACTATTCTGGTTCTGACAGGTTGACCATAATAGGAACAAATATTCTTCAAGTGATTTACAAGTCAGAAATGATCATAAATCATGTTAGACATTCCAGTGTCATCTTTTTCAAAGTTGAACTGGTCTTGTGACCACTTGCTATAGTGTGGGGTCATGATTAAAATGTGTTATCTTTAGATTCTGTCAGCTTACAGATCTATGTGGACAGGATTCCTGAGCCAGAGGACCATCCCCACTGCCTTCTTTTTCACCTCCTTCATCCATGGCATGCCAGATGCTTTCGGAGGATAATCCTAAATTTGATTCAGTTGAGAAAAATTCTACAAAGAGAGAATGTTGGTATTTTATGAATCTTTGTATTTGCCAACTGTTTTTTTTTTTTTTTTTTGAGACAGAGTCTCGCTCTGTTGCCCAGGCTGGAGTGCAGTGACGCCATCTCAGCTCACTGCAAGCTCCACCTCCAGGGTTCACACCATTCTCACGCCTCAGCCTTCCGAGTAGCTGGGACTAAAGGCGCCCACCATCGAGCCCGGCTAATTTTGTTTTTGTATTTTTAATAGAGGCGGGGTTTCACTGTGTTAGCCAGGATGGTCTCGATCTCCTGAGAACTCTGAAATAATTAAATACTTGTATATTTCGTAATTTATTTTAGCTTTACTTTGCCTGAAACCATAAAATGTCATCTCAAGGAAAGGTATCTGATCTTCACTCTGGAATTTTAATAAATGGTTTTCAACTAAAATATTTGAACTAATGTTAGTTGGTGTCAGCTTAATACTAAATACTTAGCTGATATAATTTGATTAACCTAATTTTACAGTTCGTAATTTCTTTAAGAACCCAGTAGAAGAGTGTAGTATATTCATATTAAAGAAAGTCTGGAAAATGTAGAAATATTAGAAAAAGGAAAATAAACCTCACAATATACTACTATGATCCAAATGCAAACACTGTGTGAATCCATGTCATTCACAAGGACTATATAGCTCAAGATTTTTGGAATCCTTACTTTATTGAATACTACCTAACACAGAATTTCATTTGATACAGTAAAATATCAGTGAAAAATATACCTTTCAGACCATTAGTAATTAATTTTTGACCAATTTTTGCCAAAGTAGAATACTCTGTTTTACAAATTACTTTTTAAAATTTACCAAACTACAATATTCTTTAATTTATACAATACTGTAACTTTTCTAGCTAAAGCATTTAGCCAGAATGGGAGGCTCAGGCAAGAGGATTACTTGAGTCCAGGAGGTTGAGGCTGCAGTGAGGCCTCCTACCTCAGTCTCCCAAGTAGCTGGGACCACAGACGCACACCGCCATGCCTGGCTAATTTTTCAGTTTTCAAGAGTTGAGGTCTTGCCATATTGCCTAGGCTGGTCTTGAACTCTGGGCTCAAGCAATACCCCCACCTCAGCCTCAAAGTGTTGGGATTACAGGTGTGAGCCACCGCACCTGGTTTATCAAAGGATTCTTAAAGAAACTGCACTTTGGGCCAGGCACAGTGGCTCATGCCTGTAACCCCAGCACTTTGGGAGGCCGAGGTGGGTGGATCACGAGGTCAGGAGATCGAGACCATGGTGAAACCCCGTCTCTACTAAAAATACAAAAAAAATTAGCCGGATGCGGTGGCAGGCACCTGTAGTCCCAGCTACTCGGGAGGCTGAGGCCAGAGAATGGTGTGAACCCAGGAGGTGGAGCTTGCAGTGAGCTGAGATCGCGCCACTGCACTCCAGCCTGGGGCGACAGTATGAGACTCCATCTCAAAAAAAAAGAAAGAAAGAAACTGCACTTTGGGCTGGGCATGGTGGCTCACCTGAGGTCAGGAGTTTGAGACCAGCCTGGCCAACATGGTGAAACCCCGTCTCTACTAAAAATACAAAAATTAGCTGGGTGTGGTAGCTCACCTGAGGTCAGGAGATCGAGACCAGCCTGGCCAACATGGCAAAACCCTGTCTCTACTAAAAATACAAAAATTAGCCGGGTGTGGTAGCATATGCCGGTAATCCCAGCTACTAGAGAGGCTGAGTCAGGAGAATTGCTTGAACCCAGGGGATGGAGGTTGCAGTGAGCCAAGATCATCCCACTGCACTCCAGCCTGGGCGACAGAGTGAGACTCTGTCTCAAAAAAGTAAATAAAAAC
>NW_012114599.1:493368-506096 GCF_000951035.1 Colobus angolensis palliatus | reverse complement strand
CAGAGCAAGACTCTGTCTCAAACAAACAGACAAAAATACAAAAATTACCTGGGTCTGGTGGCAGGCATCTGTAATCCCAGCTACTCAGGTGGCTGAGGCGGGAGAATCAGTCAAACAAACCCAGGAGATGGAGGTGGCAGTGAGCTGAGATCATGCCACTGCACTCCAGCCTGGGCAACAGAGCGAGATGCCGACTCAAAAAAAGAAAAAGGAAAAAAAAAGGAAACCACACTTTGGTCAGTTTGTAGTGAAAATTAAGTATTTAATGATCCAGATGATCATGATCTACTATTAAAGGTTCGATGAAAAGACACATGTTGAAGTCGCTCTAAAGTACTTGTTAAGATACAAAACCACAGAAGTAGTATTATCACAAGTATTACCAAACACTAGAGATTCAAAATCATGGCTCAGAAAGTTACAGCAATAGATCTTTGTGGCTGCTTACATAGAGTTAAAACAAATGTTAAATCTGTAAATGACGGTCTACTGAATTTTCAGTCTTTCTTTTCTGTATTTGTAATTTATAAATTGAGATTTATAGAATTAAATTTAAATGGAGGTTACATATTCAAGATACTATGCTGTATCTTCTGTTAGAATATGAAATATTCGAAGTTAAAATACAAATGGAATCTAGAAATCCAAACATGGATATTTTAAGAACAGCGGCAGAAATCAATGAGGTAAAGAGCTCATGAAAGTCACCTACAGAATAAATGAGTATCAGTCTTGGTTTTCAGGAAGAATAGAAATTGTCTAGAAAAGGACATGTCAGAAATTTGTTCTATTTATACTGGTGTCCTCTTTTTATTATAATCCATTGCCTAGGTATTCTCAAATAAATAAGTGTGGGCTTTGGGGCAGGTGTTGGAATTTCATTTCCATTTCTGTTCTCAACATCTTTAAACTTTGCTGCAAAAACTATTAGATATATATTTTAGATATATTGTTGGAAAACAAAATCTATTTTCTTGTCACACACTGTTTAGATTGCATCCTTCTTCAGCAACAATTTGGACTACTTCATTGCTTCACTGAGCTATGGACCCAAGGCAGCGAGTGGATTCATTAGTCCTCTTTCAGCTGAATGCATGCTCCAGTATAAGAAAAAAGCTGCTGCCTATATGAAGTCTTTGAGAAAGGTTTGTTAGCTGCTGTTAATGTTTAAATCACAGGAAACATCAGGAATCTTTCTATAGAATGGCAAGAGGTTTTCTGCAGTTTATATTGCTGACATTTTATATGATATTGGGGTGCAGGTTGTTGGTGGGTGTTGGGGGAGGACTGTGGGGAAGAGGAGGTGACAGGACTCAGACTTTACCTGATAAGCAGCATTGCCTATATTCATAGGTCATGTTGGACTCATGTCCCAAGTGCCTGATAGAGTGCCTGGGGTGAGGTAGCCAGGCAAACAGTAAATATTGAACTTCAGAAACTCTTAAACTTGTGGAAACAGAAAAAAGAGAAATATGTGTGTGACTTTTTTTCTGAATAAGAATATGTGGTTGTTGCAAAAAAAAAAAAAAAAAGAAGATACTACAGTACATTAAGAAGAAAATTGTGGTCACCTGTAATCCTACCACCCAACTGTAGCTACACTTGACTTTGTTAGAAAACAATATATTTATATCCAAAAAATGTTAGTATATGTTGTAAGAGCACGTGCACACACATACTATAAAAAGCAGAATGTATTTAGGTGCGTGGACTGTTGTATAATTTTTTTTCTCTTAATGCATTGAGGATATATTTATATATATCTCAAAAATTGTATCTGTAAAATACATGACTCAAGGGACATCATTAAAAAAGAATGAAAGAAATAGGAATAATAAAATATAAAATATAATATAAATTACTATTTTTTTTTATTTTTTAGCTGCTCCTTGCGGAGCAGGGCTAACTTACAGACAGTGCATCCAGAGCTGCCAGCTGTCATCATTATTTATAGTGTTTCCTTCTGTAAATGTGTAATTTAATTAATTCATTGCTGGTAGATATTTAAGTTGTTGCCTGTTTTTCACTGTTACAGTGGAGTGCTACAGTGGATATTCTTGCACATGCAATTTGTGCATTTTACTTTTTTCTCTTCATTTCTTTAAACATTTTAACTATGCAGTGCATAAACACGTTCTTATATTAAATTCGATCATTACAGGTAAATTATAATCCCTAATTCCAGTTCCTCTCTAGAGGTAACCATAGTTATCAGTTTGATGTGTAACCTTTCAGGCTCTTTGAGCATTTATAAGCATGCAATCTATAAACAATACACAGAATTTTTCTTCCTTCCTTCACTTTTCTTTTGTTCTTTTCTCCTTTTTTCTTTTCTTGTCTTTTTTTCTTACCAAATGCGTGTTTCATTGTGCAATTTGCTTTTTTTCTTTAAAATAGTGATTTAGAGACTGTCTCTAGCATTACATGTGGTACTCACTATATTCCTTTTAGATATGTCATAGAATTCTATAATATGGATGTTCCATAGTTTGTTTAGGTTTCTCTTAATTGGTAGGCATTTAGGTTAATTCCACTTTTTTGCCATTACAATAATACTGCAATGGATAGCCTTGTAAATGGTTCCTTGGGCACATGGGTGGAATATGAGAAGTAGAATGTTGTAGGCCATGTGGCTTGTACATTTTAAGTTTTAATAGTAGTTGCCAGTTGTCCTTCAAAATGGGTACTCTGAAGGATACTTCCCACAGTATAAAAGCTACCTGTCTCCCAATGTGAATTGCTGGTTCAAAGTCTGTGAATGTTTCAAATTTTGGCATGTTTTTCCAGACTATACTCCAGGGAGGTTACCTATTTATAGTTTGCCAGTAGTAGAAATATGAATTTAACCCATGCATTTAATATTTGTCCATCTCAGAAGTTTCTTGCTGTTGTTTTGGTTTATATATCTTTGCTTGTTAATGAGATGGAACATCCTTTCGTGGTGACAAAGTGAGACCTTGTCTCAAAAAAAAAAAAAAAAAGTCAAAAATGCATTTAATGTACCTAATCTACCAACCTAGCCTGCCTTAAATGTGCTCAAAACATTTACATTAGCCTACACTTGGGCAAGTCATCTAACATAAAGCCTATTTAATTTAATTAATTTATTGATTTATTTTTGAATCAGAGTCTTGCTCTGTCACCCGGGCCAGAGTGCAATGGTGCAATCTTGGCTCACCACAACCTCTGCCCCCTGGATTCAAGTGATTTTCCTGCCTTAGCCTCCCACAGGCTCCTGCCACCACGCCTGGCTAATGTTTTTTGTATTTTTAGTAGAGACAGGGTTTCACCATGTTAGTCAGGCTGGTCTCAAACTCCTGACTTTAGGTAATCCACCCGCCTCGGCCTCCCAAAGTGCTGGGATTACAGGCATGAGCCACCGTGTCTGGCCTTATGTATTTATTTTTGAGATGGCGTCTCACTCACTCTGTCACCCAGGGTGGAGTGCAGTGATGCAACCTCTGCTCACTGTAGCCTCTGCCTCCGGGGTTCAAAGGATCCTCCTGCCTCAGCCTCCTGAGTAGCTTGGATTACAGGTGTGTGCCACCACACCCAGCTAATTTTTGTAGTTTTAGTAGCATCAGGGTTTCACCATTTTGGCCCAGCCGGTCTGAAACTCCCGACCTCAAGCCATCCATCACCTCAGTGTCCCAAAGTGCTAAGATTACAGGAGTGAGCCACCAATCCCGGCCAATTTTATAATAGTGTTGAATATCTCATATAACTTACCAAATACTGTACTGAAAGTGAAAAACAGAATGGTTGTATGTATGAGTATTCAAAAGTATGATTTCTACTAAATGCATTGATTTTGCACCATTGTAAAATCATCAGTCGAACCAAGGTAAGTCAGTGACCATTTATAATTGTTATAAATTCTTTATTATTTTTCCCTTGTTTTTTTCTTTTTGAGATGGAGTCTCCCTCTGTTGCTCAGGCTGGCATGCAATCGTTCAATCTCTGCTCACTGCAACCTCCGTCTCCCGGGTTCAAGTGATTCTCCTGCCTCAGCTTCCCTAGTAGCTGGGACTATAGGCGTGTGCCACCACACCTGGCTAATTTTTATATTTTTAGTAGAGACAGGGTTTCACCATATTGGCTAGGCTGGTCTTGAGTTCCTGACCTCGTGATCTACTCGCCTCGGCCTCCCAAAGTGCTGGGATTACAGGCGTGAGCCACCGTAGCTGGCCTATTATTTTTCTTTTATAAAATTATCTTTCTTTTCACATGTACTAAAGAAAATAGTCTACTTTGACATACATCTGAACTTATTGTCACACCTCGTTTAGCATTCTTTGTGTATGTTGGATGCAGGGGAGGGGTGATACAATATTTTTTCTTTAATTCTTATGATGCTTTTTTCATAGCCCCTCTTGGAGTCTGTGCCTTATGAGGAAGCACTGGCAAATCGCCGAATCCTTCTCAGCTCTACTGAAAGTCGAGAAGGCCTTGCACAGCAAGTATGGCACTGAGAAACTCATGGAAATTGTTGAAGAACAGAAATGTTAAATCCCCCAAAGAAAGTTTTTAAGATATGTAGAATGATTCAAAAGTCTGCATGAAAAAAATGTGAAATGAATTGTTTAATACATACTAAAAAGCAAATGGACATAATTTGTTGAAAAACATGTTGACACTCTAAGTCATCTTGATTCAATTGGTGTTATAATTGGAACTAAAGTACTATCGACACACTTTGGCCATGATGATTAATTCTTTTTTTAGGTACTAGATTTAAATGTCTGAAATACTAAAGTACAAGAGGGGCAAGAGCTAGTGACTCTGAGTTATTTTCATTTCTTAAAGGAGCAGGAATGAAAAATTTGCAGTATTTAGTAGTCAGTTGAATTTGGGGAGCGGGTGGGAGTGGGAGGCACCGTCTTTTTCAGAAAAAAAGGAAAAAAAATTATATATATATATTTGTCCATGGTTGCTGGCTCGTAACTGCCATAGTCCTTGTTGCAGTAAATGGAATCTCTCTCTCGGATCTTCTCTTGCCCTCTTTTAATTTGCCTAAGGCAGGACTCTAATCTGACTATATGGCATTATACGGCATAAGACCCTCATTCTAGAGGAGGTCTTGCCCCATACCCTAGAGGAAGAAATGCTGCTGCACAGAGAAGAATCTAAACAGACAGGGCTTATTGGGTTTTGTGGGGGTTTTTTTGAGATGAAGTTTCGCTGTCTCCCCCAGGCTGGAGTGCAGTGTCGTGATCTCAGCTCGCTGCAACCTCCGCCTCCTGGGTTCAAGCAATTGTCCTGCCTCAGCCTCCAGAGTAGCTGGGATTACAGGTGCATACGACCATGCCTGACTAATTTTTGTATTTTTAGTATAGACAGGGTTTCGCCACATTGGCCAGGCTGGTCTTGAACTCCTGACCTCAGGTGATCCCCCTGCCTTGGCCTCCCAAAGTGCTGGGATTACAGTCATGAGCCACTGTGCCCAGCGGGGCTTGTTGGATTTAGATCCAGTCACATTGCTTCGTGGTTGTTAATTATGCCTATCCAGTGCAGTCTCCATAAAAAACCCAGGAGGGCAGGATTTGGGAGCTTCTGAATAGCTGAACACATAGAGACTCTTGGAGGGTGGCATGCCCAGGGAGGGCATGGAAATTCTGCACATCTTCCTCTGCTTCACTCTAAATCTCTTAATCTGTATCCTCGGTAATAAGCCAGTAAACATGTTTCCCTGACTTTTGTGAGCCACTCCAGCAAATTAATCAAACTCAAAGAGGGAGTCATGGGAACCTCAGCTTAAAGCCGGTTAGTCACAAGTTCTCAAGGTCCAGACTTGCGACTGCTGTCTGCAGGGGAGGCATTTTTGGGAACTGAGCTCATAATCTGTGGGATCTAACACTATCTCCATGTAGATAGTGGTGGAATTAAATGGGAGGACACCCAGCTGATGTCCACAATAAAACTGACTACTTGTTTGTTGGTGGGAAATATCCCCACATATTATGGGGTCACAGAAGTCTTCTGTATTGATTGTTAAAGTGTGAGAACAGAGAAAAAACGATTTGAGAGTTTTTCGTAGCAAAGATTTACCTTAAAAATTACTAGGACCTTAGAAGCCTTCCTCATGCCCATTTCCAGTCACTACTCTCCTCTCCCCCAAAGGTAGGAGAGTAGTGACTGGATACTCTCTTGATACTGACCTTTTTTTTTTTTTTTTTTTTTTACCTGATACTGAACTTTTTTTATTAAATGCAATTATGCTCTTTCTGATCTGGCTTTTTGCGTTCAGCACAGTGTATGGTATTAGGTTGGTGCAAAAGTAATTGCAGTTGTTGATATTACTTTTAAATAAATGGCGAAACTACAATTACTTTTGCACCAACCTGTAGTTCTAATTGTTCACTAACATGCCCATTTTTGTATTCTCTATTTTTTCTATTTTAGTTAAGTGGATGGTTGAAGTTGCTGTGCTTTGATAATTAGTGACATTGCGTACCTTTTAATTTGCTTATAGTCTTGTTCAAGTCTTTTTTTTTTTCTTTGCCTTTTTCTCTATTGAGTTGTCTATCTTACTGGTTTGCAAGAATTCCTTGTGTGTTCTGGTTATTGGATCTCTGTTGGATAAATGCTTTACAGATTCTAATTTGATTCTGTGTTTTCTTTTCACTCTTGATGTTTTTCAATGAGTAGAGTTTTCTTTTTTTTTTATGTTACTATAGTTTAATTTCTTGATTTACGGTTGTGCTTTTTGTATCATGTCTAATAAATCTCTCCCTATTCTAGGGTCAAGCTTTATTATTATATTTTTACCTCTGTGGGGTAGTTTTGGTTTATATTCTGTAAAATAGTTTTTTGGCCACTAAGTTTTATCTATATTAGTCTCTAAGATACAACACTCTGTTACTTTTCAAGGTTCAACAGAGTTTGGAAAAGATTTCTAAACTGGAGCAGGAAAAAGAACATTGGATGTTGGAAGCACAATTAGCCAAAATCAAGCTAGAAAAAGAAAACCAGCGAATTGCAGATAAGCTGAAGAATACAAGTAGTGGCCAGCTGGTTGGGCTGGCCCGGGAAAATGCTGCCATGTCAAATGCTGCTGGCCAGGACGAAGCCACAGCTAAAGCTGCGTCCGAGCCCATTCAGAGCACCAGTCTAGTAAGTGTCTTCTTGGTTGCCCTCAGTTTTCTTTTTAAAATGCTGATTGGTAAGGATCTAATGTTCAACATTAACCATTGTCTTAGTTCATTCAGGCTGCTATATCAAAATACTATAAACTGAGCATCTTGTAAACCACAGAAATTTATTTCTCACAGTTCTTCAGGCTGGGAAGTTCAAGATTAAGGTGCTGGGAGATTCACTGTCTGGTTAGGGTCTATTTCCTGGTTCATAGTAGGTACTGTCATAACTCCATTTTATAGTTGAGGAAACCAAGGATCAAAGAGAAATAACTCACATGAAGTCACACACTTGATAGGTGATGTGATGTCTCATCCCATCCCTTGCCCTCTTAACCAAGATGGCCTTGTGTCTTATCCATGTCAGAAAACAGATTAGCCAACATAAACTCATTTTATGTTGAGTCCCAGCTACTCCGGAGGCTGAAGCAGGAGGATCTTTTGAGCCCAGGAGTCTAAGGCTGCAGTGAGCTATTATTGTGCCACTATACTCCAGCCTGGACAACAGAGTGAGGCCTTGACTCTAAAAACAAAAAACAAAAATAAAAATCAAATAAACTCATTTGCTTACTGCTTGCCTTACTGAGGTGCTGGAATTGGTAACACTGGCATATATATATTTTTTATAAATTAATAAAAATTTTTAAACGTGGATTGCTTCATGAATTTTCATGTCATCCTGAGCAGGGGCCATGCAAATTTCCGTATTGTCCCAATTTTAGTACATGTGCTGCTGAAGCAAGCACAATGCTGGTATATTTGAGTTGTTAATGTCAATTGCTGAAAGTTTAGAATTATCTTTTTATTTGAACATTTTCAGTGGAAAACCCTATTCTTACATATGTAAGTGAAAAAAATTTCTAGGGACATGAAAAATCTTTAGTACTGAACACTATTGGGCCATGAGTGATAATGACCTTAGTTGGATTTGGTGACTTTAGAAGTTGCTATTTAAATCAACTAGTTAGTGTAGGAGTGGAGAGGACCTGATGCCTTTCCTCTCCATCATAAGGGTCACAGCCAGCACTCCTATAACAAAAGATAGGTTAACTACCAACAACAGATTTCTGCCCTAAATAACCTGGAGTCTTGCCTTGCACACAGTGCACAATAGAAATAAAAAGAGATGGAGTTTTCTGCTTTCCTTGATGTTTCTACTTTTCAGCCTTTCTTTTTACCCCCATGTCCTTTAAGTGACCTTAAGGGAACTAAGTGTGTGACCGTGTATGTGTGTGTGTCTTTGTGTCTTTTCTGTCTTCTTCCTCTTGGGTGCTGGGAGCAAGTCTGTGCTCATTTCAGTGTTAATTGATTAACAGAGGAAGCTCATCTTACCGGGAGATTACTTTGGTTCAAACACTTTGAGGCAGAAGAAGTAACCTCAGATAGAAACTTATTTCTAACTCTGTAACATTTCAAGAGTCAAATGCTTGTAATTTTTAGCAAGATCTCTAGTATTATAATTTGAATATTCAGCCACCTATTATATATTATAAAAAAAGATAGCAATAACCTTGAAGTAAAAGCACAAAACAATACACATTTCTGTTTTTTGCTGGAATTGAAAAGCATTGCTTAAATTAATAGAATTTTTAAACATATATTTTAAGTATAAAAATGACATCCTGAATAATCAAGCCACCATTTTTTTCTACTAAATTTCATATACAGTTGAGATTGTACTACATAAAATTTCAAATCTTTTAGCATAATGTTAAAACATAAACCTCCTGTTATGAGAAACTTAGTATAAACTTACTGATTTCATAGTATTCCATATCTCTTATACCTTAGTTTACCTATGATTAGACATTGCTGACAGCTTTTAAATAATGTCTCATTTTTATGTATAAGATTATTTCTGCATATTAAATGATTACCTCAGGATGTATTCTCAGGGTTGGAATTACTACATCAGAAGGCATGAGTATTTTCAAATTCCTTGATCTTTATTACCAAATTATTTTTTAAAAGGACTATATCAGTTTATACTCTTGTTAATATCATATGAGAGAATGTTGAAGTAATCTGTGTTAAAAGTTTTCCTTGCATTGCTGGGCGTGGTGGCTCATGCCTGTAATCCCAGCACTTTAGGAGGCCGAGGCAGGTGGATCACGAGGTCAGGAGTTTGAAAACAGCCTGGCCAACATGGTGAAACCCCATCTCTACTAAAGATTAAAAAGAAAAAAAATTAGCTGGACGTGGTGGTGGGCACCTGTAATTCCAGCTACTCAGGAGGCTGAGGTAAGAGAATTGCTTGAACCCAGGAGGCGGAGGTTGCAGTGAGCTGAGACTATACTGTTGCACTCCAGCCTGGGAGACAGGGCGAGACTCTGTCTCAAAAAAAAAAAAGTAAAATGTTTTCCTTGCATTTAAACAATACCATTCCTTTGAAGGACTTGGTGCTGTACCACATTTTCAGATCATAACCCGGGAGTAAGGGGGTGAGGATGAGCAGGTGAAATAGATGTTTTCTTGCAGTTTATTTTTATAAACTACAGTCATATTTGAATATGTAAAATGAAATGATTGGAGTATTATTCCAAGCAATTTTTAACTAAAAGAGAGTAATTGCTTCTTCTGCTTAATTGAGTAGAAAAATTATGGCTCTTCTATTTTGAAAGGTCTTATCAAAGACTCTTTTACAGCCAGGTGGGCATAACATTCATTAGTACACATTCAGTTTATATACTCTCAGTGTTGAGAACAATACTCCAGAGAATACTATTTAGAATACATTAAAACTGTTTGTTGACTGGGCATGGTGGCTCTTGCCTGTAATCCCAGCACTTTGGGAGGCTGAGGTGGGTGGATCAGGAGGTCAGGAGTTCAAGACCAGCCTGGCCAACATGGTGAAACCCACCTCTGCTAAAGTTGCAAAAAATTAGCTGGGCGTGGTGGCGTGCACCTGTAATCCAAGCTACTCGGGAGGCTGAGGCAGGAGAATTGCTTGAACCCGGGAGGTGGAGGTTGTAGTGAGCCTACATCGCACCATTGCACTCCAGCCTGGGCAACAGGGCGAGATTCTGTCTCAGAAAAAACGAAAAAACAACAAAAAAAAACTGTTCATTGAATATAATCTCTTATTTACAGAATCCATTGACACTGAGTTTCCAGTAGTTTCCTTGTAATTGTACCCAAGCACATGCCCCTCCACCTTGAACAATAACCAGAATTAAGTAATGACCATCTGTTTTTGAAATCTTAAACTATAGAAACAAACTTTAAAAAAATCTAGCAGCACCCAAGCACGGTGACTCATGCCTGTAATCTCAGCTACTCAGGAGGCTGGAGATGGAGGATCTCTTGAGCCCAGGAATTCGATGCTGCTGTAAGCTATGATTGCACCAATGTAATGCAGCCTGGGTGACAGAGGGAGACCTGTGCCCAAAAAAAAATCAGAAAAAAATCTAGCAGCATTTTAATGTGTTTAAAATTACATTTTTGTTTTCATTAATTTAAATCTAAAATTTATGCTTACTCATGTCATAATAACATTATCTCAAAAGTGTATTTCTTCTTTCTCCTTTTGAGCTTTCAACCAGAGTGTTTATTATTTGCATTTTCTTTTTGTTTTTTTTTTTTTTTGAGATGGAGTCTCGCTCTGTCACCCAGGCTGGAATGCAGTGGCCGGATCTCAGCTCACTGCAAGCTCTGCCTCCTGGGTTTACGCCATTCTCCTGCCTCAGCCTCCTGAGTGCCCGGCTAGCTTTTTGTATTTTTTAGTAGAGACGGGGTTTCACCGTGTTAGCCAGGATGATCTCGAACTCCTGACCTCGTGATCCGCCTGTCTCGGCCTCCCAAAGTGCTGGGATTACAGGCTTGAGCCACTGCGCCCGGCCTATTATTTGCATTTTCTGTTTGGAATGTTTCATTATTATAATCACCGTAAAACTGTCTTTACCCCTTCTTGGCTACTGGTTTGGAAATAGGCGTAGAAATGGCAAGCTGTGGTTAAAAGCTGATCTTCTCCTCTCTCCTGGATGATTTGTTGGGTTTCAGTGAGAATGGCTAATCAGCATTTTGATAGAAGATTTAGTGATGATCATTATTGGTTACTGCCTCATGGCAGAAATAGTAAATGCAGTTACCTATCTTCATGTCCTTGTAGTAAAAGACAGTCCGAGGATGATCTTCTAGTACTGTACCCTCAATGCTCTGTAAAACGGTATGAACGGAGAGGAGAAAATATTACAAGTGTTTGACCTATTGTGCTTGAAATGTACACATTCTGTTCTAAAAGATTTTTCCCCTTATGTTCTAGATTGGCACTTTAACGAGGACATCGGACAGTGAGGTAACGTGTGCTTGTCATCATGTTGTTTGTTAATATATATCTGGCAGCATGTTTGTCGACAAAAGTCCTGTAAAAGCTGTCTTTGTCCAATTGTTGTTGTTGTTTTCTGATACTTCTAGCAAATGTGGAGCCAGTGTTTTCCACCTTAATTGATGGATCCATGTACCTTTTCTCTGGTTCTGTTTTGACGGTCACCAACAAATTATAGCCTGTTTTTATAATTGCCTTGTTGACTGACTTGCCATGGAGATTTGACAAGGTGTGGCTCCTGCTTGGGTCTTCATTCGCTGGCATACTACATGAGGCTGAGAACCATGTCAGTCCTCGCAGTGGGCAGCCAGGAAAGCAGGGCTTAGCAAGGGCTATCCAGGGCCTTGACTAGGTACAATCTCCTTGGTAGCTGTTTCCTGCCCTCAAAGCAAGTGAACCCAGGTCAGATTTGGCCTGTTGGATAGGTTTGCACTTTTGAATTTTGAAATAATCTAAGATGTAACCCTGTCTGTCTGTCTGTCTGTCTATCTATCTATCTATCTATCTGGAGACAGAGTCTCATTCTGTCACCCATGCTGAAGTGCAGTGGCATGGTATCAGTTCATTGCAACCTCTGCCTCCAGGTTCAAGTGATTCTCCTGCCTGAGCCTCCCAGGTAGCTGGGACTTCAGGCGCATGTCACCACACCCAGCTAATTTTTGTACTTTTAGTAGAGACAGGATTTCGCTCTGTTGGCCAGGCTGGTCTCAAACTCCTGAGTTCAGGTGATCCACCTGCCTCGGCCTCCAAAAGTGCTGGGATTATAGGTGTGAGCCACTGTGCCCAGCTGCTTTAAGATGTAACTTTATAAATAACTGTTAAATAAATACCAAAGTCATCCAATTTAACACTCAGTATGGCAAACTGGTTAATATAGTTCAATTAAGCTTGTAGATTCTTTGATTTCTTTATTTATTCTTGTAATATAGATAATCATGAACTTCTGTGTGTATTTTTAAACTAAACTCAACAGGGTGTCATTGTTTGAGTAACTAGTAGTAATACCAGTCTGGGACAAAGGCCACAAACTCTTCAATATAGAAATAGTTTAATTT
This sequence comes from Colobus angolensis palliatus, assembly GCF_000951035.1. Classification (NCBI taxonomy): domain Eukaryota; kingdom Metazoa; phylum Chordata; class Mammalia; order Primates; family Cercopithecidae; genus Colobus; species Colobus angolensis. Next base: position 493,584 of record NW_012114599.1, on the reverse strand, counting down.
ATTAATATGTTTAAAAGTATTAATGTTGTCTTAAGATAATTTTGGAGAATACAAGAATGTTTGGATTTTAGTGGTTCCAGTAAATATGCCCCTTTCCCCTGCCCTCTTCCAGTTGGAGGAGGGGATAGGAGTCAGACAGATGGACATTTTGAAAGTCAGGTTTGTGTTTCGCTGGGCGCAGTGGCTCACGCCTGTAATCCCAGCACTTTGGGAGGC